>NC_053424.1:89347048-89947048 GCF_007990345.1 Gossypium hirsutum
TTTGTAAATTGTAAGTATTTATAATGACTTATGTGAGAAAATTTAAAATGTGCTAGGCAATGTAGGTGGCCCATTATGCATGTTGCAAAGTTGTACTTGCATGTCAATCCTTTATTTTAGTGGTGGCGGCCATGATGGTCATATAATATATGTATTAAATCTTAATTAAATGGCATTATTTATGCAAAAGAAGGGAAATAGATTAAAGAATGAATAAAAGAAAAGTAATGAAACAAAGCTTCATCTTTGTCTTCTTGGCCGGATGAAAGAAAGAATGGGGCAAAAACATTCGGTCACTTGAAGCTTGAGAAGGGGGGGGAATGGGTGAATAAAACTAAGTGTTCATCTTTGTTTCTTCTAAGCCGAATGTGAAGGAAGAATAGGGGCAAAGAACTTTCGGCCATTTGAATGCTTAATAAGGTTAGTATATTGTGTTAAAGTTGTGAAATTTTAGCTTGTTTTAGGTTAATTATCATGGTTCTTACTTAGACCATGCAAATTTTTAACTTTGATGGATGGATGGAGCATTCGGCTATGGCTATTAAAGAAGGAAATTGATTACTTCCTTTAAGTTTGATGAAGAATGTGTTGAGGAAAGAAATTGATCTTGCTAAAAAAATAAATTCTAAATGCTCATATATGTAATACCCAAATAAAAATGCTTGATGTCTTGAACAAATATTGTTTCGATGGGTGGAATGAGTAATGTCATTATAGGTTTCGGCTATGGATTTTCATGTTTAATATTTTATGTTGGTGTTCAAATGAAATGGATGTTAGTTGTGCATAACACTTGCTTAATGATGAAGGATCATGAGCTTAGGGCTTGAGAGGCATTCGGCTTTGGAGTAAAAATAATAGAAATGGTGTTTAGTCAATGCAAGTGTCCATACTTGTAGAATGTATTGAGTGTTGCAATCGGCCTTAACATAGACATGTGTGTGTTCGGCCACATAAATGAGCACCTAAGTTGATGTGTATGTTCGGCCAAAGGTAAGCATGTTGATGGCTTTATCTTGACTTAGAAGGTTCGGCTAAAGGGAAAATTAGCTAATATGTCGAATTCGATTCGTGAATTCGTACATATGTGACCCTAATGTCTAATGTGTATATGGACTAAGTACCTTGAGGTCTCTTTTGATGTTCGAGTGAATTGTATTGATCATTTGATGTGATTAAAATGCATATGACCATTGTGTATTTGAGCTAAAAGGTGGCCATATGACCCATCAAACTCCTTGTCATATTCGGCCATAAGCTAGCAAAATGAGACTTTAATGAGTCAAATTTGTTTGATTTAGCTCAAGGAGTTAAAGGAGGTGAATCGAGCAAAGGCAAAGAAAAGGTCATCGAGTAGCCGAGTTGGAACCGTCTTACCCAACACGAGGTAAGTCATTAAGCATGTAGTTGGTATTATTTCAAATGGTCATAATGTTTATGTATTGATGCTGAATGGAATGAATAAATATACATATATATATATGCATGTACGTATGTGATGATGAAATTGTTGAATGAAAGAAAAGAGGTAAGATGTACTGAGTTGTTGATCTCGGCACTAAACGTGCGGGTATAACCATTTATGACCATGAGATTGGCGCTAAGTGCGCGGGATTAAATTGTACAGCACTAAGTGTGCGATTTGACTATGTTGCACTAAGTGTGCGAAATGAATATGATGCACTAAGTGTGCGAATTGACCATGCGGCACTAAGTGTGCGAGTTTGACTATGTAGCACTAAGTGTGCGACTTGATTACGTAGCACTAAGTGTGCGAGTTGATTATATAGCACTGAGTGTGCGGACTCAATATACATTCGTGAATCATTATGGACACTATGTGTGCGACACTATTGAGTCGATCGCGGACAGCGGATCGGGTAAGTGTCTTGAGTACATGGCTAATAGGTGCTATGCTTATACTTGGTGTTGAGCTCGGTAAGTTTGAACCTATGTGACAAATATACTTGGAGTCACGTACATAAAATTTATCGTAGGATGGGTGAAAGGCCGTTTAGTCGTTTGATTGTAACGAAAATAAATTGATTTATGAAAATGCTTCAATGTCCTATTGATGAGTATATGGAATGTGAATGCATGAATTGATATGAAATTGAATCGATAGGTGGGAGGAACTATGGTATGGTTCGGTATGGATGGAGTAAATTGTCTCGTTCCATTTTGTTTCCTCTTGTGATAATGCTATTGATGGATGGTAGTACATTGCTTATGACTTACTGAGTTATAAACTCACTCGGTGTTTCCTTGTCACCCATTATAGGTTGCTTGGACTCATCTATTTTTGCGGGGTCTGGTCGTCATCGAAGTCATCACACCGGATAGCAAGTTTTGGTACTTTCTTCTTAGTTGGCTTAGAAGAACATTTTGGCATGTATAAGCTATTACGTTGTGTTTGAACTTTGGCATGTAAACTTTAAGCCATGCGAAAATGGCACGAATGTTCGATTGAGTTGGATCAAGGGTAGGCATGAAATGGACCTAGTTACTTTCGTAACAGATGCTGGCAGCAGCAGTGTCATGAGATTGAAAAATCACTAAAAATATTAGGAGTGGAATTAATTGATGAATAAATTATGTAATCGAAGCTCGATGAGTCTGTTTTCATGAGGAAGTAACGAAAAGATCATATGGGCAGTATATTAAGAGATAATCAGATTTTTGTGGGACAGGGCCAGAACGGTTTCTGGATTCCCTACTCCGACTTTGGAAAATCAATATAAATTAACCAGAGATAATTAGGGGTCGTACCATATATGTACAGATTCCTCTCTGAGTCTAGTTTTCATAGAAACAAACGGCGTCAGTATTGAAGCCCCGTGCAGGGAGATATCCAGGTCGTAATGGGCAAAGGTCAGTGTAGTCGACCCCTGCAACATGGGAGACTTTGACTAATAAACTGTACTAATTGGCCCGACCAAAAATTCTAGAAAAAAATACATAGATGGGCACATGAGTCTAGTTTCTGGGAAAAATTACAAACTGATTTCGAGTTACGAAACTCAAGATATGATTTTAAAACGACTAGTACACAGATTGGGCAGTGTCTGGAAAATAAATTTTATAAGGGGTTAAAGTCAGTTAACACCTCGTGTTCGACTCCGGTGTCGGTTTCGGGTTCGGGTGTTACATTTGATTGGTATCAGAGCTATGGTTTAGTCGGTTCTAGGACTACCATAGCACGTATGAGTCTAGCTATACATGCCTTAATGTTAATGTTTAAAAGGGTGATGACTTCTGACGGTTGAAATGTTTTTGTTTTGATTAGTAAATGGATCCCGGTGTAGAAAGAACCCTAGCGGATGACGTTGAGAGCGTAGCGGCTGCTCCTGCACAAGGGACGCCGCCTGTTGAACCTCAGTCATCTGCGAATAATCAAGGTGAGGGGGCTAAACAAGCCTTCTTTACCATGATGAATGAGTGGGTCGCGCAATATGCCCGAACCAACCCGGCTGTCCAACAATTCCCAAATTTGAATAATCCACCCCAAGAGCCTGTAATGCCATCAGTCGCTGATCCTGTGAGGCTGAGTAAGCCACCTGTAGACTTGATTAGGAAGCGTGGGGCCGAGGAGTTCAAGGCCATAGTAACTGATGATGCCGAAAGGGCCGAGTTCTGGCTTGATAACACCATTCGGGTGTTCGATGAATTGTCATGCACACCTGACGAATGTCTAAAATGTGCTGTATCTTTGTTGCGAGACTCAGCCTACTATTGGTGGAGGACCTTGATTTCCATAGTCCCGAACGAGCGAGTAACTTGGGACTTCTTTCAAACGGAATTCCGAAAGAAATTTATTAGCCAACGGTTCATTGATCAGAAGCGTAAGGAGTTCTTGGAACTCAAGCAAGGCCGTATGACTGTATCTGAATACGAACATGAATTCGTAAGACTCAGTAGGTATGCCCGGGAGTGTGTAGCTGATGAGGTTGCTATGTGCAAAAGATTCGAGGAAGGATTGAATGAAGATTTAAAGCTACTAATGGGTATTTTGGAAATAAAAGAATTCGTAACACTAGTCGAACGAGCCTGCAAGGCGGAAGAACTTGGAAAGGAGAAGAGGAAGGCTGAATTTGAAGCTAGAGATTATCGTAAAAGATCGACGGGTAAAGCTCCGTTCTCAGCTGTAAAGAAGTTCAGGGAGGACATTAATAAGTCGAGGGCGACTGCGGGAATTTCCATCAGGGCAAGACCATCGATGGGCTCCCGAGCTACTTCGGTAGCTAGTGTGGGCAATAATCGTCACGAGAAACCTGAATGTCCCCAATGTGGAAGACGACACCTAGGTGAATGTTGGGGCAAGTCTACTAGCAGGGCCTGTTACGGATGCGGTTCGAAGGACCACTTCATTAGAGATTGCACGGAGCTGGATGAGAAGAATAAGATTCAAGGTGCAAGACCTAGTGGAGTGACATCTAGAGGTAGACCACCGAGAATTTTAGGAGGCAGGGGTGGTAGTCAGAGGGGGCCTCTGATGCGGCCGATCGAGCCGAGAACCGTACTCCTGCTAGAGCATATGCCATTCGCGCACGAGAGGAGGCATCCTCCCTCGACGTCATCACTGGTACCTTCACTCTCTTTGATACTAATGTGATTGCATTGATTGACCCTGGTTCTACTCATTCATATGTATGCGAAACCTTAGCAACCAGTAAGACTCTACCTGTTGAGTCTACTGAGCTCGTAATTCGAGTATCAAACCCTTTGGGTCAATGCGTACTTGTTGATAAAGTGTGTAAGAGATGCCCTCTAATAATCCGAGAATCCTGTTTTCCGGCCGATTTGATGCTTTTGCCGTTCGACAAGTTTGATGTTATTCTTGGTTTGGATTGGTTAACCGCGCATGATGCGGTTGTGAATTGCAAAAGCAAGACTATCGATTTGAGGTGCGCAAATAACGAAATAATCCGAGTTGAGTCTGCGGACTTAAGGGGGTTGCCAGCTGTAATATCAGCAATGTTGGCCCAGAAATATGTAAGGAAAGGGTGCGAAGAATACCTCGCGTATGTACTTGATGACAAGGAGTTAGAAAAGAAACCCGAATCGGTGCCGGTGGTTTGTGAATACCCGGATGTTTTTCCTGAAGAGTTACCGGGTTTGCCACCTGTTCGGGAGGTAGAGTTTGGTATTGAGCTTGTACCTGGAACTACGCCAATTTCGATCGCTCCGTATCGTATGGCACTAACCGAGTTAAAAGAGTTGAAAGCTCAGTTGCAAGAATTGACGGATAGAGGTTTAGCTCGACCGAGTTTCTCACCTTGGGGTGCACCAGTATTGTTCGTGAAAAAGAAGGACGGAACCATGAGGTTGTGCATTGACTATCGTCAACTGAATAAAGTGACGATAAAGAATAAGTATCCGTTACCGCGTATTGATGATCTGTTCGATCAATTAAAGGGAGCATCGGTGTTTTCAAAGATAGATTTGAGATCGGGTTATTATCAGTTGCGGATTCGAGATTCGGACGTACCCAAAACTGCTTTCAGAACGAGGTACGGTCACTACGAGTTCTTAGTGATGCCGTTTGGGCTCACTAATGCCCCTGCGGTGTTTATGGATTTGATGAATCGGATCTTCAGGCCGTATTTGGATCGGTTCGTAGTTGTGTTTATTGATGACATCTTGGTCTATTCAAGAGATGAGACCAAACATGCTGAGCATCTAAGGCAAGTGTTGCAAATTTTGCGGGATAAGCAGTTATATGCTAAGTTCAGTAAGTGTGAGTTCTGGTTAAGAGAGGTTAGCTTCTTGGGTCATGTGGTATCCGCATCGGGTATTCGAGTTGACCCGAGCAAAATTTCAGCCATACTTAACTGGAAGCCTCCGAGAAATGTTACCGAAGTCCGGAGCTTTCTAGGGCTCGCCGGTTATTACCGACGATTTGTCAAAGGTTTCTCGATGATAGCCACACCAATGACGAAGCTACTTCAAAAGGATGTTAAGTTCGAATGGACGGAGAAATGTCAGAAAAGCTTCGATCAACTGAAAACTCATTTGACTGAAGCTCCAATTTTGGTGCAACCTGAATCGGGTAAAGAGTTTGTCATTTATAGTGACGCATCCCTACTTGGGTTGGGTTGCGTGTTGATGCAAGAAGGTCGAGTTGTGGCCTATGCGTCGAGACAATTGAAGCCACACGAGAGAAATTATCCGACCCATGATCTTGAACTAGCCGCCATTGTGTTTGCATTGAAAATATGGCGACATTATTTGTTTGGTGAGAAGTGCCATGTGTTTTCGGATCACAAAAGTCTCAAATATTTGATGACTCAACGAGACTTGAATCTGCGACAAAGACGTTGGCTTGAGTTGTTGAAAGATTACGAGCTTGTCATTGATTACCACCCGGGAAAGGCTAATGTGGTTGCGGACGCCTTAAGCCGGAAATCACTGTTTGCTTTGCGAGCGATGAATGTACACTTGTCTGTTCTACCTGACAATGTGTTAGTAGCTGAATTAAAAGCCAAACCATTATTGACTCATCAAATTCTTGAAGCTCAGGAAGTCGATGATGAATTGGTTGCAAAACGAGCTGAGTGTGTTCCGAACAAGGAATCGGAGTTTCAGATTGATGATGATGGTTTTTTGAGGTTTAGAAGTCGTTTTTGTGTTCCAAGGAATTCGGAACTCATTCCGATGATTCTGAACGAAGCCCATTGTAGCCGAATGTCAATTCACCCAGGGAGCACGAAAATGTACAACGACTTGAAACGTCGGTTTTGGTGGCATGGTATGAAACGAGACATTTCCGACTTTGTTTCGAGATGTTTAGTATGTCAACAAGTGAAAGCGGAACATCAAGTGCCTTCAGGGTTACTTCAGCCGATCATGATACCCGAGTGGAAATGGGACCGAGTCACAATGGACTTTGTGTCCGGACTGCCATTGTCCGCAAGTAAGAAGGATGCGATTTGGGTTGTTGTTGATAGGCTGACTAAGTCGGCTCACTTTATCCCCGTGCGTACGGATTTTTCATTGGATAAACTAGCCGAATTGTATGTTTCTCAGATTGTGAGATTACATGGAGTACCTATTTCTATCGTGTCGGATAGAGATCCGAGATTCACCTCGCGATTTTGGAAGAAATTGCAAGAAGCTTTGGGTACCAAGCTGCATTTTAGCACCGCTTTTCACCCCCAAACCGATGGACAATCCGAGCGGATAATTCAGATACTCGAGGATATGCTGAGATGCTGCATCCTTGAGTTTAGTGGTTCATGGGAACGGTATGTACCTTTGATTGAATTCGCTTACAACAATAGTTTTCAATCAAGTATTAAGATGGCACCTTACGAGGCTTTGTACGATCGTAAATGCCGTACGCCATTGTTTTGGACCGAGCTCGGTGAAAGTAAAATTTTCGAAGTTGATTTGATTAAAGATGCCGAACAAAAAGTAAAGGTAATCCGCGAAAGTCTGAAGGTAGCCGCAGATCGTCAAAAATCGTATGCGGATTTAAAACGAAAGGACATTGAATATCAGGTGGGAGATAAAGTGTTTCTTAAAGTGTCACCTTGGAAGAAGGTACTCAGATTTGGCCGTAAAGGCAAGTTGAGCCCGAGATTCATTGGGCCGTACGAAATTTCTGAACGAGTGGGGCCGGTTGCATATAGATTGATTTTTCCCCCTGAACTTGAAAAGATTCACGACGTCTTTCATGTTTCGATGCTTCGGCGCTATAGATCTGATCCTTCGCACATAATTAGTCCGTCGGAGGTTGAAATTCAGGCTGATATGAGTTATGAAGAAGAGCCGATGCGTGTCCTAGCTCGTGAAGTGAAGGAGTTGCGAAACAAAAGAGTTCCCCTAGTAAAAGTGTTATGGCTCAAACACGGGATCGAGGAAGCTACTTGGGAAACCGAGAGCTCGGTGAAAGAACGATACCCAAACCTATTTATCGGTAAGATTTTCGGGGACGAAAATTTCCTGAGTGGGGGAGAGTTGTACAGCCCAAAATTGACCCTAGTCGGGAAGTGGTTTCGGGACCGCTAAACCGAGTCGCCGAAATGTTTGAATGTGATATTTATTGTCTAGAATATGTATATATGCATGTGTGAAAATTTCATGGTTGAATTTTGTAAATTGTAAGTGAAATTTTATTAAATAGGACTTATGTGAGAAAATTTAGAAATGTGCTAGGCTAATGTAAGGTGGCCCATTTATGCATGTTGCAAATAGTTGTACTTGCATGTCAAATACCCCTTTTATTTTAAGTGGTGGCCGGCCATGATGGTCATATATATATAATATGTATTAAATCTTAATTAAATGGCCATTATTTTATGCAAAAGAAGGGAAATAGATTAAAGAATGAATAAAAAGAAAAGTAATGAAGACAAAGCTTCATCTTTGTCTTCTTGGCCGGATTGAAAGAAAGAATTGGGGCAAAAACATTCGGTCACTTGAAGCTTGAGAAGGGGGGGAATGGGTGAAGAAAACTAAGTGTTCATCTTTGTTTCTTCTAAGCCGAATGTGAAGGAAGGAATAGGGGAAAAGAACTTTCGGCCATTTGAATGCTTAATAAGGTTAGTATATTGTGTTAAAGTTGTGAAATTTTAGCTTGTTTTAGGTTAATTATCATGGTTCTTACTTAGACCATGCAAAATTTTTAACTTTGATGGATGGATGGAGCATTCGGCTATGGCTATTAAAGAAGGAAATTTGATTACTTCCTTTAAGTTTTGATGAAGAATGTGTTGAGGAAAGAAATTGATCTTGCTAAAAATATAAATTCTAAATGCTCATATATGTAATACCCAAATAAAAATGCTTGATGTCTTGAACAAATATTGTTTCGATGGGTGGAATGAGTAATGTCATGTATAGGTTTCGGCTATGGATTTTCATGTTTAATATTTTTATGTTGGTGTTCAAATTGAAAATGGATGTTAGTTGTGCAATAACACTTGCTTAATGATGAAAGGATCATGAGCTTAGGGCTTGAGAGGCATTCGGCTTTGGAGTAAAAATAATAGAAATGGTGTTTAGTCAATGCAAGTGTCCATACTTGTAGAATGTATTGAGTGTTGCAATCGGCCTTAACATAGACATGTGTGTGTTCGGCCACATAAATGAGCACCTAAGTTGATGTGTATGTTCGGCCAAAGGTAAGCATGTTGATGGCTTTATCTTGACTTAGAAGGTTCGGCTAAAGGGAAAATTAGCTAATATGTCGAATTCGATTCGTGAATTCGTACATATGTGACCCTAATGTCTAATGTGTATATGGACTAAGTACCTTGAGGTTCTCTTTTGATGTTCGAGTGAATTGTATTGAATCATTTGATGTGATTAAAAATGCATATGACCATTGTGTATTTGAGCTAAAAGGTGGCCATATGACCCATCAAACTCCTTGTCATATTCGGCCATAAGCTAGCAAAATGAGACTTTAATGAGTCAAATTTGTTTGATTTAGCTCAAGGAGTTAAAGGAGGTGAATCGAGCAAAGGCAAAGAAAAGGTCATCGAGTAGCCGAGTTGGAACCGTCTTACCCAACACGAGGTAAGTCATTAAGCATGTAGTTGGTATTATTTCAAATGGTCATAATGTTTATGTATTGATGCTGAATGGAATGAATAAATATACATATATATATGCATGTACGTATGTGATGAAGAAATTGTTGAATGAAAAGAAAAGAGGTAAGATGTACTGAGTTGTTGATCTCGGCACTAAACGTGCGGGTATAACCATTTATGACCATGAGATTGGCGCTAAGTGCGCGGGATTAAATTGTGCAGCACTAAGTGTGCGATTTGACTATGTTGCACTAAGTGTGCGAAATGAATATGATGCACTAAGTGTGCGAATTGACCATGCGGCACTAAGTGTGCGAGTTTGACTATGTAGCACTAAGTGTGCGACTTGATTACGTAGCACTAAATGTGCGAGTTGATTATATAGCACTGAGTGTGCGGACTCAATATACATTCGTGAATCATTATGGACACTATGTGTGCGACACTATTGAGTCGATCGCAGACAGCGGATCGGGTAAGTGTCTTGAGTACATGGCTAATAGGTGCTATGCTTATACTTGGTGTTGAGCTCGGTAAGTTTGAACCTATGTGACAAATATACTTGGAGTCACGTACATAAAATTTATCGTAGGATGGGTGAAAGGCCGTTTAGTCGTTTGATTGTAACGAAAATAAATTGATTTATGAAAATGCTTCAATGTCCTATTGATGAGTATATGGAATGTGAATGCATGAATTGATATGAAATTGAATCGATAGGTGGGAGGAACTATGGTATGGTTCGGTATGGATGGAGTAAATTGTCTCGTTCCATTTTGTTTCCTCTTGTGATAATGCTATTGATGGATGGTAGTACATTGCTTATGACTTACTGAGTTATAAACTCACTCGGTGTTTCCTTGTCACCCATTATAGGTTGCTTGGACTCGTCTATTTTTGCGGGGTCAGGCCGTCATCGAAGTCATCACACCGGATAGCAAGTTTTGGTACTTTCTTCTTAGTTGGCTTAGAAGAACATTTTGGCATGTATAAGCTATTACGTTGTGTTTGAACTTTGGCATGTAAACTTTAAGCCATGCGAAAATGGCACGAATGTTCGATTGAGTTGGATCAAGGGTAGGCATGAAATGGACCTAGTTACTTTCGTAACAGATGCTGGCAGCAGCAGTGTCATGAGATTGAAAAATCACTAAAAATAGTAGGAGTGGAATTAATTGATGAATAAATTATGTAATCGAAGCTCGATGAGTCTGTTTTCATGAGGAAGTAACGAAAAGATCATATGGGCAGTATATTAAGAGATAATCAGATTTTTGTGGGACAGGGCCAGAACGGTTTCTGGATTCCCTGCTCCGACTTTGGAAATTCAATATAAATTAACCAGAGATAATTAGGGGTCGTACCTTATATGTACAGATTCCTCTCTGAGTCTAGTTTTCATAGAAACAAACGGCATCAGTATTGAAGCCCCGTGCAGGGAGATATCCAGGTCGTAATGGGCAAAGGTCAGTGTAGTCGACCCCTGCAACATGGGAGACTTTGACTAATAAACTGTACTAATTGGCCCGACCAAAAATTCTAGAAAAAATACATAGATGAGCACATGAGTCTAGTTTCTGGGAAAAATTACAAAACTGATTTTCGAGTTACGAAACTCAAGATATGATTTTTAAAACGACTAGTACACAGATTGGGCAGTGTCTGGAAAATAAATTTTATAAGGGGTTAAAGTCAGTTAACACCTCGTGTTCGACTCCGGTGTCGGTTTCGGGTTCGGGGTGTTACAATATGTGATAAGGCCGAATGGCCAATGTGATGAATGTGAAAGTGTATATATATGTGATAAGGCCTAATGGCCGATGTGATGAATGTGAAATTGTATATATGTGATAAGGCCTAATGGCCGATGTGATGAATGTGAAAGTGTATATATGTGATAAGGCCTAATAGCCGATGTGATGAATGTGAAAGTGTATATATGTGATAAGGCCTAATAGCCGATGTGATGAATGTGAAAGTGTATATATATGTGATAAGGCCTAATGGCCGATGTGATGAATGTGAAAGTGTATATATGTGATAAGGCCTAATGGCCGATGTGATGAATGTGAAAGTGTATATATGCGACAGGGCCGAGTGGCCAACGTGATGGATGTGAAAGTGTATAAATGTGATAAGTCCCGAAGGGCTTTTGTGTCAGTACTATATCCGGGTTAAAACCCCGCAGGCTTTATGCGAGAATATTATCACTGATTAATGTCCGTAAGCTTCGTGCTCGTACTATATCCGAGCTCTAAAGACCCGATGACTACGTGTGGAGATTATGTCCGGGTAAGACCCGATGACTACGTGTGGAGATTTTGTCCGGGTAAGACCCGATAACTTCATGTGGAGATTTCGTCTGAGCTAAAGGTCTCACCGATAATCCGAGTATAGGTTAAAGCTATAAGACTTCGTAATAAGAATTGCTTATAAATATATTCAATGCGAAAGGTTAAACAGGTATGTACTCCAAGTTTATATGTGAGCTTGATTTGAACTAAATCATAAGGTAGTTATGTGATGCATACGAGAGCAATCTATGAGACTATTCCTATGATTATGTGACATCGGATCAGTGTGAGAGGTTATGTGAAATCATACAATAGATCTATGTCACATGAGCTCACTTTTATGTGAAGGTTTATCTGCCTATTGTATATGATGAGATGTGCATATTCGGTAAAGGGATGGTATGCCTGAAGGAAGAGGGAAATAAAAAATACGAACAACTATGTTATGATTTGATTGTTATCTGTTGACACTGCTTAAAACTTACTAAGCATTATAATGCTTACTCCGTTTATTTTGTTTTCTCTGTTTTATAGATCTCATTGCGAAGCTACAGGCTCGGGGATCGTCAGCAACTAGTCACACTATCACTATCCACTGTTTGGTACTGCTATGTTTTGGATTATCTTATGGCATGTATAAAATAGACTAGTGGCGGAAGAATATTTTGGTTAATGTATATAAGCCATGCGAAAATGGCATCTTTTGAATGTTTACTTAGAGAAGTTTAAATTTTATCCCTGGCTGTGCTTGGTACTTATCTAAATGAATGACCTTTATTTCAAGAGAAAGTTCAAAATTTTACGGTTCTGACATGAGTTACAAGCCCGGTAATGCCCCTTACCTATTCCGGTGACGGTCACGGGATAGGGGTGTTACAGGGCCAACGGGCCCACTTTGGTAAAAAGATGAGGTAAGTACTTCTGATTACTTGGTAAATGTTAGAATGAGCATGAAACCTTAGCAATAGGTAATAATTACTGAAATACCCTTATGCATCCAAAATTACGATTTTACCCCTAGGGTTATTTTTTTCTGAAAAGTATGATGTTCTGTTTCTGTATACGTATGCCATGACATATTATTTCTGTTGCATGGGACATGGGTTTATATTGATGGAGGAAGCGTTCTGGCAGCCTAGCTGTAATCTGGTGGCCTCGCCACATATATCTGTTTTGGTGACTTCGTCACAATATCTGGCAGCCTCGCTGCAATCTGGTGGCTTCGCCACATATAAATATATATATCTGTTCTGGTGGCCTAGCCACATTATCTGTATCTGGTGACTTCGTCACAATATCTGGCAACCTAGCTGTATTTTTTTTGGTGTGTAGCGGTTGTGTGGGTCGAGTAGTCTCCCCACATGGTGTAAAGCTGGTACGGGGGTGTTATGGATGGCTCTGGGTTGGGATTTCTGCATTCATGATATATTTGTTCTGTATCTACTATGGTCCTATGGGTTTTATTTTGATTTCTGTACTAGGCCAAGGCCCAGATAAGTCTGACTCTAAGGTTTGATCTGTTTTGGGCTATGGTTGGGTTATGTTACACACTGAGTTTACCGAACTCACCCTTTATTTTCATCTCTACAGGAAATCCCAACCATAGTGGGCTTGGAGCTGTGAGGGATTCGGAGTGGCCACATCATCTGCAAAGTTGGTTTTTCAAAGTTAGTTTATTTTTATTATTTTATATTATGATTTAATCATCTGCAAAGTTGGTGTTTCAAAGTTAGTTTATTTTTATTATTTTATATTATGATTTAATTTTGGGTTTTAAGTTGTAATAAGACCGCTATTTAAATTTCTTTTTCTGCTATGGTTTTATTTTCAGATTATATTTATACTATGTTGAAACTGCTAGTGTTAGGCTGTGCGGGTTTTCAAAATTAATGAACATTTTCCAGGACTCAACAAGCACAACAAATGGATAGCCTAAAGATTGATAAACCGACTTTTCATTCAATCGCTATTTTTACAAAGACCACCCCAATCACTTAAACCAACAAATGCATACTAAGTCGTAAGTCCATGTGACACGTCAGATCTGGAAATAACGTCTGGGCCGGGTTTGGGGTGTTACATTTAGTGATATCAGAGTCAAGTTGCAGCAACTTGGCTGTGGAACGGGTTTAAAAACGAGAGTTTGTAAAGAAACACTGAATAAAGGTTTACGAAAATCTTTTTTTTTGGAACTTTATTGTAAATTGTTTTCGAGAATGTTTCCAATATTTTCTCTTTAAAAATAGATGATTTTAAAGATTAAAATTGGTTTTCTAAAATTAGGTTTTTTTTAGAAGGTGACACACCGAATCTCTGGCCCAAGTCTGTAAGTTTTCTGAGACTTTCTGATTGTTTCTGAAATATTTGTTATATGCTTGTACAAAACCTTATCATGGTACTTTAGTTAGGGTAACACTGGAACCATAGAAACTCTGATAAGTAGACTGAGACTGTAGCTAGGCTACCGCAAAATGAAACAAACTCAAACTCTGAATTACTGTTATTCATAAGAAATCTGTAATAAACACTGAAATATTAAACTGATTCATAAAATTCTTAATCAGATAATATGAAATGAGTACACGAGCAGCTCGTGGAAGAGGCTGTGGACGTGGCCGAGGTAATGCTCAGGCTGAATCTTTGTCTTCAGGACATGTGCCGGCAGCAGATGCACCGGTACCACCGGCAACGGAGGTAGAGTCTCATGATCGAGGTGCTAGGGATGATGCTCTATCCTAGGCAATGCTCCGAGTTTTGGAAAAGGTTACTGGGGCAAGTACGGGAAACAGAATTCGGGGGTCTACTTCTGAGCGGCTCCGGGCCAATGGAGCAGAGATATTTAGGGGCGTATCTGGTGTAGCTCCAAATGTGGCTGAGTATTGGTTAGAAGCCACAAAGTGGATTATGGATGATCTGGACTACTCTGTGGAGCAGAAGCTGAAGGGAGCCATATCGTTACTCAGGGATGAGGCTTATCAGTGGTGGCTCACGGTGAGAGATGGAACTCCTGCTGACAGTGTGACTTGGTAGCTGTTTAAGAGAGCCTTCAAAGAAAAGTATGTTGGGGCTAGTTACGTGGACGCTCGCCGGAAAGAATTTCTGAACCTGGTCCAAGGGAGTAAATCAGTGGTTGAGTATGAGTCTGAGTTTCTAAGACTGAGCCGGTATGCTTCTGGGATTGTCGCTACAGAGTATGAGCATAATGTACGCTTCGAGGATGGGCTGAGAGATGAACTTAGGGTGCTGATTGCTCCGCAGAAGGAGCGTAACTTCGCTGCTTTAGTGGAGAAAGCTAAGATAGCTGAGGAAGTGAAGCATATAGAAAGACAGAATCGTGAGAAAGATCAGAACCATTTTAGGAGAGATTTACGACTTTCAGGTGGTATGAACAGGAATGTTAAGAGAGCAAGGGTAATGGAGCCAGTTCGAGCAGTATCGATGAATGCTGTTAGATTGCAGGGTTGTAGGAATTGTGGAAAGATGCATATGGGTGAGTGTCGGAAACGTTTTGGATCTTGTTTTCGATGCAGATCTATGGAGCATAGGGTTAAGGATTGTCCCCAAGAACCAAATCAGGTTCAAGTTTTAGAGCAGAAGGCTACTCAACCAGTGAAGGGTGGACCACAGTTTTCGAAAGGACATGGGCAAGGCAGTGGTGGTAATGGAAACGGTCGAGGAAGAGGAGCGCCTGGAATGGGTGCTAGATTTGCTGAGGCTCATCAGCCGGCGTTGGTGTATACAGCTTGTCGCCTAGAGGAGGGTGATGCACTTGCTGTCATAACTGGTACGTTTATGATTTCCAGTATGCCATACACTGCGTTGATAGATGTTGGATCTACCCATTCATATGTTGCATGTGCTATATCTGGGTTGCTGGGTGTGCGCTCTGAGGAGACCGTGAGTGGGGTATCTATACTAAGTCCTTTGGGTCACTCGGTTAGGGTAGATAAACTGTATAGATATGTGCCTATAGAAACTCAAGGAAAATTTTTCTCTGGAGATCTGATGGAGCTACCTTTCGGAGAATTCGATCTCATTTTGGGAATGGATTGGCTTGTTAAGCATAGGGCTACTCTGGATTGTGCTGCTAAGCGAATAATGCTAAAGACCACAAAGGATGAGGAGGTTTTGGTGATAGGGGAACGTAGGGATTATCTGTCTAATGTGGTGTCGGCATTGAGAGCCGAGAAGTGGATTCGAAAGGGATCTGAGGCTTATTTGGCATTTGTAAGCCAATCGGAAACTGAGGATCTGACAGTGGATAAAATTAGAACCGTCAAGGATTTTCAAGATGTTTTTCCAGAGGAGCTTCTGGGTTTACCCTCGAACCGAGAGGTTGAGTTTGGAATCGACTTGTTGCCTAGAACGGCACCGGTGTCCATTGCACCTTATAAGATGGCACCGAAGGAGTTGGTGGAGCTGAAAGCCCAAATTCAAGAGTTATTGGATAGAGGCTTCATTAGACCAAGTGTGTCTCCGTGGGGAGCACCAGTGTTGTTCTTAAAGAAGAAAGATGGGTCAATGCGGATATGCATTGATTATCGGCAGTTGAACAAACTGACGATTAAGAACAAGTACCCACTGCCGAGAATTGATGATTTATTCGACCAACTTAGAGGAGCTTCAGTATTTTCCAAGATTGACCTTCGATCTGGGTATCATCAGTTGAGGGTTAAGGAGGTGGATATTCACAAGATGGCATTCAAAACTCGGTATAGTCACTATGAGTTCTTGGTTATGCCATTTGGGTTGACGAACGCACCTGCGACATTTATGGATCTGATGAATCGAGTGTTCCAGCCATACTTGGATCGATTCATAGTTGTCTTTATCAACGATATTCTGGTTTATTCTGAAACTAAGGAGAAGCATGATGAGCACCTTCATATTGTGCTACAAGTGCTGAGGGAGAATGAGCTTTATGCGAAATTCAGTAAGTGTGAGTTTTGGTTGAAAGAGGTAACTTTCTTGGGGCATGTTGTCTCTGCTGAAGGGATCAAGGTGGACCCTTGAAAGATTGAAGTGATTCTGGAATAGAAGCCACCGTGGTCAGTGTCAGAAATTCGAAGTTTTCTAGGTTTAACTGGGTACTATAGAAGGTTTGTGGAAGGATTTTCTGTGATGTCAGTGCCTTTGACAAAGCTTATAAGGAAGGGAGTACCATTTGATTGGACTGAAAAACAACAGGAATCTTTTGAGAAGCTAAAGAAAGTTCTGACCGAGGCACCTGTACTGATTTAGCCGGAGTCTGGAAAAGATTTTACCGTATACAGTGATGCATCACATGTAGGGTTGGGCTGTGTGCTGATACAAAAGGGTAAAGTGGTTGCTTATGCATCACGACAGCTTAAACCACATGAAGTTAACTATCCTACTCATGATCTGGAGTTGGCAGCGGTAATCTTTGCGCTTAAGATTTGGAGACATTACCTGTACAGGGAAAGGTGTATTATATACACAGATCATAAGAGTCTTAAGTACTTGTTGACTCAGAAGGAGTTGAACCTTAGGCAATGGAGATGGATAGAGTTGTTTAAGGATTATGACTGCGCGATTGAGTATCACCCAGGTAAAGCTAATGTGGTGGCTGATGCCCTAAGTCGTAGAACTGTATCTGATCTGAGAGCCATGTTTACTCGTTTAAGTCTGTATGATGACGGTAGTCTGTTAGCAGAACTACAAGTTAGGCTGACCTACGTGGATGAGATTAAGGAAAAATAGTCGAGGGATGAGTCCCTGGTTTCTCGATTCTGGCAGGTTAAGAATGGGGATACTTCTGAGTTCGGACTGAACAGTGAAGTAGTTCTGTGTTACCGAGGTAGAGTTTGTATTCCGAAGGACTCTGACTTGAGGCAAGCAATTCTGAAAGAAGCTCATGGAGGTCTGTGTGCTATGCATCCTGGAAGGAGTAAAATGTATCGCGACTTAAAAGAGTTGTATTGGTGGCTTGGATTGAAGCGAGAGGTAACGGAAGTTGTGGGAAAATGTCTGACTTGTCAGCAAGTGAAAGTTGAACATCAATTACCTTCCAGACTTTTGCAGCCAGTGAAAGTACCACTTTGGAAGTTGAAGAGGGTAACCATGGATTTTGTGAGTGGGTTACCCTTGACACCATCGAAGAATGACTCGATTTGGGTAATTGTGGATAGGTTGACCAAATCTGCTCATTTTATACTTGTCCGCACTGATTATTCACTTCAAAAGTTAGCCAAATTGTATGTGACGGAAATAGTGCGACTTCACGGAGTGCCAGTGTCGATTATTTCTGATCAAGATCCTAGATTCACATCTCGATTTTGGGAAAAGTTGCATGAGGCATTGGGTACGCGGTTGAACTTTAGTACAACCTTTCATCCTCAAACTGATGGTTAGTCGGAAAGGGTTATTCATATTCTGGAAGACATGTTGAGGGGATGCGTTATTAACTTTCGAGGCAGTTGGGAGGATTACTTACCATTGGCAGAGTTTGCATACAACAACAGTTATCAGGTAAGTATTCGAATGGCTCTTTATGAGGCACTATATGTGCAAAGATGTCGTACACCTAGTTGTTAGACCGCGTTGGGTGAACGACAGGTTCTTGGACCTGAGTTGGTGGCAAATACTGAGGATAAGGTCAAGTTGATTAGAGACCAGTTGAAGGAAGCATCTGATAGACAGAAGTCATATGCAGATTTGAAGCGCAAGGAAATTGAGTACTATGTGGGTGATATGGTCTTCTTAAAGGTTTCACCTTGGAAGAAAATATTAAGGTTTGGGAGGAAAGACAAGTTAATTTCGCGGTTCATTGGGCCTTATCAGATTCTTAAGCGAGTGGGTCCAGTGGCTTATCAATTGGAGCTACCTCCAGAGTTGGATAGGATTCATGATGTCTTTCACGTCTCCATGTTAAGGCGGTATCGTTCTGACCCTACTCATGTTGTGCCGGTTGCAGTGATCGAGGTCCAAACAGACTTGACTTTTGAGGAAGAGCCTGTGCAAATTTTGGAACGAGATGTTAAGATTTTGAAGAGGAAATCACTTCCGCTAGAAAAGGTGCTGTGGCGTAATCATGGCAGAGAGGAAGCTACTTGGGAGCCAGAAGTGGCGATGCGTCAACAATATCCTCGTCTGTTTGATTCAGGTAAAATTTCGAGGACGAAATTTCTTTAAGGAGGGTAGAGTTGTAATGCCTCAATTTTCGAGTTTTCTGTGTTTCTGTGATTTTTAAAATTTGTGTGTGTTCTGGTTGGTTAATATATATATATTTTAGTAGGTTAGTGGGCCTTTGGAAGGCCCAAACTTAAATTAAATCCGTGGTAGTCTTCGAAATTTTAATTTTATGAACAGATGATGCAATTGGCGTTTGGGATTTTAAGAGTAAAGGGGTAAAAGATGACACAAAAGGGAGTGTGGTGTAGTGGCAAGGTGGCGCCACTTAGGGGACAAGGAAGTGACGCCATAGAGGAAGCAAGGGGTCCATGGTTTAAGTCTTGGCTCTTGCAATATATTTTGGTTTAGGTGCACTTTAAAGTTTAATGTGTTGGATTTATGACACAAATGAGTTGATGGCCTAGTGGTAGTGGCGTGAGTTGGCATGTGAGAGGACTTTGGTTCGAATCCCTTGGCACGCAAAGGTTGATTATTTTGCTATGTTGGGACGGCAAGAGTTGGTGTTGGTTTTAAACTCTGGTGATTGAGGGATCCCACATCGGGAAGCTAACATAAGAGTAGATGGAGAGCTAGCTTTAAATAGAGCCAACCATGAGGAGAGTAGGCATACCCTTCTTGGCTGATCCCTTTCGCTTTATGACGTGTTTGATTGGGTTGGGCGTCAGCTAAAAGTGTTTGGAGCGCGGATTAACTGCATTCTCCTAACAAGTGTGTATTTCTCGTTACTCTAGCAGTAGGACGGTTTATTTTGGGCTATGATGGGCTGAAATGGGCCATGTAGTCCCAATGGGTCCGTAGGCCCAAGTGGATAAGTTGTAGAATTACCGAAATACCCCTGTAAGGTAGAATTACCAAAATACCCCTGTAAGGTAGAATTACCAAAATACCCCTGTTAGGTAGAATTACTGAAATACCCCTGTAGGATAGAATTACCGAAATAGCCTTGTAGGGTAGAAATACCAAAATACCCTTGTAGGGTAGAATTACCGAGATACCCTTGTGGGGTAAAATTACCATTTTCCCCTAGGGTGTTAAATGACTATTTTGCCCCTCGTTCGTAAATGACTAACTTGTGTGATGATTGGGTTAGTTGACGTGGATTTATGTTAGTTATCGTTAATTCGTAAGTTTAATGTGTTAGTGATCGATTGTAGGATTATCGCGTGGGAGATATCGTCATCAATCGTCATCAACCAGGTGTGTAAACGACACCCTCCCTTAGACTGAATCGGTAAAAGCCGAAATACCGAAACTTTGGGAGATATTTGTTATGTATTTGCTATGGGCCTATGGGTTTCATTTTGATTTCTGTAGTGGGCCAAGGCCCAGATAAGTCTGACTCTGAGGTTTGATCTGTTTTGGGCTATGGTTGGGTTATGTTACACACTGAGTTTACCGAACTCACCCTTTATTTTCATCTCTAGAGGAAATCCCCAACCATAGTAGGCTTGGAGCTGTGAGGGATTCGGAGTGGCCACATCATCTACAAAGTTGGTTTTTATAAGTTAGTTTATTTTTATTATTTTATATTCTGATTTAATTTTGGGTTTTAAGTTGTAATAAGGTCGTTATTTAAATTTCTTTTTCCGCTATGGTTTTATTTTCTGATTATATTTATACTATGTCGAAACTGCTAGTGTTAGGCTGCGCGGGTTTTCAAAATTAATGAACGTTTTCCAAGACTCAACAAGCACAACAAATGGATAGCCTAAAGATTGATAAACCGGCTTTTCATTCAACCGCTGTTTTTACAAAGACCACCCCAATCACTTAAACCAACGAATCCATACTAAGTCATAAGTCCATGTGACATGTCAGATCTGGCAATAACGTCTGGGCCGGGTTTGGGGTGTTATATTTATACTTTTGCCCCACATATTTCACATATTTCACAATTTAGTTCTTATTTCATAAAATCACAAATTAATGAAATTCCAATTATACCCATGCTAGCCGAACTACCATAATGCCCCTAGCAGCTCATAATTTTTATTTATTTCACATTTTAACCACTAACTTTACACATTTATGAATTTAATCCTTATTTTGCATTTTACTAAAAATCAATTAACAAAACTCACTTAACTAGCATCAAATATTCAGAATCTATCAAGAAAATTCAAAATACTCATATATTCATTAATGAAAAGATTCAAAATCTTTAACAGTTTTGCAAATTAGTCCTTCGGCTAGCTTGACCTAGCTGCAACTATCTGAGGTAAGTTCGTATGTAATAAGCACTGTTATAATTATGATTTTAATGCTTTGATATTTCATAAATTGTATATACGGGACTATAGTCATGTTCGACGACAAATCGGCTATATATGGCATTTAGTATGCGATTCGACATAGCTTCGGCTATATATGGAACTTAGTGTGTGATTCGACATAGCTTCAGCTATATGTGGCACTTATGTGCGAGATCGAGATAGCTTCAGCTATATATGGCACTTAGTGTGCGATTTGAGATAGCTTCAAATATGAACAGTACTTTGAGTGTGAGATATTGAGTATTCTATGGTATTCCGAATATGTATGAGCTTAATATGGATCGGTACAGGTATGTACATGCATAGTATGAGTTTAAATCGAAGAAGTTGCAAAGTTTTCATATAAGAGTATGAATAAGCATGTGAAAGGTTTGTTAGTAATTATGAATTTTATGTTAATATGTTTAAATTGATGAATGGTGTATTTGTGATTAGCTAAGTTTATAATATCCGAGCTTACTAAGCTATAAAGCTTACTTTGTTTATTTTCCATGTCTTATAGTGATTTCAAAGCTAGCTCGGATTCGCAGATCATCGGAGACTACGTCACACTATCCAACCATCACTTTTTACTTTTGAGCTTATGGTCTGGTCATATGGCATGTATAGGATTATGGTCATATTTATATGTATTTTGGTGGTGAGTTTTGTCGTTAGAAATGACTTGTGAATGGTTATGTTTTGGGGTGTGTATATAGCCATGAGACTTGGCTTGTTTTGGTATGTTTGAACCAAATGTTGGTATATATAAATATATGGCTTATGTTGTAAATTCATGTCAATGTATTTTGAGTCCATGGATGAATATGTAAATGACTTACGTTATGAGGTTTGTGGAATTGGTAACATGCTTGTGAATTGGTACAAAATGATGTGTGTTTGGTAAATGTTTAGCTAGTTGATTGGTATATGTGTTTAGGTATGTTTGATTAAGAAAAACATAAGTTGTAAGCATGTTGGTTATTACTGTTGGAAATTATATGATATTTTGTCTTGGTTGTGGCTAAAATATATGTTCAATTATGCTATGTTGTAATGCCATCTGGGTTGTTTAGGTACATGAAGTTGTGGGTGGCAAATTGGCTTGGTAAATAGCCTATTTTTGTCCATGCGGGCAGAGACATGGGCATGTGTCTCGGCCTTGTAGGACACACACTCATGTTACACGGTCGTGTGTCCCCGGGCATGGAAATTGAAATGAAGTCAGTATGCTCCACACAGTCTCAAGCACGAGCGTGTGATCGGCCTTGTGGTACAAGTCAGTATTCCCCATAATTTGCACACGGCCTAGCCCACGGGCATCTGAATTGGCCATGTTGCATAAGTCAATATATCCTACAGGTTTGGCATGGCCTAGCACACGGCCTGGCACACAAGTGTTTGTGGCCATTTTTAGGATACATGGGCTTGCCACACATGTGTGTGTGTTGGCCGTGTGACCCATGTTAGAGAGTTACCCGTGGGACACGAGCTATGCATTTTGAATATCCAAACGGCCTGTGACATGGGGCAAAATGGTAATTTTACCTAGTACATAAATTGAGTCCATTTAAATATAAAATGTGTGAAATTGATGGTTAAATTGATTTGTATAGATCCGGACAACACTAATTCGAGGTTAGATCAAGGAAAAGAAAAGGTTTTGGATTAGTAGATTTCTAAAGCGAACAAGTGTAGAGGTAAGTTCGTGTAACTTAACTGAACTTGTAATTATGTTAATGGAATGTTGTATTTGCATGTAATGTTATTTATATTTATGTGCCTCACTTGTATGCTATGATGGAAAATTTGATACATGCGTGAAATGGTGACAAAGGGTTAAGTATAGATTGAATGTGAATTCCGATGATTATATGTGTTTTCTTGAAATTAATAAGGTCCTGCATTTGTTGCGGACGGGATTTAGCTCGGACGAGTAATCCCATTGACCTTGTTATAGAAAGGATTTAGCTCGGATAGGTAATCCTGATATAATACCTCTCGAGCATACGTTATGATTAGGGTTTAGCTGGACTAGTAATCCTAATCGAACTCCTCTGAGCATACGTTATATAAAGGATTTAGCCTAGACTGGTAATCCTGTTATACGATATGTGGCTCGAAAGAGTGTTTCTTGGTTAAGTGCCCTAAGGTTTGGGATAAAGTACTACTAGGCAAAACAGATCCATGAATTGCCCCATCGGAGCTTGACACAAATGGATAAAAGCCATTTACTGTAACACCCCTAACCCGTATCCAACACCGGACAAGGCTCGAGGTGTTACCGGAACTTTACACTTTTAGTACACTAACTCGGGTCACAAAATTTCATTTGAATTTAAATCATTTCAATCTTGTACATCTCGTCCCTTGTATAGGCCTTTGAAACATATAACATATTAGAAGGCAATGTGGGACAAATTCGGGCACGTTCAATTTCCTTTGGGCTCCTCAGAACATTTTCCTTAACATAAAGGGACCCACGCCCGTGTAGGTGGGCCGTGTGGACTCACACGCCGGTATATCATGGGGCACGCCCATGCCCTTCAACTGTGGGCAACACTGACTTATCAACACGGCCATGGAACACGCCCATGCTGAATGCCCATGGACGAAACTGTCATTTTAACACGGCCGTGGCGCACGCTCGTGTGGCCTACCCATGTATGAGTTTGAACTAAAATTTTAACTGCAGGGGACATACACGGCCATAACACACACCCATGGGAGGGAACCATGTGTCACACACGGCCTAGACACACGCCCATGTGTCTAACCATGTAGACATTAATAGGCTATTTTCCAAGCCTAAAGTCACCCCTTTCTACCTATTATGCTTAGAAATTACCAAGTTTGAGAGAAAACATGATTTTACACTTGTAAATAACCTTAATAAATTTCATTGTATGGAAACCTCATATCATTGGTTTCCTACATGATAAGTTATTTCCCATTTAGTGTTTATGGGTTCCCATGTCACTTTAATTCATCCGAAATTGGCTCGTTCATGTGACTCATTGCCAATTGGTAATGACCCATCACTTGTTGATTAAACTATGCATAAATTCGTAGGTCATGGCCTACTTCATTTAAGCCAATTTTCATGGCCATATACAAAGAGATAAACATACTTTTACATGCCTTTACTTGGAAAATCAAATGACACATATAACAAAATTCTCAAAGCCCTATACATGCCATTAACAAAATAGAAATGTGTTTATACCCAAGCTTGACTAGTTGGTAGTGTGTTGACTCTCCAATCGTTTTCCAGTTCTTATGAGTCCTTGAGCTCTGTGAGATAGGGAAAAAGAGAGGGGTAAGCATTTACATGCTTAGTAAGCTCGAATAACTGGAAAGTAAACTTACCGAGTAATTAGCATACATCCATATTCAATTCATGGAATCATCTATTATGAAATGATTTCCTATCACATGCACTCAATCAATAAGTTAGCCACATTAAAAAGCATCATATAAATTATATAGACGAGCTCATCATTCATCATCTTGTTAACATCCATCATATTAATCCCGTTGAGTTTCTAGGAAATCTCGATGGAGTACCCATTATCCGTCAATTCTTACGAATGATCATTTCACATATATGCACTCCCGAGAACATCACATCTCATGGCAGGATTACCAGTCCAGTCTAAATCCTCCATATCATGAACTCGTAAGGTGATGTCGGGATTACCAGTCCAGGCTAAATCCCTTATAGCGACAAACACCCTTAATGAGCTCGGATCCGAATTACCAGTCCAGGCTAAATTCAGACCCTAATCGGATTACCCGTCCGGGTTAAATCCATAAAGTACACATATTCTTCGGGAGGCTTGATCATTCAAAGAACACCCATTCGGGCTAGATTCTTTTCATACTTGAGATCACGGATTACTCGTCCGGGCTAAATCCTACTGCAACACATGCAGGATCTCAGTTCACATGTCAAAGAGGGTTTGTCCATCGAATTCCCTTTTTCAACCTCAACCGGGACATTTGTCACATGTTATCATCAAATATGCATTTCTATGATAACTCATGCCAATAATAAATGCAATCATCGTGCATTCAAAAATCATACAATTATGCATATTAAGGGTTTACTTTAGGTTATCTGAACTTACCTGGTATTCTTTCAGATTTGTGTTTCGGTTATTCCGAAACCTTGCGTTTACTCGATCGACCTCCGGAATTTGTTCCTCGGGGTCTATATCAACAAAATTAACTCATTAATACACTACATTATAAATTTCAAGTCTAATTCTCATCCCCGGTCTAAATGATCGTTTTGCCCCTAACCTTAGACATTTTTACGATTTAGTCCCTAGGCTCGTAAAATGAAACACATGCAATTACTATCTCACCCAAGCCTAGCCTAACATTTTTCTCTATTATGATAGGCCACATTATCCATTATTTTCTCATTTCTACCACACATTTACATCTTTTGCAAAATGGACCCTATAAGGGTTTCTCATGAAAATCAACTAGAGAAAGATGATTAACACACATTAATCTTTCATATTCCTCCACAATCCATCAAAATACAACAACTCATGCATGGGTAAATTTTTAAACATGAACCCTAGCATGAAATATGGGTAGAAATGGAGAGAGCAAGCTACCGGGATTTCAAAAATGCAAAGAACATCAAAAACGGGGCTTGGGAGCACTTACTATTGAGCTTGGAAAGCTTGAAAACCCTAGCTATGGTGACAAGAGAATTTCGGTAGCTATAGGGAAGAAAATGGCTGATTTTGGCTTGATTTTTCCCATTTTAATTCATTAAAAAGCCAAATGACCAAAATGCCCTCATGCCCTTTCTATAAAATTTCAACCATGCAAGCCCATTTTTGTCCAAAATTTTAGAATTTGGGAAAATTTCACTCCATGACCTTCTAATTCATAATCTAAAGCAATTTCATGCAAATTACTTCTAGAAACCAAGTTTTGCAATTTATTCAATTTAGTCCCAAATTTCCAATTGGACATCTTATACTCAGAATTTCTTTATGAAACTTTAAGACATGCATATAATCATATTATAGGCCTCATAATAGTCAGAAAATAAATATTTTGACGTCAGATTTGTGGTCCCGAAACCACTATTTTGACTAGGCACTATTTCGGGATGTTACATTTACGGTATTGAACACCTTTCCCTAAGGTAACAGACACGGCCATGTGCGAGACACGGCTGGGCGACACGGGCTTGCGGGTGGCTGTGTGAAGACTGATTGAAAATTTTAATCACACAAGGTCTGGAAAAGCCCCACACGGTCGTGTGAAATGGCTGTGTAGCGTAACATGGGCCTTTACACGTCTGTGTCCCCCTTTTAACCTCCAAACCCTAAATCTTTTTTTTTAGTTTGTCTTCTTAAACACCATACTACCTAAGCTGGCATCGATTCCCCCCCTACAACTCCGGCTACCCACCCCTTGTTGTCCACAGTTCTCCCCTTCCTCCTCTCCAAGCTGACCTCCCTCTCCGGCCACCATCACCCCACACTCTGGCCTTCCCCTAGCTATAACTCTACCCCAAGCCTCGTCAACTCCCTCATTGAACATGCCACCCTTGACCCCCTTCTTCCCTTTGTCTTCCTTCCCCCCTGTTTATTCACGCAAACCATCTCCTAGCCCTCTCGTCCCTTTCACCTATTGACCACCACTCGCCTCTTCCCCGTCGTCGCTTGTCATGCCATCATCGGAGCCCCCCACCGTTGACCAACGTCGTACACCCTTGCCCTTTGCATTTTTATTGTTATTTATTTTAATTAGGTATTCATTTTTTTATTATATATGCTTATTATTATTATTGTTTTTTCTTTTTGGTATCACTACTGTTTGTATTGCTATCATTATTTCATTTTACTGCATTTATTTATTTATTTTATTTTCTATTTTAGTTTAGTCTTATTATTATTATTATTATTATTATGTTTGCATTATCATTTATTGTTATGACATTTGTTAGTTTTGTTTAAATCTTACCTTTATTCCTTAGTTTTATTTATTCTTTATATATGATCACTTTCATTATTATTATTTTTAGCTCTAGTGGAGTGCGACTAATTTTCTCATAGTCTTTCTAGTTAGTTTTTTTTATTTATTCTTTTCTTATTTTATTACTTAATGTCTTCACTATTGTTCCAATCTTAGGATTATTTTTAGGACTATCTTTGTTGATCGTTTTTATTATTAAGTTTTATTTATTTTGGTATTGTTTTTCTGATTTTTGTTTATTTTATATTCAATGTCGATTTCTTTATTAATCAAGTTGTGGATGTTGACTTTGATTTTTATTGCATTAGGTAATGGATTACCTCTATTATGATTGGTTCATCTATTTGCTTCATTTGGTTTTAATATTTGATTATTTTATTTTTTAGACACACCATGATGAACACTTGCAATAAGTCTAAGGTCACCATTCCTACTATGAAAAAATAGAAGACGCCAAGCGTGACCTTCTTCTTGAGCACTTCCGCTGATGCACGCCATCCCTATCTCTAATTTCCATAGCGTTCCAATGAGGACCTATATTAGTAGCTCTACCTGGGGCCACTTGGCTTAGGCCGATGTATTGATTGTGCCATTTTGGAACAGGTCCAGTTAACTGATAGCATCCGCACCATCATTGCCAGAGCCCTGTGGGACTGATTTTTCTCTATCGTCGAGGCCACATACATGGAGCTAACTTTGGAGTTCTATTCTACATTTATCCTTCAGTAGGTGATGACGACCCATGACCATTCATAACATCCTAACCACATGCCTGTGTTACCAGGCCGTGTGTCACACACTATTATACTCACGCCTGTGTGTCTGCCCATGTGGACCAAATGAAGCCATTTCTAGCTTCATTTCTCACCCAAAATTTCACCCAATACCTACTCTTGAAACACACATCCAATACCAACCAATCCAAGCATTCATCTTAAGCAAATTTCATTATTCACAAGGCATATAACTACAAGCATGCATGATCACAACCTTACCTTAGTTTAACTTAGGCATTCACAACATTGATCACATATTCTTAACATAACACATCTGTATATATATATCATAATAATCTACTTAGTCATACCAAAATGAACCATTACTAGCCATTCCAATGGCTAGGTTACAAAATAACATTTCTAGCCATTATTACCCAAATTGTCCTATACATGCCATTATACCAAAATGATTGTTGCTAATTATACCCAAAATAGCTAGTTGATAATGTGGCGTTGCTCCAATAATCCTCCAACCTTCACGGGCTTTCGAGCACTATAAAATAGGGAAAAATAAACGAAGTAAGCATTACATGCTTAGTAAGTTTGTATAACGGAAACTAAACTTACCAATCTTGTTTATTAAATCTAGGCATACAATGTTATGTTTCCATCCATTTGGCTAAATTGCCTAATCACATACACTCAATCAAACATGTTAGTCACCAAAATCTTCATATCAATCAAGTAACATAGATGAGCTCAGTAAGTAATACTCTTTCAAGACATTATCATTTCATCACAAAATTCTCATACTATGTCAAGAGTTATATGCCCATTGAATGATTGAATTTCGATGGATGCTCAAGTAGTGCACTTGAAGTGTACGATTCAGTAATCCATCAATTCCTTATTCAAAGGTACTAAATTGGTTGTTCCACCCACAGGCCCCTCATGGCATCGTTTCGGCTCTTCATCGTGCTTTTTTGATTTCTCCTTGACATGTGTTTGCCATTTATCTAGTTCATCGATGTAACACCCCTTACCCTTATCCAAAGCTGGGACAGTGTTCGAGGCATTACTAGACTTTAACACAAGCACACATACAAAGCTGGGCCATAAAATTTTTGTTCAATTAAATTTCATTCATACATATGCAAATTCTCCCTTATATGGGCCTACGAGGCCAGAAACATACATCGAAGGTGGTTCGGGACTAAACCGAGAAATTTAGAAAACTTTAGAATAATTTAGAAAAATTTCCTTCTTTGGCGAGTCACACGCCTATGTGGGTAGGCCGTGTGGACACACACGCCCGTGTGGCTTGGGACACGTCCGTATGGCTTGGGACACGCCCGTGTCCTCAGCCCGTGTAACTCTCTAACTATGACATCATCAACCAAATAAGTTCACACAACCAAGTCACACGCCCGTGTACATAGGCCGTGTGGCCAATTAAATTCCAAAAATTAAGTGCAGACTTCACACGGCCTGGGCACACGCCCATGTCCTAAGGCCGTGTCCTTCACACGGTTGAGACACATGGCCGTGTCTCTGCCCGTATGTTTACTACTGGGCATTCTGTTTTGCATAATTAGGGTGCAGGGGACACACGGCAGGATCGCACGCCCATGGGGTGGACCGTGTGTCACACACGGCCTAGACACATGCCCGTGTGTCTAACCGTGTGGACAATATCTAGGCTATTTTCCAATCCATTTGCCACCCTTAAACACTCACATACTTACACTCCCTTCATGGCATGCAACATGGCACATTTGATTACTCAAGCATTCACATTCATGGTTAAATTATGACTTCATAATGTCAACATATCACCTATTCTAACTATCATGCTTTCATATGTTATTCCACACCAATTTCATATTTTGTCTATCATCTTTGCGAACCTACTTTCAAGTTACACATTTTCACCACATTTATTGTCTTGCACATTAATCATATTTCATACACCAAACATACATGCCATCTATCACACTCATTAACCATAAGTAACCATAACCACATTAAAGCATAAGCACTTTTGCAAGCATGCACCAATAATTAGTGTAACATCCCGAACCCGAGACCGACACCGGAGTCGAACACGAGGTGTTAACAGACTTTAAACCCCTTATAAAAAATATTTCCCAGACACTGCCAATCTGCGTACTAGTCGCTTTAAAAATCATATCTTGAGTTTCACAACTCGAAAATCAGTTTCGTGATTTTTCCCTGAAACTAGACTCATATTCCCATCTACATATTTTTTTCTAGAATTTTTGGTCGGGCCAATTAGTACAGTTTATTAGTCAAAATCTCCCATGTTACAGGGATCGACTACCCTGACCTTTGCGCATTACGACTTGGATATCTCCTTGTACAGGGCTCCAATACTGATGCCGTTTGTTTCTATAGAAACTAGACTCAGAGAGGAATCTATACATATATGGTATGACTCTAATTATCTCTGGTTAATTTATAATGAATTTCCAAAGTCGGAACAGGGAATCCAGAAACCGTTCTGGCCCTGTCTCACGAGAACCTGAATATCTCTTAACATACTATCTGTATGATTGTTTCGTTACTTTCCTATGAAAGTAGATTCATCAAGGTTTGTTTACATAATTTATTCACTATTTAATTCCATTCCTACTATTTTTAGTGATTTTCCAAATCTACATCACTGTTGCTGTCAGCATCTGCCTTTAAGGTAGACTTTACCTATTTCATGGTTTCCATGATTCAACTAGCCCTTTTTGCATAAATAGCACAATTTATGAAAGTGATTAACCATCCCCGTGGCCAATCCTTGTCAAGCATATCCACACCAAATGATTATAACATTATACTCAAACACATATAAGCCATTTTCGCATGGCTATCCAAAATTTATACAAGTCCAAAGGGTCCACGACCCACAACAAACGGGTAGTCCTATACATGCCATTTCGAAGTTCAACCAAAATTGTACCAAAAGGGGGGGCTTTGATAGTGTGGGCGACTTTGACTTCAAGATCCCGAGTCCGATAGCTGGAGAACCAAATCTATAAAACAGAGGAGCAATGAAACGGAGTAAGCAATTTATGCTTAGTAAGTTTTGAGCAAGGAATTCCAGCACAACAAAAGTATAGCATTCATATAGCTAAACGGATAATTTCATATGCACAAATTTACGATATCGTACTTGCTTCACATTATCAACCCTTATGTACATACACAAAAGATCAACTCGGCCAAAGGCCGGTAGCTCGTTTATCAACTGAGCGAATACTTATTTGTAAGGGCTCAACTAAATTCAAGCACATACGAAACATACCTCAATGTTGGGATGTTTCGAGAGTATTAACTGGAATTTTACAGCAAGTTCATTCATTCCCAAATCACGTACCTTCAGAATTTAACCGGATATAGCTCCTCGTTCAAATGCCTTCGGGACATAGCCCGGTTATAGTAATTCGCACAAATGCCTTCAGGACTTAACCCGGATTTAGTAACTCGCACAAATGCCTTCGGGCTTAGCCCGGAATTAGTATCTCGTACAAATGCCTTCGGGCTTAGCCCGGAATTAGTATCTCGCACAAATGCCTTCGGGCTTAGCCCGGAATTAGTATCTCGCACAAATGCCTTCGGATCTTAGTCCGGATATTGTCACTTAGCACAAGCCTTCGGGACTTAGCCCGGACATCATTCAAATAACCATGCACATTTAACAATAAATCATGGCCCATTCGTATTTCATTTTCGTTAGCAAAACTCAAACACAAGACATTTATCATTCTTGCAAATTCGGCTCAATAGCCACACAAAGAGCATGATTTTAATTTGCTTAAAACATGATCTAATCACATCATAATTTAAGCTCTCTTACTCAAGAACTTACCTCGGGTGTTGTCGAACGATTCCGATAGCTATTCGACCACTTTTTCCTTCCCTTTATCGGATTTAGTTCCCCTTTGCTCTTGAGCTTAATTAAACAAATAAATTGATTTAATCATTTGAGCATCGAAAAGAGGAACACAAGGCACTTAGCCCATATTTATACATTAGACATTAAAGTCACATATGTACGGAATCATGAATCAAACTCAACATTTTAGCTAATTTTTCCCCCTTGGCCGAATATGCATGTCTATTTTGGGGCCGATTTCAACACTTAATACATTCTACAAGTATGGTCACTTGTATTGACTAAACACCCTTTTGTTTCAAGTTCAAAACTTGGCTAATACACACATATACACACTAGTAAAGCATCCTCTCCCTTTCCATCAATTTAACACATGCATTGCTCATTAACATGCAAAAGTTATATTCGGCCTTAGCACACAACTTGCTAGCCGATTCTTCTCCATTTAGCAACCAATGCACATATGTGCTCACTCAAAAATGCTAAAAAGGAGGTTCAAGAATCATCAAGCCACCATCACATGCATCATTAACAAGCTTCATATTTAGCATGCAATGGCATTAACACAAACTCCACCTAGGCCGAATCTTAACTCATCCTCATGCCTCATCACCACAACATCAAACATCAACCACGAATGATGCATCCATGGCCGAGTGTCATTTCCATCACATAGCAAGATTTAGACCATGGGCTAGGTAGAACTCAAGCTAACAACTAAAACATGCATGCATCTCATGGAACATCATCAAACATACCTTAGCCTAGCTACATGCATGGTCGAACCTCTTCAACCTTTCTTCTTCCTTCCTCCTTAAAATTTTTGGCCAAGGATGAACCAAAGGATGAGCATTTTTTTTCTTTGTTTTTTTCTTTCTAGTTTCGGCTAAATGAAGATGAGAAAGGATGAACAAAAATTTTCTCCTTTCTTTTCTTTAGCTCACGGCAATGGGGGGGGAAACAACTACACACATTTTTTTTTTGTATTCATCATACTCCTTTTCATTATTTTATGCCCATGCCCCTTATTTTATTTTTTTTCCTACATACCTCACTAGGCCAACATGTTCCCAACATGTTTCCACCCATAGCATGGCCAACCACTAGCTCAAATTTTGGGTAATTTGACATGCAAACCCATCATTTTCACAACATCCATTAATAGACCATTTTAAATTAGCCTATCATATTTTCACCATGTCTCATATCAATCCCTATTTAATAATTTCTCATGCAATTGGCAAAATTGGAGAATGAAACTTCCACATACTCATGTACACACATAATAAGCATAGAATATGGAAATCAATTATTTTTATGACTCGGTTTTGTGGTCCCGAAACCACTTCCCGACTAGGGTCAAATTTGGGCTGTCACAATTAGGGTTACAATCAAATAATCAATATGAGCCACCTCTCATGGCCATATATAAAATAATCATAATACTTTCATGAACCAACTTATTTGGCTAATTAATATGACACATAACTAACAGAACAAGTCCCTACACATGCCATGCGCAAAATGATAAGACTAGTTATACCCAAATATTCAATTGATAATGTGATCAAGTCTCTAACGTCTTCTGATCCCCGAGCTAGCTTGACAACACAATAAGAAAAGGAAAGGAAAGGGGTAAGAATTAAAGCTTAGTAAGTTCACATGCAAATAAAATGCAACTTAAACAAGTATTAATCATACATTTAACATAATGAACATAATCTTGCATGTTATCAAATCTCTTAAACTCATTCTTCATATTTATATATACATATATATATTCTTACCACAAGTTCATCATATCTCATGTCATTCTCATGAGTTCGATGTACATACGTGTGCCACTTGTACATAATAACTTACTTTCTCGTCTTTGACGTATTCATCAAGATTACTCATTTAACTTCCTTTAAAACTACCCATTGAACACTCGGAATACTATCGGATACATCGAAATCTTGCACTTAAGTGCCTCATATGTAGCCAATGCTACCTCATATCACATATCACATGTTGCTCGCTTTCGGGCTACTCACGAGTCTGCTCACATAGGCTGTTAGGTATCCACAATACATACTGGACTACCTAACCACCGGTAGAACATATGAGACCAGTACCCAGATGCCAAAACATCTGTCACATACATCATGAACTCAGACCACAACTCAATGAGTTCAGATGTCTCATATATCATGAACTCAGACCACAACTCAATGAGTTGAGATCACATAGTTCCTAGTGAGATATCACTTGCATCCTAAACTATTCCTAAGGTTCAAACGGGATTCTTCGATACCACATTTTCGTTAAGCCTGCCCATAATGTCGGTTTCAATATCCATAGCACCAATCACATACTCATGGAATAATCAAGCATACTCATAATAGTAATAAAGCATTACAATTCACTTGATATCAAAGTAATAGAAATATGATATAACATCTCATATGAACTTACCATACATGCAATATTAAATATTTAAAGTATGGCACATGTTGCAATATTTGCAAATGAACTTAACTCGGTAAAAAATGATAAAAACGAGCTTAATCCTCGTAAACTTTGTTTTTCCCTGATCAAGACCCGAATCACATTTTTCTTGATCTATAATGTCAAATTCAACTTGTTCGATACATACATTGCTCATATCGACCCATAACACATACTTTGATAAAATTACCTTTTTACCCCTAACTTTTTACTTATTTACAATTTAGTCCCTAGGCTCATAAAATGAAATGCATGCAATTTATTGGTTACACAAGCCTAGCCGATTCATATTCTAACACATATCAGCCCACATTTTCCTTTATTTCATATTTCTACTACTCATTTTTACGCCTTTTATAAATAAGTCCTTTTTAAGTGTTTTCACTAAAAATCACTTAGCAAAAGATGTTTATCACACATCAAACATTCATATTCCTCTATTAAACATCAAAATACGATCATGTCACACATGGGTCAAATTTCATACATGAACCCTAGCTCAAAATATGGCTAGAAATAGCTAGATCGGTTGATGGCAACTTCAAATATGCAAAGAACATTAACAACGGGACTAGGATACACTTACTTTTGAGCTTGAAAAGTGAAGAAACCTTATCTATGGTGTCTCTTGGAATTTTGGCACACACATGAAGAAGATGAGAAAATTTTGATTCATTTTTCCTTTTTATTCTTTTATTTACCAAATGACTGAAATGTCCTTAAAGCCTTTCTTCCAAATTTTTCTTATTCATGCCCATTTTTGTCCAAAATTTTAGAACTTGATCAAATTTCTATTTAAGGACCTCTAATTAATAATATAATGCAATTTCATGCTAGAACCTTCTAGAACACAAGTTTTACAACTTATTCAATCTAGTCCCTAAATTCAAATTGGTCACCTTAGGCATAGAATTTCTTCATGAAAATTTCACACGAACATGCAATAATATCATGGATCATAAAATAATCATAAAATAATTATTTCTATTTTAAATTTTTGGTTTCAAAACCACTGTTCCTATTAGACCCTAATTTGGGATGTTACAATTGAGGTGTAACCTTTGATCTTCATACATTGTTCAGTTTCTATCACCTTGATTGTAACATGGCTCTATCATGTTTTCTCGTCAGATTTCCTGCAAAGAAAGTTAAGCCACATGGTTACTCAAGTTAACAGTACATTTAAAATTATCTCGATTACTAAAAACTCTCACAGAATCACGTGCTTGGAAAGTAATCGTTTCGTCACCTACACGAAGTACTAATTCACCCATACAAACATCAATTATACTTCTAGCATCTTCTAAAAAGGGTCGCCCAAAAATTAAAGGTACCTCACTACCCTCATCCTTGACCAACATAACAAAGTCAATAGAGAATATGAATTTATCAATTTTAACAAGCACATCCTCAATAACACTGTAACACCCGAACCCGATACCGTCGCCGGAGTCGAACACGAGGCGTTAACAGGCTTCAAACCACTTATTCGACATTTCCCAGACAAGCTGCTGATCTGCGTACTAGTCGCTTTAAAAATCATATCTTGAGTTTCACAACTCAAAAATCAGTTTCGTGATTTTTCCCTGAAACTAGACTCATATGCCCATCTCCATAATTTTTTCTAGAATTTTTGGTCGGGCCAATTAGTACAGTTTATTAGTCAAAGTCTCCCATGTTACAGGGATCGACTACACTGACCCTTGCGCATTACGAATTGGATATCTCCCTGCACAGAGCTTCAATACTGATGTCGTTTGTTTCTATAGAAACTAGACTCAGAGAGGAATCTGTACATATATGGCATGACTCCTAATTATCTCTGGTTAATTTATAATAAATCTCCAAAGTCGGAACAGGGAATCCAGAAACCGTTCTGGCCCTGTCTCACTAGAACCTGAATATCTCTTAACATACTGTCCATATGATCTTTTCATTACTTCTATATGAAAATAGACTCATCGAGCTTCGAATACATAATTTATTCATCAATTAATTCCACTCCTACTATTTTTAGTGATTTTTCGATCTCACGTCACTGCTGCTGCCAGCATCTGTTACGAAAGCAACTATGCCTATTTCGTGATTTTCTCCTTGATCTAACTAGTAATCCATCATACATATCACCAATTATGATCATGACTAGCCATGCCAAAGGCTAATCATTGTCAAACTTCCCCCTACTACACTATTGCCATATCATGAATTTTAACACCAAAATAATCAACCATGACGTATGGCATAAAAAGGTCAAATTATCAAGATTTGCAACCTAACGTTATGAATCCAAACCCAACCGAACATTTATGCCATTTTCGCATGGCTAAAAGATTACATACCAAAGTTCAAACACAACATAATAGCCTATACATGCCGAAATGTTCTCCTAAGCCAACTAAGAAGAAAGTACCAAAACTTGCTATCCGGTGTGATCACTTCGATGACGGCCCGACCACGCAAAAAGAGACGAGTCCAAGAAACCTAGAATAGGTGACAAGGAAACACCGAGTGAGTTTATAACTCAGTAAGTCATAAGCAATGCACTACCATCCATTAATAACATTATCACAATAGGAAATAAAATGGAACGAGGCTAGTTACTCCATCCATACCGAACCATGCCATGGTTCCTCAGACCTATCGGTTCAATCTCATACCAAATCATGCATTCACATTCCGTATACTCATCAATAGGATATTTGAGGCATTTTCATACATCATTTTATTTTCGTTACAATCATACAACTAAACGGCCTTTCACCTATTCCACGATAAATCTTATGTACGTGACTTCAAGTATATTTGTCACATAGGTTCAAACTTACCAAGCTCAACTCCAAATATAGACATAGCACCTATTAGCCATGAACTCAAGGTACTTACCCGATCCGCTGTCCGTGATCGACTCAATAACGTCGCACACTTAGTGTCCATAATGTTTCAAAAATATATAATAAGTCCGCACACTCAGTGCTATATAATCAACTCGCACACTTAGTGCTATATAATCAAACTCGCACACTTAGTGCTACATAATCAAGCTCGCACACTTAGTGCTACATAGTCAAACTCGCACACTTAGTGCTACATAGTCAAACTCGCACACTTAGTGCTACATAGTCAATTCGCACACTTAGTGCTGCACAATTTAAACCCGCACACTTAGCGCCAATCTCATGGTCATAAATGTTTATACCCGCACATTTAGTGCCGAGATCAACAACTCAATACATCTCACCTCTTTTCTTTTCATTCAACACTTTCATCATCACATATGTACATGCATATATATATTTATTCATTCCATTCAGCATCATTACATAAACGTTATGACCATTTGAATTAATACCAACTATATGCTTAATGACTTACTTGGTGTTGGGTAAGACGGTTCCAATTCGGCTACTCGATGATCTTTTCTTTGCCTTTGCTTGATTCTCCTCCTTTAACTCCTTGAGCTTAATCAATAAATCAACTAGTTTAGCCATCTTGCTAAACATTCATAATTCAATTACACATGCATATGTATGTTTGTATATTCGGCAACCATCCTCACTAATTACCCATTTAGTCGATTATACACATAATTAAAGGTAACATCCCGAATGGGCATACTTGTGTATATATACATATATATGTATATATATATACTTCGGAATGGGCATCACAATTAGATTTAACACCACCTTCATACTCAATTAGATGGCTGAATGTATGTATACATGTACAATGTCAACTATAACATCATGTAAATCCACATATAATTACATTTCTTAAGTTCCACATCTTAATGCCCATTATAGCCACTCCCATAGTCTAAATCTAGCAATCGGCAACACCCACCTTTCCACTATGTTAGCCGAATACTCATTCTCTTCCTAGTCCTAAATTCGGCACCTCCAACAAAATAGCTTAACAATTTCAACTTTCATGCTAACATAACAAGCAACTTAACACATCCATATAACTAGCATGCTAATAGCATCAAGGTATCAACTAAAATTTTTTAAGCTCCTTAGCCGAATCCTAACTCTCCAACAACCCCAAATCCAACCATGGGATAGATAGAATTTAGACTCATCACCCAAAGGTTGTGTAAACTTCCAAAAATATCATTGAACATACCTTGATCTAAAGGACCACCTTGGCCGAATCTTGCTTCCTCTTCTTCCTCTAGTTACGACAATTGCAAAAGAAAGAAAACATGAACACTCCTTCTTCCCTCCTTATTAAGCATTCAAACTCCCTCATTTTCATGCCACAACATCAAACACTCCTCCTAGATACAAGCAATGGCCGAACTCTTTCCAAGTTTTTCTCCCCTTCTTTTTCTTGGTTTTTCGGCTAGGAGATGGCAAGTATGACACCCATTTTTTTTTTGTTCACTTTCCTATTATTATCCCCATCATTTGTTAACCAAAAGAAAACATATTAAATTAGAATGAGTAGAGCATCATCACTCCTTGGCCGGCCACCATGTATTTTATGGGCAATTTGACATGCAAAGCCATGCTTCCTCACCCTATTATTACTTACTCCTTATAATTCATCTATCATCTTTTCTAACTTCGTCAACTAGGTCCTTTTTGAATTAATTCACAATCCTAAAGCTAATATTAAGCATTTAATTTCTCATATATTCACTGTCACACAAAAATTTATGCAATTAAAACACAAAAATAAATTTTTGGCTCGGTAATGTGGTCTCGAAACCACATTCCGACCAGGGTCTAATTTGGGTTGTCACAACTCTCCCCCACATAAGAAATTTTCGTCCCCGAAAATCTTACCGGTAAATAATTTTGGATATCGATCCTTCATAGAGTCCTCAAGTTCCCAAGTGGCTTCTTCAATTCCGTGTTTATGCCACAGTACTTTCACTAATGAGATTTTCCTGTTTCGTAGTTCTTTTACTTCATGTGCTAAAATACGAACTAGTTCTTCTTCGTAACTTAAATTAGATTGAATCTCGATCTCCGATGGAGGAATTACGTGCGATGGATCGGACCTATATCGTCGAAGCATCGAGACATGAAAAATGTTGTGAATCTTTTCGAGCTCAGGGGGCAAAATTAATCGGTATGCAACGGGTCCAACTCGTTCGGATACTTCGTATGGACCGATGAACCTCGGACTCAATTTGCCCTTACGACCAAATCTAAGCACCTTCTTCCAGGGTGAAACTTTGAGAAATACTTTGTCTCCAACCTGATATTCAATGTCTTTTCTTTTCAAATCCGCATACGACTTTTGACGATCCGAAGCGGTTTTCAAACTTTCGCGAATTACTCGAACTTTCTGTTCGGCATCCTTAATCAAATCAACCCCAAGGATCTTACTTTCACTAAGTTCAGTCCAAAATATTGGGGTACGGCATTTACGACCGTACAAAGCCTCGTAAGGTGCCATCTTAATACTTGATTGAAAACTATTGTTGTAAGCGAATTCATTCAAAGGTAAATACCGTTCCCATGAACCATTAAACTCAAGGATGCAACATCTCAACATATCCTCAAGTATCTGAATTATCCGCTCGGATTGACCATCGGTTTTTGGATGAAAAGCGGTGCTAAAATGCAGCTTGGTACCCAAAGCTTCTTGCAATTTCTTCCAAAATCGCGAGGTGAATCTCGGATCTCTATCCGACACGATAGAAATAGGTACTCCATGTAATCTCACAATCTGAGAAACATACAATTCGGCTAGTTTATCCAGTGAAAAATCCGTACGCACGGGGATAAAGTGAGCCGACTTAGTCAGTCTATCAACAACAACCCAAATCGCATCCTTCTTACTTGCTGACAATGGCAGTCCGGACACAAAGTCCATTGTGACTCGATCCCATTTCCACTCGGGTATCATGATCGGCTGAAGTAATCCTGAAGGCACTTGATGTTCTGCTTTCACTTGTTGACATGTTAAACATCTCGAAACAAAGTCGGAGATGTCCCGTTTCATACCATGCCACCAAAACCGACGTTTCAAATCGTTGTACATTTTCGTACTCCCCGGGTGAATTGACATTCGGCTACAATGAGCTTCGTTTAGAATCATCGAAATGAGTTCTGAATTTCTTGGAACACACAACCGACTTCTGAACCTCAAACAATCGTCATCATCAATTTGAAATTCGGATTCCATATTCGGAATACATTCAGCCCGTTTTGCAACCAATTCATCGTCGACTTTCTGAGCTTCACGAATTTGATGAATCAATGATGGTTTGGCCTTTAATTCAGCTACTAACACATTGTCGGGTAGAACAGACAAGCGCACATTCATCGCTCATAAAGCAAACAGCGATTTCCGGCTTAAGGCGTCCGCAACCACATTAGCCTTTCCTGGGTGGTAATCAATGACAAGCTCGTAATCTTTCAACAACTCAAGCCAACGTCTTTGTCGTAGATTTAAGTCTCTTTGAGTCATCAAATATTTGAGACTTTTGTGATCCGAAAATACATGGCACTTTTCACCAAACAAATAATGTCGCAATATTTTCAAAGCAAATACGATGGCGGCTAGCTCGAGATCATGAGTTGGATAATTTCTCTCGTGTGGCTTCAATTGTCTCGACGCATAGGCCACAACTCGACCTTCTTGCATCAATACGCAACCCAACCCGAGTAGGGATGCGTCACTATAAATGACAAACTCTTTGCCTGATTCGGGTTGCACCAAAATTGGAGCTTCAGTCAAATGAGTTTTCAGTTGATCGAAGCTTTTCTGACATTCCTCCGTCCATTCGAACTTAACATCCTTTTGAAGTAGCTTCGTCATTGGTGTGGCTATCATCAAGAAACCTTTTACAAATCGTCGGTAATAACCGGCGAGCCCCAGGAAGCTCCGAACTTCGGTAATATTTCTTGGAGGCTTCCAGTTAAGTATGGCTAAAATTTTGCTCGGGTCAACTCGAATACCCGTTGCGGATACCACATGACCCAAGAAGCTAACCTCTCTCAACCAGAACTCACACTTACTGAACTTCGCATATAACTGCTTATCCCACAAAATTTGCATCACTAATCTCAGGTGTTCAGCATGTTCGGTCTCATCTCTTGAATAGACCAAGATGTCATCAATGAACACAACTACGAACCGATCCAAATATGGTCTGAAGATTCGATTCATCAAATCCATAAATACCGCAGGGGCATTAGTGAGCCCGAACGGCATCACTAAGAACTCGTAGTGACCGTACCTCGTTCTAAAAGCAGTTTTGGGTACGTCCGAATCTCGAATCCGCAACTGATAATAACCCGATCTAAAATCTATCTTTGAAAACACTGATGCTCCCTTTAATTGATCAAACAAATCATCAATACGCGGTAACGGATACTTGTTCTTTATCGTCACTTTATTCAGTTGACGATAGTCAATGCACAACCTCATGGTTCCGTCCTTCTTTTTCACGAACAATACTGGTGCACCCCAAGGTGAGAAACTTGGTCGAGCAAAACCTCTATCCGTCAATTCTTGCAACTGAGATTTAACTCTTTTAACTCGGTTGGTACCATACGATACGGAGCTATCGAAATCGGCGTAGTCCCAGGTACAAGCTCAATACCAAACTCTACCTCCCGAACAGGTGGTAAACCTGGTAATTCTTCAGGAAACACATCCGGGTATTCACAAACCACCGGCACAGATTCGGGTTTCTTTTTTAACTCTTTGTCATCAAGTACATACGCAAGGTATGCTTCGCACCCTTTTCTTACATATTTCTGGGCCAACATTGCTGATATTATAGCTGGCAACCCCCTTAAGTCCGTAGACTCAACTCGGATTATCTCGTTATTTGCGCACCTCAAATCAATAGTCTTGCTTTTGCAATTCACAACCGCATCATGCGCGGTCAACCAATCCAAACCAAGAATAACATCAAATTCGTCAAACGGCAAAAGCATCAAATCGGCCGGAAAACAGGATTCTCGGATTATTAGAGGGCATCTCTTACACACTTTATCAACAAGTACGCATTGACCCAAAGGGTTTGACACTCGAATTACGAACTCAGTAGACTCAACAGGTAGAGTCTTACTGGATGCTAAGGTTTCGCATACATATGAATGAGTAGAGCCAGGGTCAATCAATGCAATCACATTAGTATCAAAGAGAGTGAAGGTACCAGTGATGACGTCGGGGGAGGATGCCTCCTCTCGTGCGCGAATGGCATATGCTCTAGCAGGAGTACGGTTCTCGGCTCGAACAGCCGTATCAGGGGCCCCTCTCTGACTACCATCCCTACCTCCTAAAATTCTCGGTGGTCTACCTCTAGTTGTCACTCCACTAGGTCTTGCACCTTGAATCTTATTCTTCTCATCAAGCTCCGTGCAATCTCTAATGAAGTGGTCCTTCGAACCGCATCCGTAACAGGCCCTGTTAGTAGACTTACCCCAACATTCACCTAGGTGTCGTCTTCCGCATTGGGGACATTCAGGTTTCTCTTGACGATTATTGCCCACACTAGCTACCGAAGTAGCTCGAGAGCCCGTCGATGGTTTTGCTCTGATGGAAATTCCCGCAGTCGTCCTCGACTTATTAGTGTCCTCCTTGAACTTCTTTACAGCTGATGTGACAGCCCTAATGTGACCCTAGTCGGAAAGTGGTTTCGGGACCACAAGACCGAGTCGTAAAAATAATTAATTGCTATATTCTGTGCTTATTATGTGTGAACATGAGTATGTGGAAGTTTCATTCCCTAATTTTACCAATTGCATGAGAAAATTGTTAATAGGGATCGATTTGAGACATGGAGAAAATATGATAGTCCAATTTAAAATGGTCTATTAGTGCATGTACCAAAAAGAGTGGACTTGCATGTCAAATAGACCATTTTTGAATGTGAATGGCCGGCCAACACACGCATGCATTATGGTGTTCCCTTGTCTTCATTTTTTTTTTATATTTGGTGGGAATTATGTATAATAAATTTATATTAGTAAGTGGTGATAAAAACAAAGTTCCATCATCTTTTCTATCATCTTGCCGAAACCATAAGGAAAAGAAAAGAAAAAAATGGAAGCTAGGACATTCGGCCAAGTGAGTTTATAGATTAAGCTCAAGGAGTTAAAGGAGGTGAATCGAGCAAAGGCAAAGAAAAGGTTATCGAGTAGCCGAGTTGAAACCGTCCTACCCAACACGAGGTAAGTCATTAAGCATGTAGTTGGTATTATTTCAAATGGTCATAATGTTTATGTATTGATGCTGAATGGAATGAATAAATATACATATATATATATGCATGTACGTATGTGATGATGAAATTGTTGAATGAAAAGAAAAGAGGTAAGATGTACTGAGTTGTTGATCTCGGCACTAAACGTGCGGGTATAACCATTTATGACCATGAGATTGGCGCTAAGTGCGCGGGATTAAATTGTACAGCACTAAGTGTGCGATTTGACTATGTTGCACTAAGTGTGCGAAATGAATATGATGCACTAAGTGTGCGAATTGACCATGCGGCACTAAGTGTGCGAGTTTGACTATGTAGCACTAAGTGTGCGATTTGATTACGTAGCACTAAGTGTGCGAGTTGATTATATAGCACTGAGTGTGCGGGCTCAATATACATTCGTGAATCATTATGGACACTATGTGTGCGACACTATTGAGTCGATCGCGGACAGCGGATCGGGTAAGTGTATTGAGTACATGGCTAATAGGTGCTATGCTTATACTTGGTGTTGAGCTCGGTAAGTTGAACCTATGTGACAACTATACTTGAAGTCACGTACATAAAATTTATCGTAGGATGGGTGAAAGGCCGTTTAGTCGTTTGATTGTAACGAAAATAAATTGATTTATGAAAATGCTTCAATGTCCTATTGATGAGTATATGGATTGTGAATGCATGAATTGATATGAAATTGAATCGATAGGTTGGAGGAACTATGGTATGGTTCGGTATGGATGGAGTAAATTGTCTTGTTCCATTTTGTTTCCTCTTGTGATAATGTTATTGATGGATGGTAGTGCATTGCTTATGACTTACTGAGTTATAAACTCACTCGGTGTTTCCTTGTCACCCATTATAGGTTGCTTGGACTCATCTATTTTTGCGGGGTCAGGCCGTCATCGAAGTCATCACACCGGATAGCAAGTTTTGGTACTTTCTTCTTAGTTGGCTTAGAAGAACATTTTGGCATGTATAAGCTATTACGTTGTGTTTGAACTTTGGCATGTAAACTTTAAGCCATGCGAAAATGGCACGAATGTTCGATTGAGTTGGATCAAGGGTAGGCATGAGATGGACCTAGTTACTTTCGTAACAGATGCTGGCAGCAGCAGTGTCATGAGATTGAAAAATCACTAAAAATAGTAGGAGTGGAATGAATTGATGAATAAATTATGTAATCGAAGCTCGATGAGTCTGCTTTCATGAGGAAGTAACGAAAAGATCATATGGGCAGTATATTAAGAGATAATCAGATTATAGTGGGACAGGGCCAGAACGGTTTCTGGATTCCCTGCTCCGACTTTGGAAATTCATTACAAATTAACCAGAGATAATTAGGGGTAGTACCATATATGTAGAGATTCCTCTCTGAGTCTAGTTTTCATAGAAACAAACGGCATCAGTATTGAAGCCCCGTGTAGGGAGATATCCAAGTCGTAATGGGCAAAGGTCAGTGTAGTCGACCCCTGGAACTTGGGAGACTTTGACTAATAAACTGTACTAATTGGCCCGACCAAATATTCTAGAAAAAAATAAATAGATGGGCACATGAGTCTAGTTTCTGGGAAAAATTACGAAACTGATTTTCGAGTTACGAAACTCAAGATATGATTTTTAAAACAACTAGTACACAGATTGGGCAGTGTCTGGAAAATAAATTTTGTAAGGGGTTAAAGTCAGTTAACACCTCGTGTTCGACTCCGGTGTCGGTTTCGGGTTCGGGGTGTTACATTTGATTGGTATCAGAGCTATGGTTTAGTCGGTTCTAGGACTACCATAGCGCGTATGAGTCTAGCTATACATGCCGAATGTTAATGTTTAAATGTGTGATGACTTCTGACGGTTGAAATGTTTTTGTTTTGATTAGTAAATGGACCCCGGTGAAGAAAGAACCCTAGCGGATGACGTTGAGAGTGTAGCGGCTGCTCCTGCACAAGGGACGCCGCCTGTTGAACCTCAGTCATCTGCGAATAATCAAGGTGAGGGGGCTAAACAAGCCTTCTTTACCATGATGAATGAGTGGGTCGCGCAATATGCCCGAACCAACCTGGCTGTCCAACAATTCCCAAATTTGAATAATCCACCCCAAGAGCCTGTAATGCCATCAGTCGTTGATCCTGTGAGGCTGAGTAAGCCACCTGTAGACTTGATTAGGAAGCGTGGGGCCGAGGAGTTCAAGGCCATAGTAACTGATGATGCCGAAAGGGCCGAGTTCTGGCTTGATAACACCATTCGGGTGTTCGATGAATTGTCATGCACACCCGACGAATGTCTAAAATGTGCTGTATCTTTGTTGCGAGACTCAGCCTACTATTGGTGGAGGACCTTGATTTCCATAGTCCCGAACGAGCGAGTAACTTGGGACTTCTTTCAAACGGAATTCCGGAAGAAATTTATTAGCCAACGGTTCATTGATCAGAAGCGTAAGGAGTTCTTGGAACTCAAGCAAGGCCGTATGACTGTATCTGAATACGAACATGAATTCGTAAGACTCAGTAGGTATGCCCGGGAGTGTGTAGCTGATGAGGTTGCTATGTGCAAAAGATTCGAGGAAGGATTGAATGAAGATTTAAAGCTACTAATGGGTATTTTGGAAATAAAAGAATTCGTAACACTAGTCGAACGAGCCTGCAAGGCGGAAGAACTTGGAAAGGAGAAGAGGAAGGCTGAATTTGAAGCTAGAGATTATCGTAAAAGATCGACGGGTAAAGCTCCGTTCTCAGCTGTAAAGAAGTTCAGGGAGGACATTAATAAGTCGAGGGCGACTGCGGGAATTTCCATCAGGGCAAGACCATCGATGGGCTCCCGAACTACTTCGGTAGCTAGTGTGGGCAATAATCGTCACGAGAAACCTGAATGTCCCCAATGTGGAAGACGACACTTAGGTGAATGTTGGGGCAAGTCTACTAACAGGGCCTGTTACGGATGCGGTTCGAAGGACCACTTCATTAGAGATTGCACGGAGCTGGATGAGAAGAATAAGATTCAAGGTGCAAGACCTAGTGGAGTGACATCTAGAGGTAGACCACCGAGAATTTTAGGAGGCAGGAGTGGTAGTCAGAGGGGGGCCTCTGATACGGCCGATCGAGCCGAGAACCGTACTCCTGCTAGAGCATATGCCATTCGCGCACGAGAGGAGGCATCCTCCCCCGACGTTATCACTGGTACCTTCACTCTCTTCGATACTAATGTGATTGCATTAATTGACCCTGGTTCTACTCATTCATATGTATGCGAAACCTTAGCAACCAGTAAGACTCTACCTGTTGAGTCTACTGAGCTCGTAATTCGAGTATCAAACCCTTTGGGTCAATGCGTACTTGTTGATAAAGTGTGTAAGAGATGCCCTCTAATAATCCGAGAATCCTGTTTTCCGGCCGATTTGATGCTTTTGCCGTTCGACGAATTTGATGTTATTCTTGGTTTGGATTGGTTGACCGCGCATGATGCGGTTGTGAATTGCAAAAGCAAGACTATCGATTTGTGGTGCGCAAATAACGAAATAATCCGAGTTGAGTCTGCGGACTTAAGGGGGTTGCCAGCTGTAATATCAGCAATGTTGGCCCAGAAATATGTAAGGAAAGGGTGCGAAGCATACCTCGCGTATGTACTTGATGACAAGGAGTTAGAAAAGAAACCCGAATCGGTGCCGGTGGTTTGTGAATACCCGGATGTTTTTCCTGAAGAGTTACCGGGTTTGCCACCTATTCGGGAGGTAGAGTTTGGTATTGAGCTTGTACCTGGAACTACGCCAATTTCGATCGCTCCGTATCGTATGGCACTAACCGAGTTAAAAGAGTTGAAAGCTCAGTTGCAAGAATTGACGGATAGAGGTTTCACTCGACCGAGTTTCTCACCTTGGGGTGCACCAGTATTGTTCGCGAAAAAGAAGGACGGAACCATGAGGTTGTGCATTGACTATCGTCAACTGAATAAAGTGACGATAAAGAATAAGTATCCGTTACCGCGTATTGATGATCTGTTCGATCAATTAAAGGGAGCATCGGTGTTTTCAAAGATAGATTTGAGATCGGGTTATTATCAGTTGCGGATTCGAGATTCGGACATACCCAAAACTGCTTTCAGAACGAGGTACGGTCACTACGAGTTCTTAGTGATGCCGTTTGGGCTCACTAATGCCCCTGCGATGTTTATGGATTTGATGAATCGGATCTTTAGGCCGTATTTGGATCGGTTCGTAGTTGTGTTTATTGATGACATCTTGGTCTATTCAAGAGATGAGACCGAACATGCTGAGCATCTGAGGCTAGTGTTGCAAATTTTGCGGGATAAGCAGTTATATGCTAAGTTCAGTAAGTGTGAGTTCTGGTTAAGAGAGGTTAGCTTCTTGGGTCATGTGGTATCCGCATCGGGTATTCGAGTTGACCCGAGCAAAATTTCAGCCATACTTAACTGGAAGCCTTCGAGAAATGTTACCGAAGTCCGGAGCTTTCTAGGGCTCGCCGGTTATTACCGACGATTTGTCAAAGGTTTCTCGATGATAGCCACACCAATGACGAAGTTACTTCAAAAGGATGTTAAGTTCGAATGGACGGAGAAATGTCAGAAAAGCTTCGATCAACTGAAAACTCATTTGACTGAAGCTCCAATTTTGGTGCAACCCGAATCGGGTAAAGAGTTTGTCATTTATAGTGACGCATCCCTACTTGGGTTGGGTTGCGTATTGATGCAAGAAGGTCGAGTTGTGGCCTATGCGTCGAGACAATTGAAGCCACACGAGAGAAATTATCCGACCCATGATCTCGAACTAGCCGCCATTGTGTTTGCATTGAAAATATGGCGACATTATTTGTTTGGTGAGAAGTGCCATGTGTTTTCGGATCACAAAAGTCTCAAATATTTGATGACTCAACGAGACTTGAATCTGCGACAAAGACGTTGGCTTGAGTTGTTGAAAGATTACGAGCTTGTCATTAATTACCACCCGGGAAAGGCTAATGTGGTTGCGGACGCCTTAAGCCGGAAATCACTGTTTGCTTTGCGAGCGATGAATGTACACTTGTCTGTTCTACCTGACAATGTGTTAGTAGCTGAATTAAAAGCCAAACCATTATTGACTCATCAAATTCGTGAAGCTCAGAAAGTCGATGATGAATTGGTTGCAAAACAAGCTGAGTGTGTTCCGAACAAGAAATCGGAGTTTCAGATTGATGATGATGGTTGTTTGAGGTTTAAAAGTCGTTTGTGTGTTCCAAGGAATTCGGAACTCATTCCGATGATTCTGAACGAAGCCCATTGTAGCCGAATGTCAATTCACCCGGGGAGCACGAAAATGTACAACGACTTGAAACGTCGATTTTGGTGGCATGGTATGAAACGAGACATCTCCGACTTTGTTTCGAGATGTTTAATATGTCAACAAGTGAAAGCGGAACATCAAGTGCCTTCAGGGTTACTTCAGCCGATCATGATACCCGAGTGGAAATGGGACCGAGTCACAATGGACTTTGTGTCCGGACTGCCATTGTCCGCAAGTAAGAAGGATGCGATTTGGGTTGTTGTTGATAGGCTGACTAAGTCGGCTCACTTTATCCCCGTGCGTACGGATCTTTCATTGGATAAACTAGCCGAATTATATGTCTCTCAGATTGTGAGATTACATGGAGTACCTATTTCTATCGTGTCGGATAGAGATCCGAGATTTACCTCACGATTTTGGAAGAAATTGCAAGAAGCTTTGGGTACCAAGCTGCAATTTAGCACCGCTTTTCACCCCCAAACCGATGGTCAATCCGAGCGGATAATTCAGATACTTGAGGATATGTTGAGATGTTGCATCCTCGAGTTCAGTAGTTCATGGGAACGGTATCTACCTTTGATTGAATTCGCTTACAACAATAGTTTTCAATCAAGTATTAAGATGGCACCTTATGAGGCGTTGTACGGTCGTAAATGCCGTACGCCATTGTTTTGGACCGAGCTCGGTGAAAGTAAAATTTTCGGAGTTGATTTGATTAAAGATGCCGAACAGAAAGTAAATGTAATCCGTGAAAGTCTGAAGGCAGCCACAGATCGTCAGAAATCGTATGCGGACTTGAAACGAAAGGACATTGAATATCAGGTGGGAGATAAAGTGTTCCTTAAAGTTTCACCTTGGAAAAAGGTACTCAGGTTTGGCCGTAAGGGCAAGTTGAGCCCGAGATTCATTGGGCCGTACGAAATCTCCGAACGAGTTGGTCCGGTTGCATATAGATTGATTTTGCCCCCTGAACTTGAAAGGATACACGATGTCTTTCATGTTTCGATGCTTCGACACTATAGATCTGATCCTTCGCACATAATTAGTCTGTCGGAGGTTGAAATTCGAGCCGATATGAGTTATGAAGAAGAGCCGATGTGTATCCTAGCTCGTGAAGTGAAGGAGTTGCGGAACAAAAAGGTTCCGTTAGTAAAGGTGTTATGGCTCAAACACGGGATTGAGGAAGCTACTTGGGAAACCGAGAGTTCGATGAAAGAACGATACCCAAACCTATTTACTGGTAAGCTTTTCGACGACGAAAATTTCTTAAGTGGGGGAGAGTTGTGACAGCCCTAATGTGACCCTAGTCGGAAAGTGGTTTCGGGACCACAAGACCGAGTCGTAAAAATAATTAATTGCTATATTCTGTGCTTATTATGTGTGAACATGAGTATGTGGAAGTTTCATTCCCTAATTTTACCAATTGCATGAGAAAATTGTTAATAGGGATCGATTTGAGACATGGAGAAAATATGATAGTCCAATTTAAAATGGTCTATTAGTGCATGTACCAAAAAGAGTGGACTTGCATGTCAAATAGACCATTTTTGAATGTGAATGGCCGGCCAACACACGCATGCATTATGGTGTTCCCTTGTCTTCATTTTTTTTTTATATTTGGTGGGAATTATGTATAATAAATTTATATTAGTAAGTGGTGATAAAAACAAAGTTCCATCATCTTTTCTATCATCTTGCCGAAACCATAAGGAAAAGAGAAGAAAAAAATGGAAGCTAGGACATTCGGGCAAGTGAGTTTATAGATTAAGCTCAAGGAGTTAAAGGAGGTGAATCGAGCAAAGGCAAAGAAAAGGTTATCGAGTAGCCGAGTTGGAACCGTCTTACCCAACACGAGGTAAGTCATTAAGCATGTAGTTGGTATTATTTCAAATGGTCATAATGTTTATCTATTGATGCTGAATGGAATGAATAAATATACATATATATATATGCATGTACGTATGTGATGATGAAATTGTTGAATGAAAAGAAAAGAGGTAAGATGTACTGAGTTGTTGATCTCGGCACTAAACGTGCGGGTATAACCATTTATGACCATGAGATTGGCGCTAAGTGCGCGGGATTAAATTGTACAGCACTAAGCGTGCGATTTGACTATGTTGCACTAAGTGTGCGAAATGAATATGATGCACTAAGTGTGCGAATTGACCATGCGGCACTAAGTGTGCGAGTTTGACTATGTAGCACTAAGTGTGCGATTTGATTACGTAGCACTAAGTGTGCGAGTTGATTATATAGCACTGAGTGTGCAGGCTCAATATACATTCGTGAATCATTATGGACACTATGTGTGCGACACTATTGAGTCGATCGCGAACAGCGGATCGGGTAAGTGTCTTGAGTACATGGCTAATAGGTGCTATGCTTATACTTGGTGTTGAGCTCGGTAAGTTGAACCTATGTGACAACTATACTTGAAGTCACGTACATAAAATTTATCGTAGGATGGGTGAAAGGCCGTTTAGTCGTTTGATTGTAACGAAAATAAATTGATTTATGAAAATGCTTCAATGTCCTATTGATGAGTATATGGATTGTGAATGCATGAATTGATATGAAATTGAATCGATAGGTTGGAGGAACTATGGTATGGTTCGGTATGGATGGAGTAAATTGTCTTGTTCCATTTTGTTTCCTCTTGTGATAATGTTATTGATGGATGGTAGTGCATTGCTTATGACTTACTGAGTTATAAACTCACTCGGTGTTTCCTTGTCACCCATTATAGGTTGCTTGGACTCATCTATTTTTGCGGGGTCAGGCCGTCATCGAAGTCATCACACCGGATAGCAAGTTTTGGTACTTTCTTCTTAGTTGGCTTAGAAGAACATTTTGGCATGTATAAGCTATTACGTTGTGTTTGAACTTTGGCATGTAAACTTTAAGCCATGCGAAAATGGCACGAATGTTCGATTGAGTTGGATCAAGGGTAGGCATGAGATGGCCTAGTTACTTTCGTAACAGATGCTGGCAGCAGCAGTGTCATGAGATTGAAAAATCACTAAAAATAGTAGGAGTGGAATTAATTGATGAATAAATTATGTAATCGAAGCTTGATGAGTCTGCTTTCATGAGGAAGTAACGAAAAGATCATATGGGCATTATATTAAGAGATAATCAGATTATAGTGGGACAGGGCCAGAACGGTTTCTGGATTCCCTACTCCGACTTTGGAAATTCATTACAAATTAACCAGAGATAATTAGGGGTCGTACCATATATGTAGAGATTCCTCTCTGAGTCTAGTTTTCATAGAAACAAACGGCATCAGTATTGAAGCCCCGTGTAGGGAGATATCCAAGTCGTAATGGGCAAAGGTCAGTGTAGTCGACCCCTGGAACTTGGGAGACTTTGACTAATAAACTGTACTAATTGGCCTGACCAAAAATTCTAGAAAAAAATACATAGATGGGCACATGAGTCTATTTTCTGGGAAAAATTACGGAACTGATTTTTGAGTTACGAAACTCAAGATATGATTTTTAAAACGACTAGTACACAGATTGGGCAGTGTCTGGAAAATAAATTTTGTAAGGGGTTAAAGTCAGTTAACACCTCGTGTTCGACTCCGGTGTCGGTTTCGGGTTCGGGGTGTTACAGCTGAGAACGGAGCTTTACCCATCGATCTTTTACGATAGTCTCTAGCTTCAAATTCAGCCTTCTTCTTCTCCTTTCCAAGTTCTTCCGCCTTGCAGGCTCGTTCGACTAGTGTTACGAATTCTTTTATTTCCAAAATACCCATTAGTAGCTTTAAATCTTCATTCAATCCTTCTTCGAATCTTTTGCACATAGCAACCTCATCAGCTACACACTCCCGGGCATACCTACTGAGTCTCACGAATTCATGTTCGTATTCAGATACTGTCATACGGCCTTGCTTGAGTTCCAAGAATTCCTTACGCTTTTGATCAATGAACCGTTGGCTAATATATTTCTTCCGAAATTCCGTCTGAAAGAAGTCCCAAGTTACTCGTTCGTTCGGGACTATGGAAATCAAGGTCCTCCACCAATAGTAGGCTGAGTCTCGCAACAAAGATACAGCACACTTTAGACATTCATCAGGTGTGCATGACAGTTCATCGAACACCCGAACGGTGTTATCAAGCCAGAACTCAGCCCTTTCAGCATCATCAGTAACTATGGCCCTGAACTCCTCAGCCCCGCGCTTCCTAATCAAGTCTACAGGTGGCTTACTCAGCCTCACAGGATCAGTAACTGATGGCATTACTGGCTCCGGGGGTGGATTATTCAAATTCAGGAATTGTTGGACAGCCGGATTGGTTCGGGCATACTGCGCGACCCACTCATTCATCATGGTAAAGAAGGCTTGTTTAGCCCCCTCACCTTGATTATTCGCAGATGACTGAGGTTCAATAGGCGGTGTCCCTTGTGCAGGAGCAGCCGCTACACTTTCAACGTCATCCGCTAAGATTCTTTCTACACCGGGATCCATTTACTAATCAAAACATAAAATTTTAACCGTCAGAAGTCATCACACAGTTAAACATTGACATTCGGCATGTATAGCTAGACTCATACGTGCTATGGTAGTCCTAGAACCGACTAAACCATAGCTCTGATACCAATTTAATGTAACACCCCGAACCCGATACCGCCGCCGGAGTCGAACACGAGGTGTTAACAGACTTCAAACCACTTATTCGACATTTCCCAGACAAGCTGCCGATCTGCGTACTAGTCGCTTTAAAAATCATATCTTGAGTTTCACAACTCGAAAATCAGTTTCGTGATTTTTCCCTGAAACTAGACTCATATGCCCATCTCCATAACTTTTTCTAGAATTTTTGGTCAGGCCAATTAGTACAGTTTATTAGTCAAAGTCACCCATGTTACAGGGATCGACTACACTGACCCTTGCGCATTACGAATTGGATATCTCCCTTCACAGAGCTTCAATACTGATGTCGTTTGTTTCTATAGAAACTAGACTCAGAGAGGAATCTGTACATATATGGCATGACTCCTAATTATCTCTGGTTAATTTATAATAAATCTCCAAAGTCGGAACAGGGAATCCAGAAACCGTTCTGGCCCTGTCTCACGAGAACCTGAATATCTCTTAACATACTGTCCATATGATCTTTTTGTTACTTCTATATGAAAATAGACTCATCGAGCTTCGAATACATAATTTATTCATCAATTAATTCCACTCCTACTATTTTTAGTGATTTTTCGATCTCACATCACTGCTGCTGCCAGCATCTGTTACGAAAGCAACTATGCCTATTTCGTGATTTCTCCTTGATCTAACTAGTAATTCATCATACACATCACCAATTATGATCATGACTAGCCATGCCAAAGGCTAATCATTGTCAAACTTCCCCCTACTACACTATTGCCATATCATGAATTTTAACACCAAAATAATCAACCATGACGTATGGCATAAAAAGGTCGAATTATCAAGATTTGCGACCTAACGTTATGAATCCAAACCCAACCGAACATTTATGCCATTTTCGCATGGCTAAAAGATTACATACCAAAGTTCAAACACAACATAATAGCCTATACATGCCGAAATGTTCTCCTAAGCCAACTAAGAAGAAAGTACCAAAACTTGCTATCCGGTGTGATCACTTCGATGACGGCCCGACCACGCAAAAAGAGACGAGTCCAAGAAACCTAGAATAGGTGACAAGGAAACACCGAGTGAGTTTATAACTCAGTAAGTCATAAGCAATGCACTACCATCCATTAATAACATTATCACAATAGGAAATAAAATGGAACGAGGCTAGTTACTCCATCCATACCGAACCATGCCATGGTTCCTCAGACCTATCGGTTCAATCTCATACCAAATCATGCATTCACATTCCGTATACTCATCAATAGGATATTTGAGGCATTTTCATACATCATTTTATTTTCGTTACAATCATACAACTAAACGGCCTTTCACCTATTCCACGATAAATCTTATGTACGTGACTTCAAGTATATTTGTCACATAGGTTCAAACTTACCAAGCTCAACTCCAAATATAGACATAGCACCTATTAGCCATGAACTCAAGGTACTTACCCGATCCGCTGTCCGTGATCGACTCAATAACGTCGCACACTTAGTGTCCATAATGTTTCAAAAATATATAATAAGTCCGCACACTCAGTGCTATATAATCAACTCGCACACTTAGTGCTATATAATCAAACTCGCACACTTAGTGCTACATAATCAAGCTCGCACACTTAGTGCTACATAGTCAAACTCGCACACTTAGTGCTACATAGTCAAACTCGCACACTTAGTGCTACATAGTCAATTCGCACACTTAGTGCTGCACAATTTAAACCCGCACACTTAGCGCCAATCTCATGGTCATAAATGTTTATACCCGCACATTTAGTGCCGAGATCAACAACTCAATACATCTCACCTCTTTTCTTTTCATTCAACACTTTCATCATCACATACGTACATGCATATATATATTTATTCATTCCATTCAGCATCATTACATAAACGTTATGACCATTTGAATTAATACCAACTATATGCTTAATGACTTACTTGGTGTTGGGTAAGACGGTTCCAATTCGGCTACTCGATGATCTTTTCTTTGCCTTTGCTTGATTCTCCTCCTTTAACTCCTTGAGCTTAATCAATAAATCAACTAGTTTAGCCATCTTGCTAAACATTCATAATTCAATTACACATGCATATGTATGTTTGTATATTCGGCAACCATCCTCACTAATTACCCATTTAGTCGATTATACACATAATTAAAGGTAACATCCCGAATGGGCATACTTGTGTATATATACATATATATGTATATATATATACTTCGGAATGGGCATCACAATTAGATTTAACACCACCTTCATACTCAATTAGATGGCCGAATGTATGTATACATGTACAATGTCAACTATAACATCATGTAAATCCACATATAATTACATTTCTTAAGTTCCACATCTTAATGCCCATTATAGCCACTCCCATAGTCTAAATCTAGCAATCGGCAACACCCACCTTTCCACTATGTTAGCCGAATACTCATTCTCTTCCTAGTCCTAAATTCGGCACCTCCAACAAAATAGCTTAACAATTTCAACTTTCATGCTAACATAACAAGCAACTTAACACATCCATATAACTAGCATGCTAATAGCATCAAGGTATCAACTAAAATTTTTTAAGCTCCTTAGCCGAATCATAACTCTCCAACAACCCCAAATCCAACCATGGGATAGATAGAATTTAGACTCATCACCCAAAGGTTGTGTAAACTTCCAAAAATATCATTGAACATACCTTGATCTAAAGGACCACCTTGGCCGAATCTTGCTTCCTCTTCTTCCTCTAGTTATGACAATTGCAAAAGAAAGAAAACATGAACACTCCTTCTTCCCTCCTTATTAAGCATTCAAACTCCCTCATTTTCATGCCACAACATCAAACACTCCTCCTAGATACAAGCAATGGCCGAACTCTTTCCAAGTTTTTCTCCCCTTCTTTTTCTTGGTTTTTCGGCTAGGAGATGGCAAGTATGACACCCATTTTTTTTTTGTTCACTTTCCTATTATTATCTCCATCATTTGTTAACCAAAAGAAAACATATTAAATTAGAATGAGTGGAGCATCATCACTCCTTGGCCGGCCACCATGTATTTTATGGGCAATTTGACATGCAAAGCCATGCTTCCTCACCCTATTATTACTTACTCCTTATAATTCATCTATCATCTTTTCTAACTTCGTCAACTAGGTCCTTTTTGAATTAATTCACAATCCTAAAGCTAATATTAAGCATTTAATTTCTCATATATTCACTGTCACACAAAAATTTATGCAATTAAAACACAAAAATAAATTTTTGGCTCGGTAATGTGGTCTCGAAACCACATTCCGACCAGGGTCTAATTTGGGTTGTCACAAACACCCCTAGGATATCTAATGGTTCTATCTACTAATTGAGTACTCATCCTAGTTCGTTTGAGTTTCCCAATACCTAATTATTTAAACATTTTATAGGGTATGACATTAATACTAGCCCCTAAATCAACCAAGGCATTCTTAATATTTAATCTACCAATTAAACAATGAATAGAAAAACTATCTGGATCTTTTAATTTATTGGGTAGGTTATTTTGTAAGATGGCTAAGCAAACTGCATTGAGCTCCATAGTTGATGAATCATCTAACTTTCATTCGTTTGCCAAAAGCTCCTTTAAAAATTTCACACAAATAGGCATCTGTGAAAGAGCTTCAACAAATGATAAGTTAATATGTAATTTTTTTAGGAGTTTAAGAAATTTACCAAATTGTTTGTTCGTGTGGTCACTCTTTGTCGTTTTAGGATATGGAACTTGACGTTTATATCCTTTGGCAATCGGTCTTTGCTCTTTCTGGCTTACCTCAACCTTATCGTTATTCACCATGATTTCTTACCTCAATTCTAGTTTAGATTTAACTAACTCTTCTTCATCTCGAACAGTAATTGCATGAAGCTGCTCCCTTGGGTTAGTTCCAGTATTGCTGGGCAAACTACCTTGTGGTCTTTCTAAGATTAACTTAGCAGGCTGACCTATTTGGTTCTCGAGCCCTTAAATCAATGCTTGTTGATTTTTAAGTGTGGCTTTAGTGTTTTGAAAGTGGGTTTCTGACACCGAGATAAACTTCATCGACATCTCCTCGAGGTTCAACTTTTTCTCTTGCTAGTAAGGTTATTGTTAGAAGCCTAGAAGAGGTTGTGTTCTCTTGTTTCCTTCACCACTCTAAGAGAAATTGGGATGGTTCCTCCAACATGTATTTTATTTATTGCTATAAGGGTTATTTTGAGGCCAAGAATTATTACCCATATAATTGATTTGTTCGCTCTCTGTGCTAGGAGCGAAAGGGTAAACATTATGGACTATTCATTCCTCCTCTATTTATATCGCATTGCATCACTAGATGTACCTGCGTAGAAACATATAAACCATCAATTTTCTAATTTAAAATTTCTACCTGATTTGATAACATGGTGACTGCATCTAAATTAAAGACATAGGCTGCTTTAATCGTATTTTTCTTCATGACTTGCCACTGATAATTATTCAATGCCATCTCCTTAATAAATTCAAAAGCCACTATTGGTGTTTTACTATTCAGTATACCATCAGTTGCTGCATCAATCAACTGTCTCGTTGAAGGGTTCAAACCATTATAGAAGGTTTGAACTTGTAACCATAGAGGCAACCCATGGTGCGGGCACATTTTCAATAAATCCTCGTATCTCTCCCATGCATCATATAAAGTCTCTAAATTGATCTGAACAAAGGAAGAGACGTCGTTCCTCAACTTGGCTGTCTTAGCCGGTGGGAAGTACTTTAGAAGGAACTTTTCGGTTATTTGAGCCCATGTGGTGATAGAACCTCATGGTAAAGTGTTAAATCAGTACTTAGCTTTGTTCCTCAATGAGAAAGGGAATAAACGTAAATGAGTGGCGTCGCCAGTGGTGCTATTAATCTTGAAAGTATCATAGATTTCCAGGAAATTGGCCAACTGAGTATTTGAATCATCGTCTTGCAAACCATCGAACTGAACAAACTATTGTACCATATTAATAGTGTTCGACTTCAATTCAAAATTATTTTTAGTAATGGTGGGCTCACAATACTCGATTCAGCCCTAGTTAAAGTGGGCTTGGCATAATCATACATAGTACGAGAAAAAAGATCTGGGTCTACAGCAACTGCATGAGGCAGCTGATTATTCTGGTCATCACCCATCTCCTCAGTAATAACAATGTCCTCTTGTTCGTCTACTAAATTTGCTCGACTCCACCTTACTTCTATATAGTTTCTACGAGCTATACTTTCAATTTCACTATCAAACAGTAATGGTCCAAATGTATTTCTTCTAGTCATAAACTAAAGGAACCTACCAGAAGCAAATAAAAGAAAAATTAGAATGTAATAATTAAACTAAAAACAAAATAAAATAAAAATGGCTAAATTAATAAAAATAAAGTGTTCCTAATATTTTAGTCCCCGGCAACGGAGCCAAAAACTTGATGGTCACTAAACTAACTATAAATACGACAAAGGCAAGTGCAACTATTGAACAATAGTATAGCTATAGTGAATAGAGAATATTGTATCCACAAGGACTAAAAGTATTAGTATTTATTCATTTTTATATTATTTAGCCGACAATTTAGAGTGATGTGTTTTAATCTAAATTTAGTAAACTAATTTAACTAAGAACACAACATAGAACGAATCAAGGAAATAATAAAATATTAATCAATGAGATAGATAATACTCAAGAAAGAATCCACCTAAACTTCACCTATTATTATGAATCTGAATTAAACGATTTATTCACTTGTGTCTTGATATGTAGAAATCCCTAAGTTTTGTTAATATCTCTTTTGACAGTAAAAACAACTGACTCTAGGTTAATTAATTGAAATCTCCTTCTAATTAAAACCCCTATCATTGCATTAACTCGATCTATGGATTCTCATATTAAATTTGACTCTAATCCAGTAGTTTATGTCGTCTTATTTCTAGGATTGCATGCAACTCCACTCAATTATGCTAGATCCACTCTTAAACAGGAACTTTTTCTCCACTAAATTAAGCACATTAAACATGAATTAATATCCCGAAATTTTTAAAACAAGAAATAAACGTACATAATTGAGAACAAGAATCATGTATTTATCATGTAAAAACATACATTAAATAAAAGGATTCATCATAGGTTTCATCCTCCCTAGGTATCTAGGGAATTAGTTCATAATCCTGAATAAAAACATCTCAAAGTCAGAATAACCACAAGACATGAAGAAACTCAATAAAACTTCGAAAGAAATTAAAAAGAGATCTCCAGTCTTGATGGAGATCCGCTTTCGTGTTGATTCTGATGGTGTTTTTTAAGATTTTTCTTCAATCTTCTCTGATGGCTCCCTTATGTCTTCTTCTAATGGGTATTTATAAACTCTAGAATGCTCAGAAAGCCCAAAAATTGGGTTTTTCCACGTACTTCAAAAGTAGGGGGCAACATCAACACGGGCTCCCAGCCCGTGTGGAAATGCCTAGACTATTGGCTCCTAAAAACAACGCTATTTGTCTGATTTTTTCTTGTTTTTCGCTCCTTTCACTCCCAAATGTTCTCTTAAGTATAGAAACATGAATTTAAAAGATTAGGAGCATCAAATTCACTAATTTTCATAATTAATCATCCAAAAATCCATTAAGAATAAGATTAAAATATGTTACATTTATAGCTTATCAACCCACCATTAGACCATTGTAGTGTCACGATCAATCGAGTAACTTCTTTCCTTATCTTTTCGAGGCTACACATTTGGGACAATGTGCTATCTAAAGTATAAGGGCTAACATAGGAAATTTATTTTTACTCCTTTTCTTTTAATTTTTATTTTCAATTGTGTGCTTGAGCTTGTAGAAATACAAGTGATTGGTTATGGTCATGCATATAGGTTGATTGTGTTTACTATAAATTTAACATGATAGTGAATAATTTTAATTTTTTTATTATTAGACTACTAAGTTCTATATATTACAGTGTAAGTAGGTATTGAGTAATTGAATATTCCAAATAATATAAAGAATACAAGGAAATGAGCATGCTGGTATGTAGGATAAAAAGTTGAATTTGTGATTGTTTGATTAATTACATATGTGAATATTGAAATACCTAGAGATGACCTAAGACATTGTTTGGTATACACCCAGAGCCAAAAAACTAATTCTGTTTATCAATCCTTAGTACCTATTTTTGAGCTAGAAAACACTTCTTGATGAACCTCCATACACAACCCAAGCCAAAATATTAATTTGTACTTACTCTTTTTCTTTGGTCCTGAATTGCATAAATAATAGACGTATAGCCATAGGTGTTTAAGGTTAAGTAGATACATCACAATGGATTTTGTAAAAAAATAAAGTGAAATAGGAAGAATCAGTGTGATATAGTGATTATAGGTTAGTGAATATGTGCAACAAAATAAAATTTCACAAAAGCAAGAAAAACGAGTAGAAAAAGTACTTGAAAAGTAAAAGCATTTATGAGTGATATGTATTGAAAAAGAAAAAAGGTGACAAATTCAAAAAAGTAGAAAAACTTTTTTAGTAAGCACACTAAAACTTGTGAGATAGTCATAGTTGTTGTATTATGCTGTAATTTCCTATGTAAATAAATAAGTAATGTAAGAGAAGGAAAAATAAGGTGATGAGTAGGCAAGGGTTACAAAGGGGGAGAGTATGAAACAATACGATATGCCAAACTATTTTCGTGCTTGTAACCTGTAATACCCCAAACCCGGCCTAGACGTTATGGCCGAATATGTGATGTCACATTGAAAGTGTATTTTGGAAAGCATCGTTCCATTTGAAAAATCCGTTCTATATCAAACCCCTTGTTGTGACCCTTTTACGAAACTTTAAGATATCTTGTTTATTATTAAAAATCAAGTTAGTGTAGCAAAATGTTAATTGTATTAGATTGTTATTACACTTTAAAAACAATGTTTCTAGCGGAAGCTTTTAAAATATGGTGCAATAGCGTGGTGTTTTGAAAACATTTATCCTTATAAAAACCGTGGCCTAGTTCTAGCAGTTATGCTTCAAAGTAGATAAATCCCAATCAAAAGTGAAAACTTTAAGAGGCCTTATTACATGTCAAATACCCAAATTAAATTACTTAGAAATTTAAAATTAAAAGTGAAAACAATTGCGATTGTGTGGCCACCATCAAGTCCCTCGTAGCACCGACCCGCCTAAAGATTACTTGCGCGGAAAAGAAAAAGTGTGAGTTTATGAAAACTCAGTGTGTAATCCCTTAACAGTAGTCAATCAAACAGTAGGACAAAAAAGTCTGGGCCAAAGCCTGTTTCAGTGACAGTCCAGTACCAGTTAGGGCCTTAGCCCATTACAGTATTAGTATTAGTGTGGGCCTTAGCCCATATCAGTAACAATAACAGAAAAGCAATCAGAAGTCCTACCCATCCATCCTCTACACTCCACCCCGTCTAGCCTACACTCCATGAGGGGATAAAATCGAGCCACCTATCCCTACACTCCAAAATATAGCACCGGTTACGGCACTAAATAGTATTTGCAGCAAAGCTGTCAATACAGTACACTTCCTCCAAATATAATAACCCATCCCCATGCAATATGTCATGTCATAAAGTCATACGTGTATGCAAATCATGTTATGCTTAATTATAGTCATACGTATCATTGAGGAATATCAGTCATTTTACCTCATAAGTGTATAATGATCATATCATCAAATTAGGGTTTAGGTTTACTTACCGACCCATCAGTAGGTCCATAGTCGTCTCGGGCGACCCGTGCAACCTTAACACCAAACAATGAAAATGGGCCCAAAGCCCATACCTCGGCCCATGTGGGCCCACATGCCGTGTGGCCCTCAAAGCCCAAAAATGGCCTTGGCCGTGTAATCTATACAGCCTGGCCCAATAATCTCTACTCATCTATGTGGTTTGCTCATGTGGGGTCCACGAGCCCATGGGGCCCACACAGCCCATTTCGGCCTAACATGGCCAACAACGGCCTAAGCCCATAAAATCGCTCATGGTGGCCTCTACAATCAAACACCCACGTTTTACGCATTTGGATTACCACACAAGCAAGCGCACGCTCGTGTAGCGTCAATAGTCAAACTTTTTTGGCTTTTTCTAATCTACGTTTATAGCAGTATGGTTACGTACCTATTTGCGAGAAGAGCGCAAATCTCCACGAACCCCAACCTATAATCAAACATGACCCAATGTCAGTCATTTAGTTGATAGGGTTAACACCCTCTTATTAACACTTAATTCCCAACTGATAATTATTACCTGCCTTGCTTTGAACGAAAGTGGTTTATCCGCCTTAAACTGCTAACTAAGATGAACTTCAAGATCCTTGGCAAAAATCTGCATTACCACAGAATCTTGTAAACCAATACCATATACGCGAATAACTTGAACCAAGTAAAACAACTTACCGAAATGTGGAACTAAGAAAGGTAGATAGAAGTATTTGGCCTACAATAGCACACCCTAAAACCAAGGCACGAGATGAACAATCACACCCCTATCAGAAACAACAGACAAAAGATGGTGTTAGAGGGGAAATCTATTACGACAGAGAGAAAAGAAATGGAAAAAGAAAAACCCAAAACCCAAAACAGTGGTGGCGACAACAGCAAGATTCGGCTATAAGCCAAGAAGAACCAAGTTACCTTAACCGAGTGCAGGGAGATTCGACTCCAAGAGAAGAAGGTATTAGGCTAGCAATAAAGGGAATAGTGTTGACTCAGAACCAAATAAAAGAGAGCTAGCAGAGATTTGGCAAGGGTTATGTAGGTAAAAGAAGAGTATTCAGTCAAAAAGAGAAACTATTGAGAGAAGAAGAAGAAGAAGTAACCAACCTAGAGGGAAATTGATTAGAGAATAAAGAGAAAGTTCCCTATTCGACACGAACAAAGAACAACCCTACGAAAAACCTGAATGGTCAATAGCCAACTTTCAACTGCCCCAAAACAAGGAATGAAAAGAACCAAAAGCACAATAGAAGCCAAAAATAAGAAGAGAATATTCAAATTCACAAACTGAAGTAGAGTACTCAACTCATCCCCTAACCAAAATCTTGAGTGCCACAGTCCAATTTCGGCACACTTCTCCCTCTACTCACACTTCCCTTGCTTTTTTTCCTATAATCTCTCCTAAAATTCGGTTACACAATCCCAATACCCCTCAAACATTCCAACTACCTACACCTCTATCCAAATCCCCTTTTTTCCTCCTACAATTTGTCCATGCCGTCCACTCCCTCTCAACCACCCAATTCAAAGTCAATTCGAACACTTCAATGTCAGTCCAGCTCAAACACATCCACGGCACCTGTAGCAAAATAATATTCTTCTTTTTCAATGCCATGCCTCGAACCTCAGACTCCAAGAAACACTCCACACGCCTCTATTCCCTAGACTAACAGTCATTTTATGACATATTTTACCCACAATAATTTAAAAGTCTACTAACTACGACAACGGTTAGTTTTCTAAAAACAAAGTTTTTTGCAAATGCCCAAGCTTGAACCCAAGACTTCTCAGGCACTTCTCAGGACACTTAACCATTGAAACAAGCATGCATTTAAGTTACACAACATAGAGAAAATAAGTACCTATATTTTGGTGCGTTACAAAACCACCTTAATGCTTCTTTTCTTAAATTCCATACTTGTCCTGAGCCTCAAAACGTTACAAGCCGAAAAAGCCTATGTGGTCTAGATAGAGTTATTCATGATTTGACATCATATTGAGTAATTGTATTAATGTGTGTTTGTATTCTGGTAGGATAATCGAATTACCTATATAACTTATTGATGGAATCATATGTTTGAAAACCTTGAGGTTTGTATACTTTGTAATGTGTTGAACTTAGGTGTTTGATATAAAAGTGATAAGTCATTTATATATAATGTTAAGATTACGTGTAAATATGAAAATACCTAGTTATGTATTCCGAAATCAATCTCTGTAGTCTACCTACTCAAGGGTCGTCTTTTATTTTTTCTATTTTCATTTTGCCCTGCTTGAGAACAAGCAATTACATAAGTGTGGGGGAGTTTGACATGTCATAATTCAGTGTAGCATACTAAAATAGTTTTCATGCATGAGAAGTTTGAATACAAGAATTTCCATTATATTTTAGCATGTTTTCTTAGTTTAGTTTAAATCCAATAAAAAGGGTATTTTGAGTCTTTTATTGACCTTAGGGACTGATTGAGGCCTAAAAGTGAGCTAATATATTTAGTGAGTGTGCAGAAGACCATTTGAGGGCGTAGAAAACTCAATATTGATCGTTGTGTTGCAACAAGGGAAATTGTATGTCACAACACAGCAGGCAGACTATAAGAATCATGACATCGGCCTTGTATTGGAAATACTTACAAGCCTTGGGCATTTTGGCCTGTACAATGAAAAGTTAATACCAAAACAAAAGCTGACTTAGGGTTGAGGACGACAGCAACACGAACTCTATAAATAGGCTCTAAAAACACTTGTTGAGGACGGCTTTTCATACTTTAAGATTTTCTTTGTAATTTTCGTTTTAGTTTTTTCCATTCTTTAAGGCTTTAGGTTTATTTTAGTTCTTTTTATATGTGTTCTCTGGAGAACTTGGTTTGTAGACGAGATCAAATCTTGAGGATTTTTTGCATTTCAATTATCAAATATAAACTAGGATTCTCTAAACTCTATTCTTGTCTTATTCTTTATGCATATATTTTATATCAAGTTTATTATGTTTATTGATTCCATGTGGAACTCATCCACTTATGGAGGATTAGTGAGTAGAGGTGTGATTAATTGATTTATGTAGGGTTTTCTTAGCGGATTGGTTATTTGGGAGAGGAAGAACTTAAACCCTAGGCCTAACGAACCTAGGAAGTTATTTAGGTGGAAATTAATCCAAAATTGGCATGGTCTATCTGTGAACATCTTACCCCCAAACCAGTCTAGACCGTGAGGTCGAGACATAAGTAGTTCTTGTCAAATTTTTAGTTCAGTGGAAGATTGAGAGATCCTGCTAGGGTAGTGACTAGTTGATTGAGTAGAAACCCAAAATAGGAATTAGTTATGAATACTGAAGTGAGATTATCACCAATGCTTAGAATTGATTAAGTTAGTATTCATTTATCCAAAATTCAATTTATTTTTTCAATTTTTATTTTCTTTATTATAAAAATCTAAAAACCCTTATTTATGTTTATTCATAATATAAATTATTTGAAATATGAACTAGATCTAGTTGCGTTTAGGTTAAAGTTAATTTAGTACTCTCCTCCCTTGGGTACGATCCTCAAAGTACTCACCTACTTCGTTTTAAAAACTATATTACAACCTGACTCATATACTTTCGAGCACCACCTCAATTTCATATCTTTAGTTGCAATATTCACACTCTAGATATTGGTACCTTTGGAGGCGGTCAACAACCATCTCGCATCCAGTCCTTCGACCCAAAACCAATGAAGAAGACAAGCAAACTCAACCTTATGGCAAGGCCTTGCCCATGCAAAATCTACAATCGCACAGTAGTGCATGATTTTCCAGTAGCTTACTCTCCTTATGGCTCAGTGAACTATATCTGTAATCTGGTAAGTGTTGCACATTTGGGTAATTTTAACATTGCACACAAGAACGCTTCTGCGTCCACAAACTTTGAATTCCTTAGAAAAGCCTGGTCAAAGTGTATATACTCGAGTGTGTTCCAAGCTCAAGACCAGCAAAAACAAACCATCACCCACCACTTTGTACGGGCACCTTCAGTTCTTATCACGCAAACACAAAGAAAGGTTTTCGAAAGTTCAAAAATAAACCATTCTAAGCTTTAAGTATGTGCATCATGAATCCCTTTTAATGCTACATAGTTTTGATTCAGTGATGAACTTATTCTCAATTATTGTTTGGGATGAATACTTATCTGTCGTAATTCGGAGTAGCAAATTAAACTAGTTTCATAATTAAGAAGCTTGAATACAAGCAATACTATTATGTTTTAGTTAGTTTTTCTATTTTAGTTTCAACTCAATAAAAAGACTCAGTTAAGTCAATTTATGACCTTAGGGGCCGAATACGACCTAAGGGTGAGGTAACGAACTTAATGACTATATAGGACACCATTCAAAGGCATAAGAGCTCAAAGCTAGTCACCGTGTGACAACATGGGAGTCAAATGTTGCAACATAAAGAACAGAATACAACAATGCCAATACTATCTTTGGTGTCACAGCACAACCGAAAGATGTCACGACAAACCCCTAAAGCTGAGCCTGAGGCTAAAGTATATAGCCTACAGTGTCGCGACACCGGCCTTGTACAGGAACGATTTATGAGCTGAAGGTGTTTTGGCCTGTATAATGAAAATTAACACAAAAACGTCAGTCAACCTAGGGCTAAGAAGGATAGCCAACCCTAACTCTATAATAGGCTCTTTAGACACTTAAGAACGGATAATTTTTAAAGTTTAGAGTTTTCCTTGTAATTTAATTTTTAGTTATCAATATCTTTAGGGTTTAGATTTATTTTCATTTTTTTTGTTTGTGTTCAACGAAGAATCTACTTTCTTGATTGAACCAACACTCTATGGATTCAGCACTTTCATCCCTCATTATAATCAAGATTCTCTTAAACCTTATTATTGAATTGTTATTTATGTTTATTCGATTTATCAAGTTTATTGTGTTTATGGATTCCATGGGGAACTAATCCTCTTATTGACGATTAGTGAGTGGATACCTAATTAATTAATTTGTAACACCCCCAAACCCGGCCTGGACGTTATCGTCGAATCTGGCGATGTCACATGATAGGGTGGTTGAAAACTAAGCTGATGATAAAAACATTACTTTCTATAAACATTTAATTAACCAAAAAAACGTGTGTCCACTATTTTGACTCAAACGTATCTTTTTAGCAGAAACTTTGGAAATCATTTATTTTTAGTAGAATCGTTCATTTTATAGAAAACCTGAGTTTTTTAGAAAATTCGTATTTTCGCTAAGTGGTAGTTGTAAGTCCGTAAAAGTTGGTAAAATTCCCAAAGTTAAAACAAAACAGTCTAAAAAGTCCAACTACATAACAATACCGCACAATCAAGTAAAACCATAAACGAAAGTAAAATAGTTTAAAATATGTGTGGCCACCGTCGAGTCCTCCGTTGCCCCGAACCTTCAAGTCAGGGGATAAGAAGGTGCGAGTTTACGTAAACCCAGTACGTAATCCCTACAGAAAACATGCATAAAGGCAATTAGCAATAAACAGTCAAATGCAGTCCGGGGACTAAGCCTATTACAGTTTTAGTAGTAGTTTGCGACTTAGCTCATTTCAATCCAGTATCAGAAATGCATTAAGGCTTTAGCCCATCACATTATCAGTAATGTAAAGACTAATCTGTAACAAAGTCCTACCCACCAGGCTCTACACACCATCTCCGTCCATTCCTACACTCCAAGTGGGGATTAAATCACCCACCCATCCCTACACTCCAGGAAGTACCGAATGCGACATATTCAGTATATTGCAGCTGAGCTGCCAAATAATAGGCTTAAAGCCTTTCAGTACATTTCCTCCAATATCATCATACCAACCCAAAGCAATGCAAACATACAATATGTCATGCTTTTATGGAACCATCATTCATACATATACATATATATATCAGTAATCATGCATATTTTTATCATGCATCACATACACTTAGATCATACATTTAGGGGTCTAAGTAACGCTTATTGACCCTACAGTAGGTTCACAGTTGACTTGGGCGACCCATGAGACCCTACGAATCATTTCAGATAAATAGGCTCACACTTCCATATGACTTCCTTGTGTGGGCCCACACGCCCATGTGGCCAACACGGCCCAAATTGGCCTTGGCCATGTGGATCACACAGCCTGGCCAAAAATCCCACATGCCCTAGTGGACTACTCGTGTGGGCTCATGCGCCCAATTGGCCTACACGGCCCAAATCAGCCTAGCCCTTGTGTCGCATGTGGCCTACTTAGCCACCACACGGTTGTGTCTTGTGCGCACGGCCTGGCCTCATCGATCGCATGCTCGTGTTATGGCACAGGGCCTACCACACGGGTAACCACAAACCCGTGCGGCGTCAATAGTGGGGTTTTTAAGTTTCCTTGAAACCCCGTTTTTTGCATTTTCAGATACACACCTAGTTTCAATTGATGCTACAATGATCCCCGAGCACTCCAGAACCTATAATTGACCAATTTCACTCAATTTTTCACTGAATCAATTGAACTAAAACTAAATCCGAAATGAGAAACGTATCCCTTAAGCGATCAAAAGCTTACCCCAGCACCTCGAAATAGTTGATTATGCAATAACACGATGAGACCCTTAATCTATGCGAGATGCTAGTGCCAAACGTCAAAAACCCCCGAAATAAAGTTGGAAAAATCATAAGTTAAAGAGAGAAAAAAACTCCACTTACCAGAATGTGTGACGAAAATTGACCTAACAGAATGAAGGTATGGTAGCCAACAAAAAGAAATGAAAACAAGAAGAAGAATTCCAGTTTGACAACAAAAAAAACGAAAGGAGAAAAAGAAAGGGTGAAGAGATGGCATCAAAAAGGTGGGGAGTTTTGGGAAAATCAAAATTTTGCAAAAACGAAAAAATAATGCTCAGAAAATCTAATAACCCAAAATCCACCCCCCCTAAATTTTCTCTACCAAACTCCCACTACTCAAATTTTCATTATAACTCAAACTTTCTAACCGACGAGCAAATAAAAATATTTGTCCTTATGCTCACGCAGGGATTCGAACTTCTAACCCTCTGCCAACCAACACTCCCCTTAACCACCAGACCAGCAGGCCCATTGTGGTAAGTACTTACAAACTTTTACTTAAAAGCCTACTAGCCAGAAATAGAGGTTAAGTCAAAAAAATACTAGAATTTGCCAAAGTCAGTGCTTGAACTTGGGACCTCTCACACACACCCAGAACACTTAACCAATGAAGTAGATACACAGTTATGTCACATTTTCACAATAACAAAAATAAGAATTTTTGGGCATTACAACTCTACCCCCTGAAAGAAAATTTTGTCCTCGAAATTTACCTAGTCAGAAAAGGTGAGGATACTGCTAACGCTCACATCCTCAGGTTCCCACGTAGCTTCCTCAGTGCTATGATTATGCCACAGAACCTTCACCAATCCAATGGACTTCTTCCTTAGAACCTTAACGTCATAATCTAGAACCTGAATTGGCTCCTCCTCAAAGGTCAAATCTAGCCTAACCTCAATCTCCTCAATGGGGATAACATGCTTGGGATCAAAGCAGTAGCACCTAAACATCGAGACGTGGAACACACCGTGAATACAGTCTAACTCTGAAGGTGGCTCCAACTGATAAGTGACCTATCTCACTTGTTCCAGAATCCAGTATGGCCGAATAAACCTAGGGCTCAGCTTGCCCTTACGACCGAACCTCGGAATCTTTTTCCATGGCAAGACCTTGAGAAATACAAACTCCCCCATAGAATACTCAATCTCGCATCTCTTCAGTTCCACATAAGATTTTTGTCTGTCCAATGCCACTTTCAGTCAATCCCGAATCAATCTGACTTGATCCCCCGTCTCAGAAACCAACTTAGGACCCAGAACACGTTGTTCACCCAACTCAGTCCAACACAAGGGAGTGCGACACTTACGACCATACAGAGCCTCATAAGGTGCCATCTGGATGGTAGACTAGAAACTGTTATTATAAGCAAACTCCGTGAGTGACAAATACTCCTCCCAACTACCTCAAAAATCGATAACACAGCTCCTCAACATATCCTCCAGTATCTGAATCACCCTCTCTGATTGACTATCAGTCTGGGGATGGAACGCAGTATTGAAGTCCAACCTTGAACCCAAATCCTCATGTAGCTTTTTTCAAAACCGAGACGTTAAGCGAGGATCCCTATAAGAGATAATCAACACTAGTACTCCGTACAGTCTCACTATCTCAGAAATATAGAGCTTCGCCAGCTTTTGCAAAGCATAATCTGTCCTAATTGGGATGAAATGTACAACTTGGTCAATCGATCCACGACGACCCACACTGAATCCTTCTTAGTGCGTGTTAAAGGAAACCCACTAATGAAATCCATCATTACACCCTCTCATTTCCATAGCGGAATCTTAACCAGCTACAGCAAACCCGAAGGCAACTGATGCTCAACCTTAACCTGCAGGCATGTTAGACATCTAGCCACAAAATCAGTGACTTCTTCTTTCAATCCTGGCCACAAATACAACTCTCGAAGATCTCGATGCATCTTATTTCCACCAAGATGCATAACATAAGGGCTACTATGCGCCTCTCTCAAAATACACTGCCTTAAATCAGTGTCATTCGGAACACAGATCCGTACACATAGAGCACCTCATCATTATTCAGCCCAAAATCTGTAGTGCAGCCACTCTCCACCTGTCGGAACTGAAGACCCAAAGACTCATCCTTTAGTTGTTTACCTTTAATCTGCTCATCCAAGTTGGTTTGACTTACAATTCAGCCAACAAACTCCCATCGTCGAACAAGCTAAGTCAAGCGAACATCGCTCTCAGATCAGTCACAGCCCTATGGCTCAACGTATCGGCCACCACATTGGCCTTGCTAGGATGGTACTCAATGGTACAATCATAATCTTTAAGTAGCTCAACCCATCTACGCTGCCTAAGATTTAGCTCCTTCTGAGTAAGGAGGTACTTGAAGCTCTTGTGATCAATTTAGATGATACACTTCTCACCATACAGATAGTGCCTCTAGATTTTTAGAGTAAAAACTACGGTGGCTAATTCCAAATCGTGCGTTGGGTAGTTCGCCTCATGTGTCTTTAGTTAATGAGACTCATATGCTACCACCTTACAATCCTGCATCAACACACATCCCAAACCGACATGTGATGCATCGCTATAAACCATGAACTCCTTTCTTGGTTCAGGTTGTATCAGAATAGGTGCCTCAGTCAGTACAGTCTTGAGCTTCTCGAAGATCTCCTACTGTGCATCAGACCAGACAAATACTACACCCTTATGTAGCAACTTAGTTAAGGGCGTTGCAATAAATTAGAAGTCTTCCACAAACTGCCGATAATAACCCGCCAACCCCAGAAAACTATATATCTCAGACATATTCCTAGGCTACTTCCAACCCACTACAGCCTCAATCTTTTGAGGACCGACTCGAATCCCTTCAGCAAACACCGCATGATCCAGAAATGTTACTTCACGTAACTAGAACTCACACTTGCTGAACTTGGCATAAAGTTGTTTTTCCCTCAAAATCTGAAGAACAATCCTAAGCTGCTTGTTATGCTCATCCTCAGTCCTCGAATAAACCAATATGTCATTGATGAATACTATGACAAACTGATCCAGATAAGGCTAAAATATCCGATTCATCCAATCCATGAATGCGGCTAGTACATTCGTCAACCCAAAAGGCATAACTAGGAACACATAATGCCCATACCGAGTCTTAAATGTCGTCTTATGCACATCAGCTTCCTTAACCTTCAACTGATGATACCCAGAATGCAAATCAATCTTGGAGAACACAGACACCCCTCGGAATTGGTCAAACAAATCATCAATCCTCGGAAGTGGATACTTGTTCTTAATAGTCAACTTATTTAGTTGCTGGTAGTCAATACACATCCGCACGGATTCATCCTTCTTCTTTACAAACAGTACTGGTGCTCCCCACAGAGACACGCTAGGGCGGATGAACCCACGATCGAACAACTCTTGAATCTAAGCCTTAAGCTTCGTAAGCTCCTTCGGTGCCATTTGATAGGGAGCGATAGACACCGGAGTTGTACCCGGGAAAAGCTCAATCCCAAACTCCACTTCCTGATTCGGAGGTAAACCCAGTAGCTTCTTAGGGAAAACATTCAGAAAATCCCTTACAATGCGGATATCCTGTACAGTAAAGTTCCTAAAAGTAGAAACTGTAACGCCCCCGTACCCAAGACTGTCACCGAATTTGAGTACGAGGTGTTACTAAACTTAATTCATTAATTAAATAGCTTAAACAATTTATTTTAGAATTTCCAGACAAGCTGGCTAACTGCATCATAGTAGCTTAAAATTTCATATCTCAAATTTCGAAACTCGAAATTAAGATCTGTAAATTTTTCCCGAAACTAGACTCATATATCTATCTACTAATTTTTTTCTAGAATTTTTTGTTGGGCCAATTAGTACAGTTTATTGATTAAAGTCTCCCCTATTTCAGGGTTCGACTACTCTGACCCCTGTGTATTACGAATCAGATATCTCCCTGTACAGAGTTTCCATGATAATATCGTTTGTTTCTCATAAAACTAGACTCAATATGGAATCTATATATATATAATATGACTTCTAATTATTTGCATACAATTTATGGTGAATTTTTAAATTCAAAATAGGGGATTCAGAGACCACTCTAACCCTGTTCCACCAAAACTTACCAATACGTCACTTGCATCTTGAGTATTCTTCTATTTCACTAGAATTTTACCAGTTTAACACATAAGAATATAACTCGGATACATGAAAAGTTTGCACATAAGTGCCAAATATGTAGCCAAGCTACCATGTAACCCGCCCATAAGCAAACTCAGACTCAACTCAACGAGCTCAGGCGTTCGCATCCATAAGTGAACTTGGAATCAACTCAACGAGTTTGGATGCCTAGTTACATTTCATGAACTCGGACTCAACTCAACGAGTTTGGACGTTCGCATCCATAAGTGAACTCAGACTCAACTCAACGAGTTCGGATGTTCGCATCCATAAGTGAACTCAGACTCAACTCAACGAATTCGGATGCCCAAATATCCGAATCTATTCCTAAGGTTCAACGGGACTTTCCTCGTTCATACTCCTTTACCATTCTCCTTGGAATACCAATGGCAATACTTCGGTAGTCTTTCACATTTTTCACATAATTCATAAAATTTTTGCATGTTATCCAACAATGACCACAAAGCATAGAATTGCATGATAACAATCATAATATCATATAAATAGCATTAAATGATTTAAAATAACGGTTATATTACAATATTTACATATGAACTTACCTCGATACAAAATATTAGCAATCGAGCCTATTCCTCGTAAACTTTGTTTTTCCCTCGATCACGACTTGAATCTCGATTCTCTTTATCTATAATGCCAAATTAATTTTATTTAATACATACATTCATCAAAACAGCCCTTAGTACGAACTTTGGTAAAATTACTATTTTACCCCTAAACTTTCACAATTTGCACTTCTACCCCAAGGCTAGTAAATTAAACCTCATCCTATTTTTTTTTTTTGTTTTATGACATTCTTATCATTTTTCCCTTCTACGGAAACATCAAATACACACTCTAATATGTACTTATGACTATTAGGTATTTTTACCGACTAAGCCATTTTTTCTCGTTTTCACTTAAAACCGAGTAGCACAAGTTGTCTGACATAATTTAAAACCTCATATTCTATCATAAAACACCAAAATACACAAATTTCACCTATGGGTATTTTTCCAAATATGAACCCTAGGTTGAATTATTGCTAGCATAAGCTAAATCAAGCTACCGCGATTTCAAAAACATAAAAATCATTAAAAACAGGCATAGAAATCACTTACAATCAAGGCCTAAAAGTGTTGAAACCCTAGCTATGGTGGAGAGAAAAATTTTGCAACAACTTATGGAGAAGATGATCATTTTTGTGTTTTTTTCCCATTTTATTTCATTTAATATCCAAATGACCAAAATGCCCTTCCTTACTAAACTTTCAAAAATTCCATCCATGTCCAATTTTTGTCCGTAAACTTAGAAATTGGTCAAATTTCTATTTAAGACCTCCGCATGAATATTTCAAAGCAATTTCATACTAAAAACTTCTAGAATGCAAGTTTTGCAAATTATTCGATTTAGTCCCTAATTTCAACTTAAGCACTTTATGCATAGAATTTTGTTACAAAATTTTCACACAATCATGCAATCATATCATAAACCTCAAAATAATTATAAAATAATTATTTCTATCTCAAATTTATGGTCACAAAACCACTATTCCTATTAGGCCCTAATTCGGGATATTACAGAAACATTTACGTAGGCAAGGTATGCCTCACATCTCTTGCGAACTAGTTTTTCAGCTACCAGTGCAGAAATCACATTAGCCAAGTAGTTCTGACATTCTCCAATCACGACTACCTCATCACCCTCATTAGTTCTCAATACGACCCTCTTAGTCGCACAGTCCAAGCTTACACGATGCTTGACCAACCAATCCATCCCCAGAATCAGATTGAACTCCCCAAACGGAAGCTCTATTAAATCGGCCCAAAAGATCGCCCCTTGAACCTCTAATGGTACATTTCTAAATAACTTATTAACCCTTATAGACTGCCCCAACGGACTCATTACAGTAACCTCACTCGTGATGCTCTCAATCGAAATCCCCAAGTTTCAAGATATATTACTAGCTACATAGGAATGTGTGGAACCTATGTCTATCAATGCAAGATAAGGTACATCATAAATTAAGAACGTACTCATGATGACGTCTAGAGAATCTCTGTCCTCTCGGCAATATACAGTATAAACAAGAGAGGCTGTCTCACCTCAGTCTGTCTAGCACCTCTGTCCGACGCTCTCTATCCATAGTCCATGCCATTACCACCCCTAGCCTGATTACGGCCTCTCAGTGGCTATTGCTCTACTCTCTGTAGCTGCGCAATACTAGTACCCTAAACTTGTATCTGATCGGTCCTCAATGGACACTCCCTATTATGACGATCTAATGATCCACACCTCAAACACACCCTAGTCCTCCTGCAACACTTGCCCTGATGGCATCTACCACATCGACACATGGCTGCAGTCCAGTAGTAATAACAGGGGCCCAGGTCAACCTGGCCCATAAGGTCTGGCTTTTTTCTTAGGCCTCTGTACAGAACTCGAGGGCTCGGAATCCCTCTTGTTCTTACTCCTCTCTCTATCTTTGTTTTGGCGCTCAACACGCTTAATATCCTCGGCGATCTTCGCTTTCTCGACCAGAATAGAAAAAGTCTTGCTCCCTCTGCAGAGCTATTACCACTCTCAAATTATCTCTGAGGCCATCCTCAAAGTGGACACACCTCTCATACTCCGATGTCACCATACCTCGTGTATAGCGGCTCAATCTTAGGAACTCGGCCTCATACTCGGCCACTGATTGATCCCCCTGAGTAAGTTCAGAAACTCCCTTCTACGAGCGTCCACATAACTGGCTCCCACATATTTCCCCTAGAAGGTGGTCTTAAATATCTCCTAGGTCAGACGTTCAGGCTGGCTGCCCTTCCTAACGGCCAGCCACCATTGATAAGCCTCGTCACGCAACAGAGAGACTGCACCCTTTAATTTCTGCTCAGGGGTGCAATTTAAGTCATCAATAATCCACTCCGTAGCCTCTATCCAGTACTCAGCCACATTAGGGGCGACTCCAGTGATACCCCTAAAAAGTTTAGATCTATTGGACCGGATTCATTCCATAATCAACCCACGGCCACCAAATCCAGTATTAGGCCCAGCTACCCATTCCTATATCCTTAGCATAGCCTGGGACAATGCATCGTCCCCAACCATGCGATCTTGAGACCCAGTCTTAGTAACAGGTGACACTGGTGTCTAATTCATGTCCAAATTTGGCATATTGCCCAGTGAAGAGGACTTACTCACGCCCTTCTACGGCCTCTACCTTGGCCTCTAGTACCTTATCCGCGGATACCTCGTGTGCTCAGCAGATTTGGGCTATTATCTATTTCAACAATTTTATGAATCAGCTATAGTTTTGATATTTATTAGCAGATGTTTTAAGTAAACAGCTTCAGCAATTCAGAGAGATTTTCACAAATCGCAGTTTCTATCAGTTTTGCTACAGTCTCAGTTTTATTACAATTTCAGTATACACTGCCTAGAGTGTTTCCATAGTATACTATCTATAGTAATTTTGTAATATACTATCTACCGTATTTTTAGTTTCAACTGATCACAGTTTCAGAATACTTATAGGATCGACGCCGAAGACTCGGTGTACCATACACTAAGTCAAATCATTTCAAATGATTTCAAGATTAATTCTTTGAAAACCAATTTTTGAAACCCAAAATTCACAGGCAAGTTTTGTAACTTGGCTCTAATACCACTAAATGTAACACCCTCAAACTCGGCCTGGACGTTATGGCTGAATCTGGCGATGTCACATGATAAGGTGATTGAAAACTAAGTTGACGGTAAAACCATATCCGTCTATAAACATTTAATTAACTAAAAAAAACACATGTCTATTGTTTTGACTCAAACGTATCATTTTAACGGAAGCTTTGGAAATCATTTATTTTAAAGTAGAATCGTTCATTTTATTGAAAACCTTAGTTTTTTAGGAAATTTGTATTTTGTTAAGTACTAGTTGTATATCCGTAAAAGCAATTAAAATTCTCAAAGTTAAAACAAAACAGTCCATAAAGTCCAACTACATAAAAATACCCCACAATCAAGTAAAACTATAAACAAAAGTAAAATAGTTTAAAATATGTGTGGCCACCGTCGAGTCCTCCGCTGCTTCGAGCCATCAAGTCTGAGGATTACCTGTACATATTAAACAGAAGGTGTGAGTTTACATAAACTCAATGCGTAATCCCCATAGAAAACTTGCATACATGTAATTAGCAGTAAACAGTCAAATGTTGTCTAAAGCCTAAGCCTGTTACAGTTTTAGTAGTACTTTGGGCCTTAGCCCATTTCAGTCCAGTATTAGATACGCATTAGAGCTTTAGCCCATCACATTGTCAGTAACGCAAACAGTAATCAGTAACAAAGTCCTACCCACCAGCCTCTACACACCATTTCCGTCTATCCATACACTCCATGTGGGGATTCAAACACCCACCCATCCTTACACTCCACGTAGTACCGAATGTGGCACATATTCAGTATATTGCAGCTGAGCTGCCAAATAATAGGCTTAAAGCCTTTCAGTACACTTCCTCCAAATATCATCATCCCAACCCAACCCAATGCAATGCAAACATACAATATGTTATGCTTTTATACAACCATCAGTCATACGTATACATATATATATCAGTAATCATGCATAATTTATCATGTATCGCATACACTTAGATCATACATTTAGGGGTCTAGATACCGACCCTATGGTAGGTTCATAGTCGACTTGGGCGAGCTGTGCAACCCTAAAATTCATTTTAGATAAATGGGATCACACGCCCAAGTAGCTTACCCGTGTGGGCTCACACACCCGTGTGGCCAAAACGGCCCAAATTGGCCTTGGATCCACACGGCCTGGACCAAAATCCCACATGCCTGTGTGGACTACCCGTGGGGGCTCACACGCCCTTATGGCCCACACGGCCCAAATCAGTCTAGCCCCTGTGTCGTACACGGCCTACCTGGCCACCACACGACCGTGTCTTGTGCAAACGGCCTGGCCTCATCGATCACACTTCCGTGTTATGGCACACAGTCTATCACACGGACTAACACACACCAATGTAGCGTCGACAGTTGGGTTTTCGGCTTTCGTCAAAACCTTGTTTTCTACATTTTCGGCTATACACCTAGTTTCAACTGATGCTACAACTATCCCCGAGCACTCCAGAACCTATAATTGACCAATTTCATTCAAATTATCACTTAATTAATCGAACTAAAATTGAATCCGAAATGAGAAACGCATCTCTTAAGCGATGAAAAGCTTACCTCAGCACCTTGAAACAGTTGATTATGCAATAGCATAATGAGACCCTTAATCCACGCGAGATGCTGCTGCCAAATGTCAAAAAACCCCAAATAGAAGTTCAAAAAATCATAAGTTAAAGAGAGCAAAAAAATCCACTTACCAGAACGTGCGACGAAAATTTACCCAACGGAACGGAAGTGTGGTAGCCAGCAAAAAGAGACGGAAACTGAAAGAAGAATGGAAATAAGAATTTGGGTTTGACAATAGAAAAATAAAAGAAGAAGAAGAAAGGGTGAAGAGATGGTGTCAAAAAGTTAGGGAGTTTTGGGAAAACTGAAATTTTGCAAAAAGCAAACGATAATGCTCAGAAAATCTGATAACACCAAAATCTACCCCCCTAAATTCTCTCTGCCAAACTCCCACTACTTAGATTTCCATTACAACTCAAACTCTCCAACCGACGAGCAAATAAAAATATCTGTCCTTACGCTCAGTAGAGATTGAAACTCTTGACCCTCTACCAACCAACACTCCTCTTCACCACTAGACCAGCAAGCCTATTATGGTAAGTACTTACAATGTTTTAATTAAAAGCCTACTAGGCAGAAATAAGGGTTAAGTCAGAAAAATACCAGAATTTTCCAAAGTCAGGGCTTAAACTTGGTACCTCTCACACACACCTAGAACACTTAACCACTAAAGCAGTTGTGTCACATTTTCACAATAACAAAAATAGGAATTTTGGGGCATTACATAATTACTATGTAGGATTTTCTCAACAGATCAACTGTTTGGGAAAGAAATAACTTAAACCCTAGGATTGAAAACCCTAGGAAGTCATTTAGGTGGGAATTAACCCAAAATTGGTGTGGTCAATACGTGAACCCCTTACCCCCGAACCGATTTGGACTGTGAGGTCAAGTGATAAGATGTTCTTACCAACTCATTAGTTTAAGGGAAGATCGAGAGATCCTACTAGGGTAGCGACTAGTTGATTGAAGTAGAAACCCAAAATAGGAATTAGCTATAATCACTGAAGCAAGCTAATCACCCATACTTAGATTTGGTTTAGTTTAGAACTATAACAACTCGATTTTAGGCCTACTTAGAACAATGGTTTTGGGACCACGAATCCGAATAGAAATACTTATTTTTATGGAATTATTTTGTAAAAATTTCGTTCAAAAATTTTGACGTTTGAGCACTCAATTTAGTAAAAATGACTAAATTGTAAAAAGTGCAAAAGTTGAGTTCTACATGCTAGAGGTGTCTAACTATTATGAAATTTTAAATTGAGGGACCTTAGATGGTAATTAGACCATTTGTTAAGTTAGTGGACAAAAATGGACATGAGGTAAGAGAAATTTCATGTTTTATAAAAAGGGCATTTTGGTAATTTGTCAATTAAAGACAAAATAAGTAAAATAAAAGCAAAATTTAGTCTGTCTTCTTCTTCCTTGGCTGAAAATTGAAGGGATAAGACGTAGCTAGGGTTTTTCCACTTTTCAATCTGGATTGTAAGTCCGTTCTTGTCTCGTTTTTAATGCTCTTTACATTTTCTAAAGTCATTATCACTCGATCTACCTATTTCTATCACTAATTTGAGAAATGATTAAGGTCTAAGGTTTTAACCTTGTTATAAATGTGTTTATTTTGATGTTTAATGATAGATTATGCAATTTTTATGTTTGATAAACGACTTTTGATAAGTGATTTTCGATGAAAATGCCTAAAAGGACCTATTTGTAAAAGTTATAAAATAATGAGTAAAAGTGTGATTGAATGAAAAATGTCGGCTAGTATGAGTACAATAAAGATTCAGCTAGGCTTGAATAATGAACAAATTTGATGAAAATCATTTTATGAGCCTAGGGACTAAAGTGTAAAAATGTCAAAGTTTAGGGGTAAAAATGTAATTTTTGCCATAGTTTAATTTTTGGGTTGAATTGAACAATGTGAATATTAAATGGGTTAATTTTTTTATTATAGATCAAGAGAAACGAGGTCTGAACCTAGATTAGAGGAAAAATAAAGTGTTTGGCGATTAGGTCCCATTTCTATTATTTTTGTACCGAGGTAAGTTCGTATGTAAATAATGCATTGTTTTAATCATGTTTTAAATGTTTTATTATTGTATGAATTTTTATTTACCCTTGGACGTATTCAACAAATTTTCGACAAATGTGAAATCCCGGTTGAACCTTAGGAATAGATTAGATACAAATGTCATGACATTAGGGTTACTAAGATTACATGTAAGACCATATATGAGATATGGCATCAATATGAGACTTCGTGTAAGACCATACCTGGGCTATTGGCATCGATACGAGATTACATGTAAGACCATATCTGAGATATGGCATTGGTATGGTACTGTGTGTATGAGATTCCCAAGTATCTTTTAGTATTCCAAGTGGTTCAGCGGGAAATTCAACGGGTAATTTAACGGGTATGTCAAAGATTAATTGTGTGTAAATCTAATTCGAGATGACACATCTATGTTAGTAAAACTCATACGTAATGAGTTCGTTATGTGATGAACTCTCAGTAAGGTTATGATTGAGTATGTTATGATAATAAGAACTTAATAATATTTATGCCAATTATCATCAAGTTAATTGTATGTTAAATGTCTGGAAAAGATTCTTATTATTTGCATAGGAACTTACTAAGCTATATAGCTTACTCCTCTTTCTTTTCCCTTGTCTTATAGTGTCACCAAGCTAGCTTGGGGATCAGAGACTGTCGGAGATCCACTTACACTGTCAACTTATTATTTTGGGTACAAATGAATTCAACATTTTGAGTTATAGCACATATAGGGACTTGGTCATTTTGTTATGTGTCATAATTGAATTGGCCTAATGTGTTGGCCTTTATTGGTTAGTAATTCATCTTGTAAACGGCCATTTGAAATTGGCTAATATTGGTATAAGTATATATATATGATGATGCTTTTCATGGATGTGGGAAATTGCATGTTTTGAATTGATATGTGTGTAAAGTTTGAGTATGATAAATGTTAGAATGTGAATGAGGTGTTGATGTCTTGGTTATGGTCGATTTGGTTATATGTATATGATTGGATTGGTGTTGTATATTGTTGTGTAGGTATGATCAGGGAAGGGTGACAAAATGGCTTGGTAAATAACCTTATTTTTGTCCACACGGGTAGACACACGGGCGTGTGTCTAGGCTGTGTGTGACACACGGCTTGCCCCATAGGTGTATGCTTCAGCTGTGTGTCCCATGTACCTCAATTGTTACAAAACAGAATGCTTAGAATTGAACACACAGGCAGAGACACGGGAGTGTGTCTCAGCCGTGTGGATGACACGGCCTCAAGCACGGGCATGTGTCTTAGGTGTGTGAAGTCTGCACCTATTTTGTGAAAAATAAAAATTATTAAATTGACCACACAGCCTAGCACACGGGCGTGTGACTTGGCCGTGTGTCTTCAATTAGTTCTTAGGTGACAAATAGAGAGTTACACGGGTTAGGGACCTGGGCGTGTGTGACCACACGGCCTGCCCACACGAGCATGTCCCAAGCCACACGGGCGTGTATGTAATGCCCCTTACCCATGTTCTATGCCAAAACAGGGTACGAGACATTACCAGAACATAACACATGCAATCGTACGAAACCGTGACGTAGATTTTTTTTTTATATATATCCAAGTTAAAATAATTCAAATTTCATACTCAATCATGCATCCTCATACCTTATAGCTTGAACGATATTAATTAATATCAATGGTCATATACAAAATGAGCTATCAAATATTGAAGGCTAACATTTTAGGCCAAATTAATTATGACACAAAACAAAATAAGTCCTCTATACATGCCATAATCCAAAATATTGTTTTCAAAATACCAAAAGACTGTTGATAGTGTGAATGGATCTCCAACGATCTCCGAACCCCGAGTTGGCTTGGTGACACTATAAGATAAAGGAAAGGAAAAAGAGTAAGCATAAAGCTTAGTAAGTAAGTATGTAAATAATAAACAATTTGTCAACATGATTCTCAAGGTAAAACAATCATAATTGTACAATTACTCATTTTCAGATTAAGTTGTTTTCATGAGTCATAGTCACTAAATTATTTATAGCTGGAGCTACGGAACTCCAAATTAAGATTTGTTAATTTTCCCAAAAACTAGACTAACATATATTCTTACCATAAAATTTTCAGAATTTTTGGTTTAGCAAATTAGTACAGTTTATGCATTAAAGTTACCCCTATTTCACTATCGAACAGTTCCAACCTCTCTTCACTAAAAATTATTTGTCTCATTGTACGGGACTCCAAATTAAGAACAGCTAATTTTCCCAAAAATTAGACTCACAAATATTCTTACCATAAAATTTTTAGAATTTTTGGTTTAGCCAATTAGTACAGTTTATTCATTAAATATACCCCTGTTTCACTGTCTGATAGTTCCAATCTTTCTTTACTAAAAATTATTAATCTCATGGTATAGATCTCAGATGCTGTCCCTGTCAATTCCTTTTGAAAATAAACTCATTAAGGATTTTAAGCATGCAAATTATGACCCATAATTATTTTTGTAAAATTTTTAATGATTTTCCCAAATCAAAACAGGGGATTCCAAAATCATTTTGTCCCTATCTCACAAAAATCCAATTATCACAGAATATGAAATTCTTTTGCCTTCACCGTTTATTTGATGAAAAAATAAACTCATTAAGATTTAACTTCATATCTTATTCAACCTATTATTCAATTTCTACCATTTTTGGTGATTTTTCAAAGTCACACAGCTGTTGCTATCTAAAACTGTTTTATTATAAAATTTCATTTTTACATAATTTCACTTACTCCATTCTATCTTACCAAAAGATTCACTCAACTATCGAGCACATTGTTCACAACTTTTCCCATCGATATACCTGCACTTATTCATCACATAGTCATGTATATATGTATTTTCACTTAGTAAATTTCCCGTTGAACTCATCGGAATAATAACAGATACCCGGTGGCCTGTGCATATACCACCCTTGTAACTGAAGCTCTCTGGTACGCATAGTAGCCTGCACTTAGTACTACAGATGCGACCTAAAAATCTGGTACACGTAGTAGCCTGCACTTAATACTACACATGTGACCTAAAACGGTCTTAAACACATAGTAGCCTGCACACAGTACTACACATGTGTTCTCACAATGGATCATTCGTATCTCTTCTATTCCGAAGGTTCAACCGGGAAATTCTTCACTTTTCAACATTTTACTAACTCGCTCTTAGTCAATCTCAATTCGTAGTTTACATCAATTGATCATTCTATAGGTAGCCACATCTCATATAGTAACAAAAGATAATAACATAAAAAGAATCTCACTATTATTTATGTACAAACTTACCACGGTGCAAAATATAGAAATTTTGCAATTTAGTCCATAATCTTTTCCTTTCCACGATTAAGGTCGATTCCACGTGTAACACCCCAAACTCGGCTTGGAAGTTTGGCTCGAATCCGGCGTGTCACATTGAAGTGTTTTTCGAAAACCATGTTTCCATTAAAAACCCTTCTTAATAATTAAAAACTTATATCCTTTTTAAACCTTGTTAGAAAACCTCAGTTAAATAACATTCTTAACAACTTTGTAAAAATTTTGGTAGTTGCGGAAGCTTAATTTAAAAACAATTGCGGATACGTGATGTTTTAAACAACAGTAGTTGCTTTGGAAAACCGTGTTCTAATACTAGCAATTATAAGAACAATAAATAAAATTACAAATTTGAAATCCAGAAAATTACAACGGCTTTACTACAGCCCACATAAAAACATTTAAAAGTAATAATCAAAACTGTAACATAAATAATGTGTGTGGCTTCCTCCGAGCCCCTCGCAGCTCCGATCCGTCTAAGGCTGGAAATTACCTGAAAGGTTAATAAACGGGATGAGTTTACGAAAACTCAGTGTGAAATCCCCTACTATATAAAAGGAACAGTCAGTCATATAAAAAAATTAAAAGTTGGCCCCAGCCCTACTTACAGTTTCAGTATCAATTAGGCCTTAGCCCATTATAACAGACAGTACCAGATGGGCCTTAGCCCATTACAGAATAAGAAACATTATTAGAACTAGAATCAAAATGAGAATCAGAATCAGGTGACAGAATCAGAATCAGAATCAGAATCAGAATCAGAATTAGGTAATAGAATCAGAATCAGTATCAAGTAACAGAATCAGAATCAGAACCAGAATCAGAATTAGGTAACAGAATCAGAATCAGTATTAGGTAACAGAATCAGAATCAGAATGTGAATGCAAACCCAACCCAATCCATTCGTATACACCCCCGTACCAACCTTACACCATGTGGGGAGACAACTCGACCCACCCATTCGCTACATACCACAGAATTTGCAGCGAGGCTGCCAGATATTGTGATGAAGTCACCAGAACAGATATATGTGGCGAGGCCACCAGATTGCAGCGAGGCTGCCAGAACACTTCCTCCATCAGTATAACCCATATCCCATGCAACAGATATACATGTCATGGCATACAACATACAGAATCAAAATATCATGTCCATATTTGAATCAAACAATCACAGTCAAGTCATTCATATCACCAACATATATTCACAATCAAATCCGTCAACCACACAGTCCAAGTCAGTCACTTGCCCACAAGGGCAAAATAGTCATTTAACACCCTAGGGGTAAAATGGTAATTTTACCCCATAAGGGTATCTCGGTAATTCTACCTTACAGGAGTATTTCAGTAATTCTACCCTATAGGGGTATTTCGGTATTTCTACCCTACAAGGGTATTTCAATAATTCTACCCTACAGGGGTATTTTAGTAATTCTATCCTATAGGGGTATTTCAGTATTTCTACCCTACAGGGGTATTTCGATATTTCTACCCTACAAGGTTATTTTAGCATTTCTACCCTACAAGGGTATTTCGGTAATTTTGTAAATTGAGGGTAAAACAGTAATTTTGTAAATCAAGGGTACTTTGGTAATTTTACAAGTCGAGGGTATTTTCATAATTTTACAGGTCGAGGGTATTTCAGTAATTTCACAAATCATGGGTATTTTGGTAATTTTACAAGCTAGGGGTATTTTGATAATTTTACAAACTAGGGGGATTTTGGTAATTTTACAAACTAGGGGTATTTTGGTAATTTTATAAACCATGGGTATTTCAGTAATTTTACAAACTAAGGGTATTTTGGTAATTTTGTAAACCAAGGGTATTTTGGCAATTTTACAAACCAGGGGTATTTTGGTAATTTTATGAACCAAGGGTATTTTAGTAATTTTACAAACCAGGGGTATTTTGGTAATTTTGTAAACCAATGGTATTTTGGTAATTTTATAAACCAAGGGTATTTTCGTAATTTGGCAAACTAAAGTATTCTAAACAGTGATAACAATACGAATGGGCCTAAAGCCCTTTCTCCGCCCAAATCGGGCCACACGCTCGTGTGGCCCTTTTAGCCCAAATCTAGCGATAGATGTGAGATTCACCTAGCCTAGTCCAATATTTACTACACAATCAAACAACTTATCCAATTGGGCCCGTAGGCCCATTGGGCCCACATGGCCCCTTTCGGCCTATCGCGGCCCGAAGTAGCCATCCTACAGCTAGAGTGGTGAGAAATACACACCTGATAGGAAACAGGAGTTAATCCGCGCTCCGAGCACTCTTAGCCGACGCCCAACCCAAACGAGAACGCCATAAAGCGGAAGGGATCAGCCAAGAAAGGTACATTTACTCTCCTCATGGTTCTCTCTCTTTAAAGCCAGCTTCGCATCCACTCTTATGTTAGCTTCCCGATGTGGGATCCCTCCATCATCAGAGTTTAAATTCAACACCAACTTTTGTCGCCACCTGTTAGCAAAATAAATGTTCTTTGATTGCCATGAGTTTCGAACCCTCGACCTCCTTGCCACCTCTATGACGCAACCTTCCTGCCTCTTATGTAGCGCTACTTTGCCACTAGACCACAAGACTTTTTGTGGCACAATTTCCCCAACAAAATTCTTAAGGCCTACCTACTACACTCAGGGTTTGATTCACCTTAAACCAAAATTTTTGCTAGAGTCCAGATTTGAACCCAGGACTTCTCCAACACTTCTCAGCACACTTAACCACTAAAACAAGCCTTCATTATCAAAATTTTCACGCACAACAAAATATTATAAGCTGCCTTCAACCGCTCCCATGCTCAAGGCCCAAAATTTCTTGGCCCAAATTCAGGGTGTTACACCACGTCTTTCTTGGTCTATAATAACACATTTGACTTATTAAAATTCTTACATTATTCAAATTAACCCGAAAACATCCTATGGCAAAATTTAAAATTTTTCCCCTAAAGTTTCACAAAATTACAATTTTGCTCCTAGGTTTGGGAAATAATTTTTATTCAATTTCCTTGTATTTTAGGCTCAGTCGAACCATTTTCATAACTATAGCAGTCCACAATTTGCATTAAATCACACACTTACACACATTTTACACTTTTTTACAAACTAGTCCTTTTATGCAATTTCAACAAAAATCACTTAGTAAAAGTTGTTTATCACACTCCAAACATTCATATTCTTCCATAAAACATCAAAATACATGCATGTAATCCTTGGGTAAAATTTTAAATATAAACCCTAGCTCAAAATATTGGTAGAAATAGGTAAATCGAGCTACGAGGATCTCAAAAATGTAAAGAACATTAAAAACGGAGCTAAAACAGGCTTACAATCGAGCTTGGAAGTTTGAAAAACCCTAGATATGTCTTCCTCATGTGAGATTCAGCCAAGGGGTTGAAGATGGACAAAAATTGGCTTTTATTTTTTATTTTAATTCATTTTAATAACTAAATGACCAAAATTCCCTTAATGAAAAACTTTGAAAACATGCCTAACCATGTCCATTTTTGTCCACCAACTTAACCAATGATCTAATTACCATATAAGAACCTCCAATTTAAAATTTCATAACAATTGGACACCTCTAACATGTAGAACTCAAATTTTGCACTTTTTACAATTTAGTCCTTTTGACTAAATTGAATGCCCAAACGTCACAATTTTCGAACAAAATTTTTACAAAATAATTCCATAAAAATTTATACGATAAAAATATAATAAAAACACATTTTTCTATATCGAATTTTTGGTCTCGAAACCACTGTTCCGACTAAACCCAAAATCGGGCTATTACAGTGTGACCCCTGTTTAGTGAAAATTTTTCTAAGTGTTGTTAAATTTTTTAAAGTCCTCGTTTTAGTCCCGAACCGCTTCCAATGCATGTTTTGGGCCTCATAGGTTCATTTTAGGGATGAATGTGAAAATTTTTAATTTTGGATGAAAAATTTACATCTCGGTTTTGTATGATTGCTCGTGTATAAGTCCAGTAATGCCTCGTACTCTGTTCTAGCGTCGAATATGGGTAAGGGATGTTACAAGAACATACTTTTTCAAAGTTCATATTTTTTTGTTCTTTTATTTATTTTCTTATAAAATCTAACATCTCTATTTTTTATGTTCATCGTAATATAATTTATTTAAAGTACTAATTAGATCTATTTTTGTTTAAGTTAAAGATAATTTAGTACTCGCTTCCCTTAGATACGATCCTCGGAGTACTTCGTTGTAAAAATATATATTACAACCTAACCCGTATATTTACAAACATCATCTCATTCTTATACCTTTTGTTACAGTATTGACACTCTGGACATTAGTACGTCCGGAGGCGGTCAACTATACTAATATTACATGCTCTATTTATATTGAATTGGTGTGGAAATTTTACACCACTTTTTAGATCTTGATATCTGATGATAATGTCAACATGCAAACACCAAATATGGGTAAATTTCATTTGATGGGTAAACATTTTAACTTGTCCCTCACAGTGTTTAATTTGGCGATAAAGGTAGTTAGTAAGGATTATGTGCGATCTGGTAATTATTTAATGAGTCTCTGTGACTATAGCACAGATTTTGAGCTCATTTCCTTATACAGAGAATGGTCGACAACTAAAATGGCTTTTAATTCGAGCAAATCAAAGGACTATGCACTCATAGATCTAAGAATTAAGTACATACACCGATTTTTAGCTTACTCATACTACTTGCAAGTTAATTATGCCAGTGTACTCAACAAAGCAGATTTCTTCTCCTTGTGGTGTATTTTAGTTTTTTTTTTTGTTATCATTAGAGTTTTCTAGTGTTATAACTAATAAAAATAAGCCTTTGATTCTTGGTTCTTACATTTTTCATATTGCAATCAAAGCAGGTTTAGTACCCTCTAACCACCAGCTACATGTAGCTCATCAAAGGGAACCTTCGGATATTCATTGTTCACATGTAATGGGATTAATTCACACTGACGAGAAAGGCAACTATGTGTTTTAAAAGGAGGGATACATCTATCAAAAATGCAATCGTGCCCAGATCGATGATGCACATATCCAGTCAGTCTATACACAACATGACTCCACATCCGGAACAAATCACATCGATCAATGACTTGAACAGATAGAGCGTAAAATAAAGTGAATGGAGGCCAATCAACTTTCCTTTTATATACATATGGGCTTCAAACTACCATTCTCGCGACACCCTGACACTGTTGTGAATCAATGCTCATGGATCTCAAAAGAGCTTTTTTTTCCTTATCCCTCATAACTACTTGGTCCATGTGCATCATTTCTTTTACATTGGGGACCATGTATGATCTGAGTCTGGGAGAGTCTTTGTTTGTGCATTTAGGAATAGGCTTTGGTTTTCTTTTTATTTGCTTCCAATATGTTTCATGTTACTTTCTCTGTTGACCTGAAGTTTAAAAAAATCCAAAAAGTTTGCTTTGGTTCTCACTTAGTTGATGATATCTATCCTCTTAGTCAAAGTGATAAAATGATAGGATTTGAGTTTGGGAATGGTCGAGTTTTTTCTACTAACCGGTGAATAATTATTGATTAATTGAATGAGAAGTGATGTAATATTTAATACAAATTTTAACCCTTTCTACAAGTTATTTGAGCCAATAAGCATGGATCATTATATGCTTCATTTTTTTTCATTGGATGATTGTCAAACATAATTAAATGCTTCTAGAACTTGCATGGTTATTCCTATTGAGACACATCTTAGAATTTGGATTGTATTGAAATGAAAAGGCATTTAGGAATAACCATTTTGAGCTTAAAGCAAACCTTGGTGTTGACCACTAGAATACAATTTGAGCTTTAGCCTTTCTTTGGAAAATTAGACGCATTATAAGCCAATTTGGCCATGTTTTTTTGATTTCCTATGTTCTTACCCAGATCAAAGGATTTACATTGAACTCAAGCTACCCTTTAAAAAAGGAAGAGTGAGAGAAAAAGAATGAATAGTAATTGCTACAAATATCCTAAGATCTTTCTCTACTTTCTCATACACACACAAAAAAATATATATATCTCATGGTGAGATTCTTAAGTTAATTAGTTGTCTCTCCTATTAGCCACTTCTTTATTGCTTGAGTCGAAAAATAACGTCAAGTTCCAAGTAAAGAGTATATGTATTTCTTTGATTAATAAGCCAAAAAAGTATCTTCTTTTCATGCCTTGACCCAAGCCCCATTACAACCTAAAAAACACCCTTTAATCTTTGCATCTGATTTTAACTCTAGTGGTGGATATGTGATATATTTGCAAGCCTAAGGTAGACAATTTTTTATGTTATGACTCGAGGGTTGACAATACCATAAACACTTTAAGTGTTAATGAGGGAATCCATGGTAAGTGTTTCAAATCTTACTTCATTTTGATTTCAAAAAATTTATGAGATGATAGTTCATTTATGTTGGTTTTTATGGACATCTTTTATGAACGCCTTGTTTCTTATTTTCATTTTTGACTTGATTATTAGGACTTGAGACTTTGAACCATTCCATGCTTGAGGACAAACATTGTTTAAATGTGGAGGAATTTGTTAGAATGTAATTTTACTTATATTTTGAGAAGCTTCCCATGACTTTTGATGACCTAATATGCTTGCAAACTCATCTTTTGGTTGAATTTTGTATTTTTTAAGGTAAAAAGAGAGAGTTGGAATCATCCGGAAGCCATGTGGAGGTTTTATTGACAAAATAAAGTTTAGGTATTTCATGGAATAAGAATATGGACAAAAAAATCAGAGAATAAGGTGTGCCCACGGCTTATGCTTAGAGAAATGAAGATGTACGAATTTTCTATAGTTTTTCAACGAACCTCCGTCTTTTTGGAGATAAGATGGGATTCTTCAAAGTACTATTTTTAGGGATTGATTAGAATATCTTATGGGATATTAAGGGATTGATTAAGATTTTATGGGATATTTTAAATTAATTCTTTATTTTGAACTCTTTTTTAGAATATCTTGAAGGGTATTTAAAAAGGCTTTAGGCATGAAGAAAGAATGTACAAGACTTCCACGTTTTCTTCTACTATTCTTTTTCTCTTTATAGATTGTTAACTTTTTTGTTCTAGTCAAGGGTTTTATCAAGGTTTTTGATTCATTGAATTGTGAGATTATTGTTATTCATGTGTTTAGATCCTTGAATATTTGTACATCTTTTGTTCTTCATATTATTATTGGTTTGTGAATTGAATGAATTGGCCACTCTTTAATTTGTCAATTTAATATACAACAAATGAAGATCTTCCCATCCGTAATTGTGGAAAGATTTTAATCGATGTGGTGAATAACTTAGGTTCTGAAGGTATAAAATCTAGTTTAAATTATCCACGCTAGTGTGAGATGGTTGGCTAGAATTGGGTCCCTTTGAATCATAAGGTTGTTGGTAAGTTAAATCCTAGGAGCGTCTCTGCGGGACTATTTATCAACGCGAGAAGTAATCATTTGAGCGTCACTTTGATTAATGAGAAACTAAGAATAGATTAAGCTATTAAAACGTCTCGAGTAGCTATAACCAATTTATTCAAAAAGTTTAGAAAATTATTTGCAAAGTTAATGATCAATCCGTGAATTAAAAATTTTGATTTCCCTTGGTTGGATACTTATCAAACCTTGAATTTTCCTAAATCTTACTATTTTGATTTCATTATTTGTTATTAGTTTTTATTCCAGGTTGAATTATAAAATCCCCCTCAACTTTATTTTCTCATTTATTTTCTAAGAATTAGTCTAATCCCACTTCCTGTGGATTCAACCTTGCTCACCACTGTACAAAAGTTTGATCTTTTTCTTTCTTTTCAAGCAGGATTTATTTTTGAGGTTTAGACAACCTACCGGTAAATGACCCCATAAATTGGTTGCATGATTACAACTTGTCTTCTGCTTCAGTGCCTTGGCCTCACAATACAAATAGTGATTTGGCAAAGGTTTTAACAGGGTATATAAGGGAACCTACCTTCTAGTTCTATGACCTGTGTGGACTTTGTCCATGCAACTGGAAAATTACACCACCCGGTATTATTTCTTCTTTATCTTCAAGTTGGATTAATTCTCATGTTGATGGTGCAGGGTCTTCCTCAAATTCAACACAAAACATGGATATTATGACTATTTTGGATGAAGCCCCTGCTAAAGAAAGGACTGATGCTTCTACTCCACCCAAGAAAATAGAAACAATGAAAACTCAAAAGGCCTAGGGTGGAGGAAAGCACTCAAAAGATAGTGGAAAGCGAGTGCCCTCAGTTAAGAAAATGTAGACTCAGGAAAGGGTTTGCCCAAGAAGTAACTCAAACTTTACCAATCTCAACCCTACCTAAGGTACCTGCACTGCCAGGAGAGTCCATCCAATCTACAAATTCCCCCATTCACCATTGATCCCTCTATGGTTAGGATCCCAACAATAAGTCCAAAACAGCCAGTAGTTCCATCCAATTCCTAACCTCCCAATGCTTCCTCTAACGAAGCTAAAGAATTATTCCCCTAGCGTGATCTGTTAAGGTTAGGGTTATCTTCTGTCTCTCTAAGCTCTATATTCGAGCAATAGAACAACATGGTTCCACATAAGGTGAAAGAAGCTCTTCACTTTTATCTCTCTTCTAATATATAATTATCTCATCTTTCATTCTTAGCAAAGTCCTCATAAGCCCTATTGGTGGAGTATGGGCTTTGGAGTTTGCTCCTCCGAAAAACTAGTAATCAACACCGTGCTAAAATAATAAGTATAAAGCAAGCTGTGAAAGTTGGTGAATAAACTATAGTTGATCTACGCTGATCTAGTCCAATTTATAAGAACAAGATCGAGCAACTTGACTTCGATGTCATAGCCTAGAAGGCTAAGTTCAAAGATACATAGACTAAGTGCACTCAGCTAGAAGGGGAGATCGTATCACTAAAAGAGAGAGAATCCTCTCTAGAAGAGCAACTTAGGGCTTGGAGAAATGCTACAAGGATGAGTTGGATGGTCTATGCCAGTCTAGTGAGAAAGCCCTAAGAAAATATCAAGAAAACATCAAGAAGAACTTGATTGAGGCCCTACTCAAGCTAAGGTGTAACTTGGTTCTTCATACACAAGTGGTTGTTGGCCATCTAAATTTAAGTCAGGTAGATTTCAACTTTGTCACATCCCAAAAATCAGGGGTTAGTAGAATCGGGTTTGTAAACCGAGAGAGAGTGGTCATGCCTTAATTCTTTAGATTAACTATGCGTTTATAGGAAATAAATGAGTTAATTGGTATCTTGGTTAAATGTTAGTGGAACTATCATTGAAACCTAAGTATGTGACACGCGTTATTTTTAAAATAAATATTGTAAGGTTATGTCAAAGATAAGTAGTTAGCCTAGTGGTTAAAAAAAAATTCGGGAAGCATGGAAATTTAATTAAGGTCCCAAGTTCAATTCCCTACCCTTGTAAAATAGCTTAATTTTAGCTAAAATTTCTCCTCCTTATTTTTGTCACCCAAGCCTTGAACCCTAGGTATAAGTACAAATTTTTCTTATATTTTTTAGCCTTTAATTCAATTCTTCCTACCCTAGTCGTTCATCCTCTTCCTTTCCTCTTTTCCCTTCAATTTTCTTTCTTTCTTCCCTTGTGTGCTATCGCCCAAGCAACCAAGATTCACCATCAATTTCTCTTCTTTTTGCAATGGGTTCTTGGACCATTATTTTCCCTCCTTATTGTTTCCATTTTTCCTTATTTTTTCAAAAATAAATCTAAAATATTTTACCTTCAAGAACGGTCCCATTGCTGCCCAAGAAGTGCCATTATCGCCCTTCTCTTCTAGCTTGTGAAAGTGCATGTTTTCTTTAATTTTCTTCATGAATCTTTCAAGGTAATACCCAAATCTAGAATTGAGAGAAACTTCAATAAATTTATGGATAATTTCTAGCCTTTAAAAGTGCTTTCAATTGGATTTTTTAAAATAACCTCGATTTACCACCATTGATGGTTGTGCACTACACTTAGAGGCATCAAAAGGGGGCTGCCATTTTCTTTAATTTTTTTCAATATATTTCTAGCAATATTTTGGTCTCAAGAACCCTTCCTAATCAGAATTTAATCATATGTGTCTTAGGGAAATTCAATCTTGATCATTCGACGATTTAGATCTGATAATTTGGGAAGCATAAGTGAGGTAGTTTGTCAACTAGTGCATAGTTTTGACTTAATTGTTGGGGAAATTTATAATTGGTTGGATTAGAGAATTTTATGATTTTATAGATACTAATTTTTCAATATTTAATAGTGTTAGGTGCCGACCCAAACTCCTTAACTGATAGTGCAACAAACCTGTGTAAGAGACCTAGTTAATTTGGATCCAAAAAAATCGTTATAAATATTTTGTTTGATTTGAACCCATAAAATGGTGATTTAGGGCTATTTAAATGATGTATTAATTCAATAAAATATTAATTTTTAATTTAGGCTTATGATCTTAAGAAGAAATTGCAAGTTTCGTCAGTGTGTTACAATAGTGCCAAATAAAGGTGTGGGTCCTCACTTATTAACTTGAATGTTTTGATAATATTATATATGATCTAAATGTGGATTAATCTTGTTGGTCGGGCTTTAGTTAATTGGCTAAATGAATGTATTAAGTTGCTAAATCAGGTTCATTATTGGCCTTGACTAAATGGCATGTTTGCAAAATAGTTTGGTTCACTAAATAGTTAATTGTTTGATATTGATATGAAGGTTTGTTGATATGATCCTTGATTGATTGTATGTATAGCATGTATTATTTTGGAAATAGATATTGAATGCCCGAAATCTTGTTGGATAAAATGCCATGAAATGTTTTGAATGGAAAAAATGTTATACATGCACTAAAATATTTTCCTAAAGCGTTAATGATTGATTATATGATTAAATGTCACTGTATTGATGATGAACTGAATGATTGATATGTGAACGTTACAATGATGGCATGTATTCTATGCTATTGAAAAAATACGTATGAAATGTATGTTTGATTGAAATATTAGATGACATATTGAATGTGTATGGGGTGCGATATTGTGGTTGACGGAGGAGTTCCGTGGAGTTCTGGCGGCATATTAAGTCCATATTTATATGTATTCAGTGCACTACACCGGGAGTAATAAGAAGATTGGCGATTATATCGCATATTGATTGGCAGTTTAAACTGCAATTACTGACTTGGTAGCTTGCCCACGAAATTGGCAGCTTGTCTGTATATTGATTGGCAGTATAACTGTATTGTTTATAATGATGGTTTAACCACATCGAGCTCTGGTCACATTGTTCGAAGCTTGAAAGAAAGATTCTAGAGAACATGTGGTGTGTAATGGATGGATGGATAGGAACCTTTTTGCATTGCATCATGCTCATGACATACGCGAATTTATGCTATGTATTGTATTGCGTTGAATTGAATGGTGTTGAATTAATTATTGGTTCTTGTATGAATAATTGTGTAATTATATTTTTATAGACTCATACTGAGCTAGTTTAGCTTACTCCATAGTTTCAAATTTCTCAGGTAATGCTCGAGACTAGAATCGGACCCGACATACAGAGTATCACCTCGAACATCCGATTATTTTTAAACAAGTATTTTTAATAAGTTCTTTATTGGTCTTTAGACGGTAATTTTTAATGTCATGGGTCTGTGGCTTGATTATTTTTTATTTGGGGACTTAGTGTATTCATGGATCATTAAAGATTAATAACCCGATATTTGCACTATATCTAGCTTAAGTAAAGTTGTCATTGATCATCAACTTTCCGCTGCATTACAAATTAATTATTTTTGAAAAAAATTGATAAGGCAACCATATTTTCAAAATGACATGAATAATGGTTTTTCGTTGCATTTTAAAGATTCAGAAATGTCAAATAAATTAGTCTTTTAAAATATGACAGCGATAATAAAGTGGACTCTAAGTAAAGATGGCCTAATTAAATAAATGCTTTAACGTTATTTAATTTCAAGAGTAGTGACTTTTCCTAAAGTTAGACAAGTTAGAGTTTCTCGTAAGATAACCCCTAATGTTTTATCTAACTTGGATCACCAATAACAGTTTTCTTCAAAAATTTTCATGTTAAGGATTTTCAAAGGTCAAATGGTATGCTTTAAAATTAATCTATTTTGAAATGATTTAACAGATAATTTAAGTTTAAAGGTTAAAAAAATTAAAATAGATAGCTAAAATATCTTTATTATTTTTTTATAAAATTGAAAGGTGTAATAAATTATTATACGTTTCTTTTTTAACACAAGCCGGCAAGATAATTAATTCCAGAAAATATGTGTGCTTGAATTTTAAGTCCTTCAATATGTCCGCTTGAATATTGGAAAATATGGACAGATCTTGGAAAATCTTTTGCTCACAAAAAATTCTCGTGCCTTATTAAATAGCTATGGACTTTTCATGGCATTAAAGACACTATAAATAGACCTTCATATCAGCTATGGAGAGTGAGTGAAGCAGCTAGCAAATGATCGATTGTGTCCCCTTTTTTTATTTATTCCTATTTGGTCCACAGTAAATATATTTATTATTATATTTCCGTGCTTCGATTGATTCATTTGCATCAAAATATCAAGGAAAAGATTGCGAAAATGTCGGCTTTAATTGGTAAGCTTGAGACCGACATGGAGCTCAATGCTTCTGCCGAAAGGTTCATGATATGTTCTACAACAGGCCTCCTCAAATTTCCAAGGCTTCTTATGATAAGATACGAGCATGTTCTTTACATGAAGGTGAATGGGGGAAAAGAGGGTTTTATCATCTCCTGGAACTATGATCATGGTAAGTTTGAACTTGAGGACAAGTTTTTTCTTTCTTTTGGTTTCACACATAAACTATGATTTACAGATGGGAAGTCTAAAGCTTTCAAAGAGAGTGGTTGAATGGATTGAAGTCAATCACCTCCAGAATAATTGAAGGGGACCTTTTGAAGAATTTCAAGAGCTTCGTATTCAAAAGTCAAGTTTCTCCAAAGAGCCAAGGTTGTATATTACACTGGACATTGGAGTACGAGAAACTACATGAGGGTATTCCAAATCCAGAGACAATGTTACAGTTTGTAATCCAAATTTGCAAAGATATGGATTCTCACATAATCCAAGGAAATTAACCAAACTATACAAGGCATCAAAGATGGTTGAGATTGAAAATCCCATCTGTTTGGTGTGTGTAAGAATAAATAAACGCTGGGAGACAACCAATTATTACCTTTTATTTCCCTTTGTAAGTTAAAAACGTCTCGCAGTTGAAATGTTACACTAGTAGCGTAATGGAGTCGAAATACTTTTAATATTAATAAAATTACTTATTACATAACAACACAAACACATGTAAATATTTTTCTTATGTTGCTGCTACTATTTCTTTTAGGCTTAATTTAGTAACGCTCTCAAAAATGTTTTTAGAAAAAAAAATGTTTTTGAAGAGAACTTAAAATTTTCTAACTTCTTAAAAATATATTTTTAGGCTAATTTTTTACTTAAAAGAAGTATTTTTTCTTTAAAAAAGTAACTTGTTTAGGAATACTTTTATATTAAAAGTATTTTTTGTCCCAAAAATACTTCTTAAAAGTAATACTAAACACGCAACACCAAACTGAAATATGATAAATTAAAATACTCAAAGACTTGATAAGTAAATTTCTCATTTAGATTGACTGTTGAAAAAACTTTTAAGGTCAATTTTGAGAGTGTAGCGACACTAAACTTTAAATAGGGATAATTGCTTCATAAACCTTCCTTATTATTATTTTTTATTCTCTTTCAACACCAAAAATAGAGAAGCCTTATACGAATTAGTCCAAAAAGCTTTTTTACCAAAAAGTATTTTTTGTAAAATAATTGATTTCAACTGGAAATAGATTTTATTTATTTTTTGAAAAATTATTTTTTTGTTCGAATTATATTTGACATAACAATTAACGTTATTATAGTAATTTCTTCTGTTCACATTATATTTAGAAACTATAAATTCAACTAATAATTATAAATTATATGTAATAAGATTTTTCTAAATTTTTTATAATTAAAATTTTATACCGTATATGTAAATTAAATTAATATTAAGGATAATTATAAAAGCTTTAGAAAAATATTATTATGTATAAATTATAATTATTAGAAATTTATAGTTTCCAAATAAAATGTGAGCGAAAGAAAACTACTATAAATATCAGTAACTACTATGTCAGACATAATCACTACACCAAAACAGGTCTTTAGCGGCATATTTTGTGGCGCTTGGACGAAAAACGCCGCTAAAAACCGATCATTAGCGGCGCAAAGACCTAAACGCCATAAAAGAACATCATTAGCGGCGTTTACCACAATGCGCCGCGAAATCTCTTAACCAAAACGCTGTGTTTTCGTCTTGATGTATCTTAAAAGTAGTGGCGTTTACGCGAAACGCCATTAAAGGACAGTAATAGCGGCGCTTTCTGGAAACGCCGCAAAATAGCTTAACCAAAACGCAGAGTTTGGTCTTGAGGTATCTTAGAATTAGTGGCGTTTATAGGAAAACGCCGTTAAAGTACAGTAATAGCGACGCTTTATGGAAGCGCCGCAAACTATCTTAAGCGAAACACATCGTTTTGGTCTTGATTTATACTAGAACTAGTGGCGCATAAGGTCAAACGCCGCTAAAGAATAGTATTAGCGGCGATTTGTAGCTAGCGCCACAAAATATCTTAACAAAAACGCAGCGTTTTGATCTTAATGTATATAAAATTAGTGGCGCTTACGGTAAACCGCCGCTAAAGAATATTAATAGCGGCGCTTTGTGAGAAGCGCCGCAAAATATCTTAACCAAAACGCATAATTTTGGCCTCGATGTATAGTAGAATTAGTGGCGCTTAGTGAAACGCCGTTAAAGCATAGTATTAGCGGCGATTTGTAGCTAGCGCCGCAAAATATCTTAACAAAAACGCAGTGTTTTGATCTTAATGTATATAAAATTAGTGGCGCTTACGGTAAACCGTCGCTAAAGAATATTAATAGCAGCAAAATATCTTAACCAAAACGCATAATTTTGGCCTCGATGTATAGTAGAATTAGTGGCGCTTAGTGAAACGCCGTTAAAGCATAGTATTAGCGGCGCTTGGATAAAAGCGCCACCAAGTATCTGAACCAAAACGCATCGTTTTGGTCTTGATGTATACTTGATTTAGTGGCGATTTCGGTAAAACGCCGCTAAAGCATAGTATTAGCGGCGATTTGTTGATAGCGCCGCGACTTACCATAAACAAAACGCAACGTTTTGGTCTTAATTTATACTAAAATTAGTGTCGCTTTGTTGAAAGTGCCGCAAAATATCTTAACAGATTTTTGGGTTTTAACCATGCATTATGTAATGTAGGTTACTATATATTTAGTTTATCATATTTGGTTTAGGTATAGGGTATTAGGGTTCATTATATAATGTTTAGTATTTTTGGATTACAGTGTAAAGTTTAAAGTTTAGGGTTTACGATGTAGGTTTAAGGTTAGGGTATTAGGGTGTTTAGGGTTTAAGGTTTAGGAGTCTGGGGTATAAGGTTTAAAGTTTGGGGTTTAGGCTACTTTAGTCATGTTAATAGATTAATATTGTTTCGGATTTTGGGGTCTGGTTGTTGGTTTTAGAGTTTAGGGTTTAACGATTTAGCAGCTTAAGATTTTAGGGTTTAAAAGTTTAGAGGTTTAGGGTTAAATCCTAAAAGCGTGCATGAACAACAGTTTAATGTTCAATTGTATACATGAACTTTAATTTGATCTAAATATTGTAAAATATTAACACAATTATTGATATAATTAACATCATTTTAATTTACGTATATTGCATACATAAATATTTATATTTATTCAATATAAAAATATATTTTGATGTAAAAATTTTTATAGATCATGAAATAAATTTTTAAAAATGCATTATTCTCCCATTTTTTATTAATTGATAATTTCATTTTATAAATTTTGTTTTAATTTTGGATCAATTTGGCTTGAATCTTGGATGAAGGCATTAGCGGCGCTTGAGCAAAAGACGCCGCTAAAGGTGATGTATTACCGGCGTTTTATGAAGAAACGCCGCCCATTTCCTTAAGTGTAACAAAGACACGGTGCCGTTTTTTGTTTTCATTTAGTGGCGCATTTGGAAAACGCCACAAAAATTTATAACGAGTTGAGGAAACGGCGTCGTTTCCTATTTTTATTAGTGGCGCTTTTGCTAATGCGCCGCAAAAATGTTACGGTATATAAGTGAAAACGACACTGTTTTATTCTGAACTTGGAATTTTAGTGTCGTTTTTATTTAAAACGCCGCAAGTGTGGACTCAATAACGGCGTTTGTTCTCAACGCGCCGCAAATCTGACTTAAAAATTTCTTAAACGGCGTCGTTTCTTAAGGGGACATTTAACTTAATACCCTTCTCTCGTCCTCCAAAAACAGAAAGAGTGAATTTGCAGACCTCAAGTGTCGAAAGGGAACAAATTTCAGACTTCTTACAAAGGAAAAAAGAAGGTTGGGGTCGGTCTTGAAAGAAGTTTGGCACAGCTGCGAGATTTTTCGATTAAATAGGTAAGGCGTTTCTGTTATTTTTGGATTAAATTTTTAGGGTTTTAGGTCAGTCATAGTTATTTGGGGTTTTAGGGTTTCGATTAAACAACTTCAACAATGTACTATTCCGATTAAATATGTAAGGCGTTTCTGTTAAATAGGTAAGGCGTTTCTGTTATTACAGCCACTTATGGATTTGAGTTTCATATTCTGATTTCTGGTATTGATTTGTGGTATTGAAAAAATTTATATTACAGCCACAATATTGATTTGTGGTATCAATTTACTATTCCGATTTAGATTATAGCACATGAGAGGGTGGCAAAATTTATATTCCGATTTAGATTATAGCACATGAATTGGAAGGGATGGATAAAAATAAATAAATGAATTGCTATGGATTCTCTTGAGGATGTAAAATCCGAATTGGTTGGTCAATTAGAATTAGATTATGTTGTTATGTGCAGAAATAATTGAGTGGATTTGAAATAATTTGTTTTTGATTATGTTGTTATGTTCTGAAATATGCTTTGGATTTGAAATAATTTCTGAGTCTGAAATAATTTGTTTTTGATTATGTTGTTATGTTCTGAAATATGCTTTGGATTTGAAATAATTTTTGAGTCTGAAATAATTTGTTTTTGATTATGTTGTTATGTTCTGAATTATGCTTTGGTTCTGAAATCTGGATCTGGTTTTTGTCTGCGTTGCTTTCTTAGCTTGCTGGGTTGGAGCTCGTTTCATTGCTGCCAAATTTGGATATTCTTTGGCGTGGAGGTAAATTTTGTAAAGGCAAATTTTATGTTGCAAATAAAAGGTTTTTAGTTAATCATCTTTAGTTAATCATCTTGCTGTTCGTGGTAGTTATATACCCGTTGCATTTTGGTCAGCCTGTCATGTATTATGCAAATCCCGAAATGGTTTTAAGCAAGTGGACTTTGTTTATTTAGTTATGCACATAATACTTTCATATTTTATTTGTTGTAGAAGTTGGTATCTCACAGTTTCTCATCAAATGTATGCGAGTAGTATCGAATGCAAATTGTTTTAACAGCCATTTGATCAATTGTTCTGTTTTTTTCTAATATTCCTTTATAACATATTGGAAGATATGTTATGTTTTAACTTAATATATTTGAAACATAATATCTTATGCCTCACAAAATCCAATTTTTGATGATTGTCTTATTTTAAATAATGCTTCCAATCAATGGTATGTGTATTATTTAAACAAAATCCACGAAATAAAAATTACTTACTAAAACTTGTAATTCAAAATTTAATTTCAAGTCCAAATTAATATTTTACTTAAATATATTACTTACAATTTAATTTAACTTATTAAATATATATATTGTTAAGTAATAATTTTTTGAAATTTATATCTTAGATTACTTAAATATATATTTTTAAGTATATTTTACATGACTTACATTACTTACTAAAACATATTTTTTACTAAAATCAGAAATCATCAAAGAGGAAGCAACGATTGCGCCATTCTTGACAGTAGTTGCAGAATATCTGGTTAAAAGGTATGCGTTTAATCCTTCTGAAGAACATCGTCTTGATTTGGGGTTTTGGGTGCATTGTGTTTTTCGAATTTGGGGCTTAGAAAAAAAAAATTAAATTTTAGGGTTTGCGGTTTAGGTTAAAACACCATTCTTGTTTGGGAATTTGGGGAACTTGTGAATTGTTTATTTAGCAATTTAAATAGAAGGGTTTGTTCGGGGTAAAATTTTGTCTATTTAGGGGTTGCCCGAATACAAAACACAGCCAATAATAAAACTAGGAGCATCAATGGCGTGGCCATGAAAATGAAATTGTTAAGATTGAAGACAGGGACAGACCTTCCGATTTTGGGAAAGTTTGCAAGATGGAGAAAAGGATGGAACATAAAGAAGATAAAAGCCTAGAATAGAACAAGTACTGCACATAAAACTTAGCCAACAGATGCTTATGTGTGTATAAATGATTGTTGCCTATTGTCACATATAGCATGTATTTTTTCAGAATTACCATTTTTTTTATGAAACGTCAGAATTACCAAATGTTAAGAGCCTATATCGTACATGAGCCATAAAAACAACTTGTAATTACCTTTAAAGGATGATTTGTGACAGAATCAAGCCATGTAATGGCCCCTACAGACATAGAAAAATGAGGGAAAAGAGTTAAATATTATGGCACCTGACATTCAAGATTCAACTAGAACATGGAGAGTTGTCTACCTGGAACTGTAGGACGAATTAAAGCATAAGTATTCAGTGCAATTGACAGTCCATTGGCAATATGAAATTCAATCCTTCTAACTACTCGCTTTGTGAACATACACTTTCTCAGTTGATCTTTCATATCTTCCAATCTGAAATTAGATTATGAACAAGAATCGTGAATGTACATATAAAAATCTGTAAGTTTTAATATTGCTACTGTATTTAGGTATATCATGATTATATATATAACTAGTCCGAAATCATTAAAGATAATACAATTTTGAAGAAAACAATCCATTGGAAGTTAATATGAGCAATATGCATGAGGTGAGGGATCATAAACAATGTTTGAGAGATGCAAGGCCTAGAAATACCAATCCATCATGATGTTTGGTTATCACATTCTTTTTTACTTCTAAAATGAACAACTATTTTATAGGTACTCAGAAATTTGAAGGGAGTGTAAGCGTTGGCAGAGTATTTATTTCTTTTGCAGTTAGAAAAGTGAATTAGATGTAAGCAGAAAGTAGCCAACTCTTCTGTCATAAGAAAGAAGAGTGGACTCCTGATTAGCATCCAACAACAAAAGCTAGTTATACTACGTGTTGTGCTTTTTTGAACATGATCAGCTCATAAAACTCCATCTTGCAAAGTTTAATAGCGTTGTACATGATGGATTTTGGATTTTGTTATATTTAAGTTTTATACTAATTCTTTCCTGTTTATTTGGAACTAACTTACTTATGTTTTCCTTTTTATTTTTATTTTTTGCAGTAGTTTGCTTCGAAGTCCAGGAAATTGAGGTATTTATTCCTATGTTTCCCACCTCGGTTTTCTTTAAAAAACACCTCCAAATGTTTAAATTTTGGATTTTGTTACTTTAATTATTATTTTTGAGTTTTAAAAGGGAGTTTTAATTAAAAAAAATTTTTTTACGCTGTGGGTATTGGTTTATTTATCATTTTTTATTTATATGTTGCTGGCTCAATTTGCATGTTACTTTGCCAAATTTTTCCATAACTGCAAGGTATAAACTATGATTGTAATTCTTGTACGTATTTTTTACCCAAACAAAAATAATTACGCAAATGATTAAAATTCTTAAATCAGTTTATATATTTGAGTAAGTGAATAAATTATGGGCAAATAGTGGATTCGTTTTAAAGTGAACAAATTATCGATTTTCAAGGATCTTGTCAATTAATAAATTATCGACGTTAGTTCTCATTTATGCGATTGAATGTTAAATTTATTACTAAAATACATTACTTACTAAAATAAATTACTTACTAAAATTTGTTTAAATTTATTACTAAAATACATTACTTACTAAAATACATTACTTACATAAATTTGTTTAAATTTATTTCTAAAATACATTACTTACTAAAATTTGTTTAAATTTATTACTAAAATACATTACTTACTAAAATACATTACTTACTAAAATTTGTTTAAATTTATTAATTACTTAAATACATTACTTACTAAAATTTGTTTAAATTTATTACTAAAATACATTACTTACTAAAATACATTACTTACTAAAATTTGTTTAAATTTATTACTTAAATATGTTACTTAAATTTATTACTTAAATATGTTACTTAAATTTATTACTTAAATAATTATAAATAAGATGCATAAAAGTGCTATACTTACATCATACATATCTTACGTAACCAAAAGATTGCTATAAATAAACCATTTATTAAAGAGTATACCTTATAATTAAATTTTGTTATCATGTTATCATAAAAGATAAAATAAAATATAAAAAAATATGTGGAATATTAAAATTGACTATTAAAATAAAATGTTATTTTATTAAATATTATTAATAATTATAAAAAAAATATGTGGAATATTAAAATTGACTATTAAAATAAAATGTTATTTTATTAAATATTATTAATAATTATATTAGTAATGTTATTAAATTATATATTATTTTATTAAATAATACATAATAACTTACAACTTACATAATACATTTAACTTACATTACTTACATAATACATAATAACTTACAACTTACATAATACATTTAACTTACAACTTACATAATACATTTGACTGACATAATACATTTAACTTACAACTTACACAATACATAATAACTTACAACTTACATAATACATAATAACTTACAACTTACACAATACATAATAACTTACAACTTACATAATACATAATAACTTACAACTTACATAATACATTTAACTTGCAACTTACACAATACATAATAACTTACAACTTACATAATACATAATAACTTACAACTTACATAATACATTTAACTTACAACTTACACAATACATTTAACTTACAACTTACATAATACATAATAACTTACAACTTACATTTAACTTACATAATACATTTAACTTACATAACTTACATAACTTACCATTGCAATTTCTGGTGAAAATCAGACTTCAAGATCTAAGAAATGGACCGGTCTTGGATGAATTTGTTAAGGGTAAGCGACGGTTATCGAAATGGAGTACAGACTTTTCTAAATTTTGCATTTCAATATGCAAGCCAAGAGAACATGATTCTTTGCCCGTGTAAGAAGTGTGTCAACATAAACTGGCATTATCGTGAAGTTGTATACGAGCATCTAATTGTTGATGGGTTTGTTCGGGGTTATAAACAATGGTTATTTCATGGAGAATGCCCGCCTAGTACTTCCTCTTCAAGTATGGATGTAACTTATCCTGATACTGCTTACCATCAGTCTGGTAGAGGGGATGACATGGAAGGTATGTTGCGGGATGCATTTAATATGCACAATCATGGTGTCGAATCATTCCCAGCGGACTTTATGGCCTCTGATGATTGTAATATTGGTGGAAATACTTTTACCGAACCGGGAAGTAGTGTACGTCATGAAGAGCCGAATGGAGAAGCGGCGAAGTTCTACGCGCTACTTAATGACATGAACGAAGAACTGTATGAGGGATCAAAATTTTCAAAGATGTCCTTCTGTGTTCGTCTTTTTCAATTAAAGTGTTTGGGAGGGTGGACGGGAAACTCGTTGACAATGCTGTTAGAGTTTTTGAGAGAAATGTTCCCGTTTGCAAAAATCCCTCGGTCCTGCAAAGATATGAAGAAGATGATAAAAGATTTAGGCCTTGGGTATAACAAAATCCATAGTTGCCCAAATGACTGCATGTTGTATTGGGGCGATCGGAGAAACCAACAGTGCTGTCATGTATGCGGCCACTCTCGTTGGACAAGTAGAAACACAGAAGATGGGAACGACGATGAAAATGATGCACAGTCACGGAAGAAGCCAGCCAAGATTTTACGGTATTTTCCGTTGATACCAAGGCTTCAAAGGCTTTTTTTATCGTCGAAGACAGCGGAGTCAATGACATGGCACCATGATGGACGAACCGTTGATGGATTACTAAGGCATCCGGCAGATTCTTTAGCTTGGAAATCATTTGACAATAAATTTACAAGCTTCGCAAGCGATCCTAGGAGTGTGAGGCTTGGGCTAGCATCTGATGGATTTAATCCTTTCAAGATCATGAGCACTGCCTACAGTACTTGGCCAGTAGTGCTTGTTCCTTACAATCTGCCTCCATGGATTTGCATGAAGCAATCTTCCCTAATCTTATCTATGATTATCCCTGGAGAGAAAGGGCCCGGGAATGATATCGACATTTATTTGCAGCCACTTATTGAAGAGTTAAAACAATTGTGGGTTGGTGTTGAGACATACGATGTGCTGAGAAAGGAGAACTTTAATTTACGTGCAGCTTTAATGTGGACCATTAATGACTTTCCCGCTTATGCCAATTTATCCGGTTGGAGTACCAAGGGTCGTTATGCGTGTCCTTGTTGTGCTGCACAAACATGTTCGCAATGGTTATACAATGGGAAGAAGTTCTCTTACATGGGGCATCGTCGGTGGTTACCGGAAAATCATAGATTTAGATTTCAGAGTTCTGTATTTGACGGTACTGAAGAGTTCAGAGAAGCTCCTTCACAGACCAGTGGCTCTGAAATCTTGTTCATGTTGGAAGATATGAATTTTATTTATGGGAAGATGAACCAACCGCCAAACACGCAAAGAAATAGAAGATCCAATGATGAAGCTGATGATGACTCTGATGAAGAGGACGATCCTAATGAGGCGGAGTTGTGGAAAAAAAGAAGTATTTTTTTTCAGTTACCTTATTGGGAGCATCACCTTCTACGACACAATCTTGATGTTATGCACATTGAGAAAAATGTCTGCGAGAACATTGTGGGTACAGTTTTGAATGTCGACGGAAAATCAAAAGACAATCTTCAGAGTCGACTTGATTTAGTCCAAATGGGAATCCGACCTGATCTTCATCCCAATCCACTTCCGAATGGGAAATATCGGTTGCCGCCTTCTATTTTTTCAATGTCAAAGACGGAAAAAGAATTGTTCTGCACGGTGTTGAAGGATATAAAGGTTCCAGATGCGTATGCATCAAATATATCTCGATGTGTTAGTGTTAAAGATAGAAGATTATATTCGCTAAAATCACATGACTATCACATCTTGATGCAAGATTTACTGCCAGTGGCTCTACGATGTTGTATGTCCAAGAAGGTGACGTCTTGTATAATTGAACTATCCAACATAATGAAAGCCATTTGTGGCAAAGTTTTGGACGTTCAAGAACTTCAGAAGGTACAGGATCGAACCGCTTTAATTTTATGCAACATGGAGAAAATCTTCCCACCTTCCTTCTTCACCATTATGGTTCACTTGATAATCCATCTCCCGCACGAAGTAATTCTTGGCGGACCCGTTTTCTATCGATGGATGTATCCCATAGAAAGGTGTTAATTAAAAGTTTTAAAGTTTTCCTTCATTCACCTTTATGCCTTTAGTTTCAATAATTAAGAAATGTTGTATATTATGTTTAGGTTTCTATCCAAATTAAAGTCTTACTGCCGCAACAAGCGATATCCAGAAGGATCGATTGCTGAAGGCTACTTGGCAGAAGAATGTATGACCTTCTGCTCAAGATATTTGGAAGATGTTGAAATAAGGTTAAACAGACCAAATAGGAATGCTGGACTCACGGACCATAACTTAGCCGATACTTATTTGTTCCAAAGTTTTGGAGAACCAATCGGAAAAGTTGAAATTACAGAATTAGATCATTTATCGTGGGTACAAGCACATCGATATGTTCTGTTTCACCATGATTTATTGGAACCTTTACGGAAGTAAGTTCTACAAATTTGATAAATATTTATCAAACTAATAATTGTTTATCTTCTAACAAAGATCACATTTTTTTAACACAGTGAGTACAAACAAATATTGAGATCTCGTTTGCGCTCCCGAAGAACACAACATCGAGATATCAATAAGTTGTTTACAGAATCATTTTATGAATGGTTAAGCCAAACGGTATGCAGTTCGAGCTTCCGCTTACAAATAATAATGTTTTCTCATAACAAATGAATTACTCAGTTTACTTTCCATTCAATAGGTTTGGAGCGGGAAGAACGTAAACGACGATGTTAAATGGCTCTCCCAAGGTCCAAATCGAGTGGTTAAAAGATATAGTGCGTTCCTCATCAACGGATTCAGATTTCATACAAAATATCGCGAGAGGTTGAGGAGAACGCAAAATTGTGGAATTGTTGTCAATTCTGCAATTACGAGTTATGCTAGTGCTAGGGACAATAATCCTGTCGAGGGAAATGTGGAATATTTCGGACAACTTACTGACATAATTGAGTTGGATTACTACGGCAAATGGAAAGTTGTCTTATTTCGTGGTGATTGGGCCGATGTTAATACAGCTCGTGGAATTAAGCAAGATCAATTTGGTTTTACAATGGTGAACTTTGACCGATTGATTCACACAGGACAACAACTGATAGATGAGCCGTATGTATTCTCATCTCAAGTCAAACAAGTTTTTTACTCAAAAGATCCAACTGATGAGGGTTGGTACGTTGTACTCCGTAACATCCCTAGAGACTTGTTTGATATGGGCAGTGGAAGTAGAGATAACATCGAAGATAGATCAGTAACTTTACCCTTTCCAGAACTAAACTTAAACGATAATATCCCTAGTACTAGTGCACAATTTGGATGGGTTCGTCAGGATACCGATGAAGATATTTACGAATAATGATGTAGTAAGATTTTACGATTGTTTAATTATATATAATATCATAATTTAAATCTTCGTCTTATTATATGTTTCAACTGTTTTATATGTGCTGTTATTGTTGTAATTAGCTATTAAGTTATTAACTATTTTATGTGTATTGTAGATAAAATGCCTAGAAGAAAAATTCTAAGGGGAAGCATTGTTCAAAATAATCCAAACTCGACAGAAACTAATAGTACTGAACAACAGACAGCAGTTGGATCTTCAAATGTTCCGATTACAGCTGAGGATCCTACAGAAGTTCAAAGTAATTTTTCATTTAATTTACATGCGTGTTTCTGTTATAGTTGATTTATTTTTCAAATTCTTATATTATAATATACCATTTGTAGCTGAAAATGGTGGGACGCGCAGAGGTCGAGGACGTACGCTACTTAGAGAGTTGTACGAGTTAGATTCAGTCGAGCGTGTCAAAGTTGGACGAAACAGTTTTGGTCAGCCTGTTGGATCAGAAGCTCGACTTTTAGCTGGATACATGGGCATTTTAGCACGAAATCCGAATATGTTACCTATAAACTACGAGTCATGGCATCAAATGCCCGATAGCAACAAAAACCAAGCCCTCGATAATATTAAGGTAACAAAATGTTAATGTCATCTATAATGCTTGGGAAATAGTTTCATTTATATTTACTTTATTAACTTGTGTTTTTTGTTTTTTGCAGGCGAGGTTTGCTTTAGAGGTCTCGGATGCTTATGTAAAGAAGGCATTGGGAAAAAGATGGAGAGACAACAAAAGTACTTTGAAGAAAAATTATTATAAGACAAAAACAACCCTCGATGAGAAATTGCAAAATGTCCCGCCGGGTATGTTGAGGTACCAATGGGAAGATGCGGTTAGATTTTGGCATTCGAATAAAGGCGAGGTCTGACGTCCTTCTAAACTATTGTAATTATTTTGGTTTATAGTATTTTCTATTTACGTACTAAAAAATTTCATAACGTAGGATCGTGAACAAGTTGGAATAAGCAGCAGGCAGAAACAAAAATTCACCCACACAGCCGGGTCGAGAAGTTTCGCATGTGTAGCTGAGGCGGAGGTATTTTTAAATTTTTTAATATTGTCGAATATGTATAACTTTCTATTAAATAATATTTATACTACTATATTGTAGGAACGGTCGTCCGGTCAAAAAGTTGGACGCCTTCAACTTTTTGAAATTACACATAGGAAGAAAGATGGATCTCCCATGACTCCTGAAGCTGCTGAAATAATGGTACGTTTACTTAATACGATTTGACTTATTTTAGTTATTTATAGTGTTTATTTTCTAATGGTTTAATTCATTGCAGTTAATGCGACTATTGTTATGTTGCATATGTTTTTCAATATATAATATTGTGTTCCTAACTATGTGATATATTTATTAGGAAAAACTAAATGATAAAAAGGCGGAGTACGAAGCAATTGCTTCTAGTGATAGTTCGGTTCATCTTGAAGATATTGATAATCGGATTATTACTGAAGTTTTGGGTCCTGAAAGGTATGGTCGGGTTCGATTTCAAGGATCTTTTGTTAGCCCAACCCAATATTTTGGATCCAGCTCCCACCAATACATGGCTTCGGGGAGTCAGGCTCAAGCTGAAGTTCAGAGGTTAAAAGACCAAATGGCTCAGATGCAAGCGACTACAATTGAGGTTCAAAGGAAATATGAAGAACTCCAGCTACAACTTAAAGCAGAGGCGGAAGCGAGAGAAGCAGCGACTGCAGCGAGGGAAGCGGAGGCTGCAGCAAGAGAAGCAGAGCAGAGCAAAAAGTACGACGAACTTCAGCAGCAGCTTCAGATTATGATGAAGATGTTTAAGTCGCAACTTCCACCTTCATAGTGTATGACATAAATATTTTTATCATTTTAACATTTAACATTTAACATTTTTTGCACTTTTATTTATTGATATTAATATTATTTTATTCCCTTATGTTGAAATATTATATAAATTTATTGCTATTGGTTGCTTTTGAAATGTTGCTTTTGAAATTTTGCTACAGGAGGGCAGAAAAAATGAAAAATTTAATAAAAAAAAATCCCAAAAATAGTGGCGTTTTTGTATAAAAGCGCCACTAAAGAACATGTTCTTTAGCGGCGTTTTTTTCTAAGCGCCGCTAAAGAACATGATCTTTAGCGGCGTTTTTTTCTAAGCGCCGCTAAAGAACATGATCTTTAGCGGCGTTTTTTTCTAAGCGCCGCTAAAGAACATGATCTTTAGCGGCGTTTTTTTCTAAGCGTCGCTAAAGAACATGGTCTTTAACGGCGTTTTTGTTTGTAAACGCTGCAAACATTTGCGACGTTTTCATTAGCGGCATTTTTTCCGGCGCTTGAAGAAGCGCCGCAAATATCTTTAGTGGCGTTAAAAAGCGCCGCTAAAGGCCTAAAAAAACGCCGCTAAAAACCTGTTTTGGTGTAGTGAATTTAAATAGAAAAATTATTTTTCAAAAAATAAATAAAATTTATTTGCAGTTGGAATCACATTTTTTACAAAAAAATAATTTTAAGTAAAAAAAAACTTTCTAAAACTATTTAAAGAAAATAATGTGAGTTTACAAAGCAATTAAACCTATTTAAGGGTTGTTGTGGTCACAATATAAGACGACACCCTTAAAACGTTTTTCCAAAAGTCAATCTGAATAAGAAATTTAGATATCAAATCACTTAATAATTTAATTTATCACAATTTAATTTAGTATCGTCAATATGTTAAATTACACCAACAAAATACTATCGCAAATTCTTATTTTCATAATTAATTTGTTTTGTAAAAATTCCTAATTCTCGCCCACTTGCTCCAACCCCAGCCAAACTTATTTATCACACTTTGCTTATGCACACACAAAATTTACACCATGCACACTCCTATAAATTTATAGGCTTGACACACCGCCTAAGACCCTTCCAGCAAATTCAATTTGCTGCCATATTTATCCATTAATATTATTTATTATGGATAATGCTTCACGTGACCTTTGTAAAAACTTTGTAAACTAGCTTCTTCCCACCTTATTTCTGCCCATGAATTTTCAACTTAAATTCATCATACTTTTGCCACCTTGCAAGCCAACTCATAATCCTATTTCTATGCTTTATCAACTTAAAGTCGGTTTGACTCTAATAATCTAATTTAAAGGAAGTTTTACATTTCAAGTTTTCTTTAAATTGATGGAATACATCCGTTTTCAATGATTGACAAAAATGTTTATCAATTCATCTTTTGTTTGGCAATAAATTAATTTTACGTTTTTACTCTTCACTTGCTTGATATGCTTGCTTTAGTTGTAGGACACTAAATTCTTTCCAAGAGTATTTGGTGGTGATTTGTTATAATTGAACTTTTTTTATATAAGAGATAATTTATCTAAAACATTTTGTTGGAAACTGCCCTTGAAAAGAAAACGAGTGATAAGTGATGGCTACAAGGGCAATTAAAGGTGATATGATGATAAGAACAGAAAAACAAGAATAAAAAATTTTATTTTCGCAGTTTGGGTTCGTTATATTTGTGGAGTCTAGCTTAATGAGTAAATTTGTTATTTTTAATCCTAATACAACAAGTGATTCAAGTCCCACCACACCTTAGCATATCAACCTCACTGTTGTGCCTAAAAATCTAGATTACTTACCTTTAAATTATCCCACTGAGAATTTTGGCAATAAACCAAGAAAAAAACTTGTTTACTCTTTCAAATGCACTCACAAAAATACATCCCACAATGAACAGATAAGTGTTTTCAATACTCAGTACAAAACCTATAAAAGTCTCTCAAATATATAGGTGTTTTGAAACTTGCTAACATACTAGATCAATTACAATCAATTCCCCTATTTACCAACAATTAAAATAGTAGGATACAATATAATAATAATCAATTTAAAGTGGACTACCAGAGATATATCTTTAATGCTATCCTGATCAAATCTCTATAATCTAAGGGATCCAATTGTTTGATCCAATCCAATTCAATTTTCAATATAAGTTCCTTCAAATGGATTAACCTTCATAATCGAGCCTTCATACTTCCACATTATCAACATCATTGAAAGCCCAAAGATTTTGTTTCAAAATTGTCAACTTCAATATGACAAGTTATGTTGTCCATTGTAATGCTAATCGTAGTGAACACTACCACTAGCGCTGTGTGAGCAATTGCTCACATACTTGGCTCAATAATAAAATTACTATCAAGGTTAACCAAGCCTTCCATATGTAGAGCACGAATCCAACTTCACTAAATAAATTTCAAACCATAAATATTTTCCCAAATCTCGTGAAATAAATTCCTTTTATGCAAGGATATAAAGGATTGAGATAAATCTTCATAAAATCAGCCCATATCATCTTAGATTGTGTAACACCCCTTACCCGTACCCGAGACTGGGACCAGGCACGAGGCATTACCAGACACATACTCGGACATTTTTGAAAAATATGGGTCATAAAATTTCATTATAAATTTAAAACCAATCAGACAACATCTTAGTATCCTTATTATGGGCCTTTGAGACCCTACACATACATTGAGAACGGTCCGGAATCAAACCGGAAACTTGAAAAAGTTCCTGGAAAATTTGCTAGGTTAATCCTCACATGCCCGTGTGGAGGCATTGCACACGCCCGTGTGCTTTGGGACACGCCTGTGTCCCCCACCTGTGTGGAATTTATTGAATTTATTTCTCATATTGAACCTGCAAGGGTTTTCACAAGGCCAAGCACACGCCCTTGTCTCTACCCCGTGTCTTTCACAAGGCCTAAACACGTCCGTGAGGTCGCCCATGTCCAAAAACTCAAGCATTTTGTTTATGACGTCAGCATGCATTTAGGGGCACACGGCCAAGACACACGCCCATGTGCTAGGCCATGCCCTCCACACGGTTGAGACACACGACTGTGCCTCTACCTGTGTGTTTATTACCATGCATTCTGACTTAAAAAATTTAGGTGCAGGGGACACACGGCCATACCACACACCCATGGGGCAATCCGTGTGTCACACACGGCCTAGACACACACCCGTGTGGACCTTATTAGGCTATTTTCCAAGCCTTTGGTCACCCTCTAACATCCACTCTCACTTATAGACTCCAATAATATTTAACATGACCTAATTATACTCTTAAATGACCTTAATAAACCTCACTGCATGTAAACCTTATCTCATTAGTTTTACACATGCTAGGTTATTCCCTTTGTACTAAGGATTTTTATGCCTTATAACACTTTTAAGGTTGGCTCATTATTTAAACTCATTGCCAGTTATGGTCTAGCCATCCCATGTGATTTGGTCACATTACATGTATTTAAATGTGATATACCATATTTCATCCTCAGTAGCACAACTGAAAACAAGCATGCATAAAATTTGTAGGTCATAACCTACATCAATATGAGCCAATTCCATGGCCACATAGAAGTGAATATGTATACCTTTACAAGCTTTTGTCTTGGCTAATCAAATGACACATATAACAAAATAACAAAAGCCTTATACATGCCATTGAACAAAATAAGAGTATTTATATGCCAAAGTTAGACAAGATAATAGTGTGTTGATTCTCCAACAATCTCCCAATCTTCGTGAGTCTACGAGCTCTGTAAGATAGGGAAAATAGAGATGTAAGCATTTACATGCTTAATAAGCCCGAATAACTAGTAAGTAAACTTACCGATTGATTAGCATACATCCATATTAGGCAATAAAACCAACAAGCATGAAATAGTTTCCCTATCACATGCACTCAATCAACAAGTTAGTCCCATAACAATACACCATGTAATTTGTCTTAGATGAGCTCATCATTCAACATTTTCATTTTTATATCTCCTGTTAATCCCGTTGAGTTTCACGAAAATCTCAATGGATTATCCATTTACCGTAAATTCATAAGAGTGATCATCTCAAGTACGCACTCCCGCGAACCTCACATCATACGGTGGGATTACCAGTCCAGGCTAAATCCCCCGTAATGCAAACTCGTAGGGTAATGTCGGGATTACTAGTCTAGCCTAAATCCCTTATAGCGACAAACACCTTTAATGAGCTGGGATCTGAATTACTAGTCCAGGCTAAATTCATACCCTAATCGAATTACTCGTCCGGGCTAAATCCACAATGCAAACATATTCTTCGGGAGGCTCGACCACTCAAGGAACACCCGTCCGGGCTAAATCCTTTCTATATTTGAGATCAACGGATTACCCGTCCATGCTGAATCCTTTTCTGCAACACATGTAAGATCTCAAGTCCTGTAAGCCATGGTTTATCCATCGAATTTCCCTTTTTACTTCAATTGGGACATTTATTATCATATCATTATTATTAACACATTTCATGAATTTTCATGCCATCACTATAACCAATTATCATACATTCACAACACATGCAATTAGGCATATTATTAGTTTACTTAAAGTTATTCAAACTTACCTGGTACTCATTTCGGTTTAGCATTTCGATTATTCTAAAACCTTTTGTTTTCCTCGATCAACCTTCAGAATTTGTTTCTCGGGTTTATAATAATAAAAATGAATCATTAATACCTCACATTATTCTTTTTGAGTCTAAATTTCACCCCAGACAAAATGACCATTTTGCTCCTAACCTTTCATATTATTTACGATTTAGTCCCTAGGCTCGTATGATGAAATGCATGAAATTTCTACATTACCCAAGCCTAGTCGAAAGTTTTTCCCTCTTATGGCAGCCCACATGTTTCCATTATTTCGCATTTCTACCACATATTATACACCTTTTGCAAAAAGGTCCTTTTAAGGGTTTTTAATGAAAATCACCTAAGAAAAGATGTTTAACGCACATCCAAATTTCTTATTCCTCCATAAATCATCAAAGAATAAACATGTCACACATCGATCACTTTACATACATGAACCCTAACTCAAAATATGGGTAGAAATGGAGAGAGTAAGTTACCGGGATTTCAAAAATACGAAGAACATTAAAAACGGGACTAGAGAGCACTTACTATTGAGCTTGGAAAGCTTGAAAGCCCTAGCTATGGAGAACCCCAATTTTTGGCAGCAAAATGGAGAGAATGGGCAGATTTTTTGCTTATTTTCCCATTTTATTTCATTAATTAGCCAAATGACCAAAATGCCCTTAAGCCCTTTCTTTCAAATTTTGTCCATATGTGTCTATTTTTGTCCAAAAACTTAGAAATTGGGAAAATTGCTTTTTAATGACTTCTAATTAATAATCTAAAGCAATTTCATGCAAATTTCTTCTAGAATCCAAGTTTTTCAATTTATTCAATTTGGTCCTTGTTTGTCAATTGGACACCTTACTCATAGAATTTCTTCATGAAACTTTAGTACATGCATATTTTCATATTCTAGACTTCATAATAATCATAAAAAAAATATTTCAATGTCATATTTGCGGTCCCGAAATTACTATTCCGACTAGGCCCTATTTTGGAATGTTACAGATTGCATATCTCAATATATAAGGTAAGTAAATTACATAAAAATCCTTAAAAAATAATCTTGTTTGATTCAATATCTTTTCCAATAATAAACACAAGATCTTCTGTGCAAAATTATCAAAAAGATGCATGCAAATAACTAAGATATTTTGTTCGAACATGCCAACAAATAAATCAAGTTATAAAACATGTGTAATGCCAAGTGCAATGGTCACTACTCGAGTCACTGCTCCCAAAACTTGCCTCAACATATTCTTTAACCAAATTTCTTAACAAGTGAATGTTCCAACCACTATGTATTTTGTTCACATGTTGAGAGAGCTACCATTTGTTGCTTTTTCGATGACCATGAAAATGTTGTAGAGCCTAAATTAAATATTCGGATGTGTTTTTGTGATCATCCATGTTCCCACCATAATCACTATTTGAATAACTAACCAATTTTGAATTTTGAAAGAGTGTATAAAGTAAACTATGTTCCATAGCACCTTTGACATATCTCAAGATTTCTTTTGTTGCAATCAAGTGACCTTATAACACCTCATTTTTTTATTTTTTGTATGAGATGAATCCAAGAATTTTATTCTCAATGTTAGAGCAAGAATTTTTTAATTATTTGAATTTATTGGAAGTTGGTCTTTTTTAAAATCATGAATTAGTTTAATAGTTTATTTTTAAAGTTTTGGACTTAATCAAGAAAGACTTTTGAAAGGGAAAAATGGTAATTTTACTTTATAAGGGTATTTTTGACCTTTGACATACATTATTACTAGAATATTAGAATTTATAAGTTTGTATGGTGATGTTTATTTTTTAATTTTTTATCAATTTTAAAGTATTGATCAATTGTACATTCCTCTAACTACTAACATAATTGAATGATTATGAAATTGATCCAATTGAAACGAGTTTATATACTGATGTACTAAATTGTGGTGTACAAGTAATTTGAAGAGTATTTGTCAATTGTACATTTCTCTGATTACTAATGTAGTTGGAGTCATGACATTAACTGTACAACTATTGATCTAATTGAATGAATCTATGTATGAATGTAATGACATTGTAGTGTATAAGTATTTGTAAAAGTATTGATCAATTGCATATTCCTCTAATTACTAGCGTAATCAAATGAATCATGACATTAATCATACAACCATTGACCCAATTGAATAAATTGTATAATTACTTGTACAAGCATTGATCCAATTGAATCGATACATGTAAACATTACATTGAGTATACATGTTTGGAATTCAATACCATATTGTGAAATATATAAGAACTTCGAACCACCGATGTTTAGTTTTAATTTTTTTTATCCATTTAAGAGAAATGATCAATTATACAATCCTCTAGCAACAAATGTTATTGTATGATTATGACTTTAATTGTACAATCATTGATCCAATTTAATGAATTATACAATTACCATTGATCGAATTAAACGAATTATAAAATTAATCAATCAACCGTTTCATACAATTGAATAGGTCAATGTATAAATGTAATGACATTATAGTGCATAATTAATTCTGGTTGGATCGTTTTAGGTTCATGTCATATCAAGTTTTGGTCATTTCATGTTTAGTCATTCAATTTTAATTTAATACAATGATTATGTTGAATTAGATAAATTGAGAATCAAGTTACTTGCATGATTTAGGTTTGACTATTAAAGTCGATAAAATTCAATTTATTAATTTTAAATACGATTAAATCAAAGTTAGGTAAATTACTTAATCTATTTAAGTTTATTATAAATTTAATAATTGAGAAACAATTTTGAAATAAAAGATTGTAATAGCCCATTTTAGGGTCTAATCGGAATAGTGGTTTCGGAATCACAAATCTGAAGTAGAAATATTTATGGTGATATTTTTTTAAGGTCTACAGTATGATTTAATGATTGAGTGAAAATTTCGATAACAAATTTTATCGATAAGGTGCCCAATTTGACTAATAGGACAAAATTGCAATAGGCGCAAAATATGTGTTCTAGAAGCTAGAGGTGTCTAATTGATATGAAAATTTAAATTGGAGGTCCTTAAATAGTAATTAGACCATTTTACTTTAAGTTGGACAAAAATGGACATGGTAGGGTAAAATTGCAAAGTTTTAAGTGAAGGGCATTTCAGTCATTTATCAAATAAAGACAAAATTTACTAAATAAAACATCTCCATCTTCTTCAATTTCATCCCTTGGCCGAAATTTATGAAGGGAAGACATAGCTAGGGTTTTTCAAGCTTCCATGCTCGATTGTAAGTCCGTTCTAGCCCCGTTTTTAATGATTTTCATGTTTTTGAGATCCTTGTAACCTAATCTAGCTATTTCAAGGACTAATTTGAAAGAAAGATGAAGTTTAAAATTTTACCCATGTTAGATATTTGTGTATTTTGATGTCTAATGGTAGAAAATGCATTTTTGGTGTTAGATAAACAACTTTTACTAAGTGATTTTCGGTAAAAATGTCAAAAAGGACTTATTTGTAAAAGTTATAAAATAAGTAGTAAAAGTGTGATTAAGTGGAAAATATGGGCTGATATGAAGTGAAAATGGTTCGTCTAGGCTTGGGTTTTTAAGAAATTGAATACATTTCATTTTACGAGCCTAGGGACTAAATCTTAAAAATGTGAAACATTAGGGGCAAAAATATAAGTTTGCCATAATATGATTTTTGGGTCCAATTGAATAATGTGAGTATTAAATGAATTATATTTTTTATTATAGATCAAGAAAAATGAGGTTTGGACCTAGATCGGGGGAAAAACAAAATGTTTGACGATTAGGTCCAATTCTACTATTTTTGTACTGAGGTAAGTTCGCATGTAAATAATGCATTGTTATATTTTGAAATACTTTAATACTGTATGAATTTTGATTGACTCTTTGGATGTATTCGACAAAGTTTTGACAAGCGAGAAATCTTGGTTGAACCTTAGGAATATAATAGGATACGAGTGACATGTCTCTAGAAACCTATGTGTATATGTGATTACATAATCTGGGTGCTGGTCTCGTACGTCCTGCCGGTGGCTGGGTAGTCTGGCATGTGTTGCGGATACCATACAACTTGTGTGAGCAGCACTGTGTAGCTATGTCCTGACTGACAGCTTGTGTGAGCAGGCTCGTGAATAGCTCGAAAACGAGTCTATATGTATTATGAGATATGAGGTAGCTTCGGCTACATATATGACACTTGTGTGCAAGATTTCTGAGTATCCGTTAATATTCCAAGTGTTCAACAGGAATGTTAAAGTTGTGAAAGGATATGGTTATGTTGCGAGTTGGTGCAGGTAGGTACATAAAACTCATAATTAATGAACTCGATATTTGATGAACTCTTGGTAGGATTGTGATTGAGTAAGTTATGACTATAAGATTTTTGATAACGTTCATGCTAATATTCATCATGTTAATTGTATGTTAATTGTGTGTTTATGATGCTTACTCCCCTTTCTTTCCCTTGTCTTATAGTGTCACCATGTTAGCTCGGGGTTTAGAGACCGTTAGAGATCCACTCACACTATTAACAATTATTTTGGTATAAATGAATTCAACCTTTTGAGTTATGGCATGTATAGGGGACTTGGTCATTTTGTTATGTGTCATATTGATTTGGCCAAATGTGTTGGCTTATATTGGTTAGAGGTTCATTTTGTATAAGGTCATCTAAAATGAGCCAATAGTGGTTATAAGTATATTATAAAATGATGCCTTTCATGAATGATGAGTTGATGTCTTGGTTGTGGATGTTAGTTGTATGTATATGCTTAGATTGGTGCTATGTTATGTTGTGTAGGTGTGTGCATTAAAGGGTGGCAAAATGGCTTGGTAAATAGTATTATTTTATTCCACACGGGTAGACACACTGTAACACCCCTTACCCGTATTCAACGTCGGAACAGGGTATGAGGTATTACTGGACTTAAACACAAACAAACATACATTTCCGAGCCATAATTTTTTTGTCCAAATTAAAACTTTTTGCATTTAATCATAAAGTCCTTAATACAAGCCTATGAGGCCCAAACCATGCTTTGGAAATGGTTCAGGACTAAACCGAGAACTTTAGAAAATTTTACAACACTTAGAAAATTTTTGCCCTAATAGGAGTCACATGCCCGTGTGGATTCGGGACACGCCTGTGTGGGTAAGCCATGTGGTCACACACGCCCGTGTCCCGAACCCATGTAACTCTCTGTTTGTCACCCAAGAACAAATTGAAGACACAAGGCCAAGTCACATGCTCGTGTGCTAGGCCATGTTGTCGATTTAAAATTCATGATTTTTCATAACATAGTACACGCTCGTGCCTGAGTCCGTGTCATCCACACGGTTGAAACACACGCCTGTGTCTCTGCCCGTGTGTTCAATTCTGAGCATTCTGTTTCGTAAAAATTAGGGTGCAGGGGACACACGGCCTAAACACTTGCCCGTGGGGCAAGCCGTGTATTGCACACGGCCTAGACACACGCCCGTGTGTCTACCTATGTGGACAAAAATAATGCTATTTATCAAGCCATTTTGCCACCCTTTTATGCGCACACCTACACTACACAACAAACCAAAAAACCAAGCATATACATACAACCAAATCATGCAAGTTTCCACATTCATGAAAGACATCATCATATAAATTGCTTATACAAATAGTAGCCAATTTCATACGGCCTTATACAAAAATGAACTTTCAACCAATATAAGCCAACATATTTGGCCAAATCAATTATGACACATAACAAAATAACCAAGTCCCCTATAAATGCCATAATTCAAAATGTTGAAATCATTGGTACCAAAATAATTGTTGATAGTGTGAGTGGATCTCCGACGATCTCTGAATCCCGCGCTAGCTTGGTGACACTATAAGACAAGGAAGGGGAGTAAGCTATATAGCTTAGTAAGTTCCTATGCTAATAATAAGCACCATAACCACACATTTAATGTACAATAAACATGATGAAAATTAGCATGAATGATACTAAAATCTTATAGCCATAACTTACTCAATCACAACCTTACCAAAGTTTCATCACATATCGAGCTCATTACATATGAGTTTTACGTACATACCTGTATCAACTCACACCATAACCAGAGTCTTTCACAACTTTGACATTCCCGTTGAGCACTCGGAATATTAATTGATACTCAGAAATTTTAGACATAAGTGCCATACATGTAGCCAAAGCTACCTCACGTCTCATAATACATATAGGCTTATTTTCGAGCTATTCACGGGCCTACTCACACATGCTGTCAGTCAGGATATAACTGCACAGTGCTACTCACACAAGCTGTCAGGTATCTGCAACATATGTCGGCATACCTAGCCACTGGTAGGACGTATGAGACCAGCACCCGGATCACATAAGCACATGGGTTCTTAGTGACATGTCAATCGTATCCTATTCTATTCCCAAGGCTCAACCGGGAATTCTCTCTTGTTGAAACATTTTTCAAATATGTCCAAAGAGTCAATCACAATTCATACAATATTAAAGTATTTAAAATGTAAATATAACAATGCATTATTTACATACGAACTTACCTCGGTACAAAAATAGTAGAATTTGACCTAATTGTCAAACAATTTGTTTTTCCCCTGATCTAGGTTCAAACCTCATTTTTCTTGATCTATAATTAAAATTTTAACTTATTTAATACACACATTGTTCAATTCAGTCCAAAAATCATACTATGGAAAATTTACATTTTTGCCCGTAATGTTTCACATTTTTACAATTTAGTCCTTAGGCTTGTAAATTGAAATTTATTCAATTTCTTCAAAACCCAAGCCTGGCTAAACCATTTTCATACTAATACCAGCCTATATTTTTCATTTAATCACACTTTTACTACTCATTTTTGTAACTTTTACAAATAGGTCCTTTTTAACATTTTCATCAAAAATCACCTACTAAATGATGTTTATCTTACATCTAACATACATTTTCTATCATTAGACATCAAAATACAGAAATATCTATCATGGTTAAAAATTTAAACTTTGATTATTTCTTAAATTAATGGTAGAAATAGATAGATCGAGTTACAACGACTTCAAAAATGTAAAGAGCATTAAAAACGGGGCAAGAACGGACTTACAATCGAGCTTGAAAGATGAACAAACCCTAGATATGTCTTCTTAGGGATATTCGGCCATGGGAGAGAAGATGGATAAAGATGTTGGCTTGATTTTTGCTTTTTAATTCATTTAATTACCAAATGACCAAAATGCCATATTCTTAAAACACTAAAATTTCTCTTGCTTCATATCCATTTTTGTCCGCTAACTTAAGTAATGGTCTAATTTCCATCTAAGGACCTCTAATTTATAATTTCATAGCAATTAGACACCTCTAGCTTCTAGAACTCAAGTTTTTCACTTTTTGCAATTTAGTTCTTTTTGCTAAATTGAGTGCTCAAACGTCAAAATTTTCAAACGAAATTTTCACAGAATCATTCCATAAAGCTGTAGACCATAAAAATATAATAAAAATAAATTTTTCTGAGTCGGATTTGTGGTCCCGAAACCACTGTTCCGACTAGACCTAAAATCAGATTGTTACACACACGGGCGTATGTCTAGGCCGTGTGCGACACATGGCTTACCCCACGGGCATGTGTTTAGGTCGTCTGTCCCCTATACCCTAATTTTTGCAAAATAGAATGCCCAATATTGAGTACACGAGTAGAGACACGGCTATGTGTCTCAGCCGTGTGAGGGCCATGGCTTTGGACACGGGCGTGTGAAGTCTACACCTATTTAATGAAAAATCATAAAATTTAAATTGACCACACGGCCTAGCACACAGGCGTGTGACTTGGCCGTGTGTCTTCAATTTGTTCTTTGGTGACAAACAGAGAGTTACACGAGTTCGGGACATGGTCGTGTGTGACCACACGGCCGGCCCACACGGGCGTGTCCCATATTCACACGGGCGTGTGACCCCTGTTTAGTGAAAATTTTTCTAAGTTTTGTAAAATTTTCTAAAGTTTTCAATTTAGTCCCAAACCACTTCCAAAGCATGTTTTGGGCCTCGTAGGCTCGTATTAGGGACTTTATGATTAAAAGCAAATGCCTCGTACCCTATTTCGGCGTTGAATACGGGTAAGGGGTGTTACAAATATAATATTTTTTTTATAAATTTAAATTAATTAATCCATAATATATAAAATCATAAAAAGTAAACATTTTTAATGGATGAAAATAATTACTGTTATTCTGATTATTTTTAAATGATGATTATAAATATTCTATTGTTAATAATATTTTTAAGCTAAAATTTTGGATTTTTGTATTGTTAATAACTTATTTAATCTAAAATTTTGATTTTTTTATTGTTAATAACATTATTTAATTAAACTTTTGAGGGATAAGTAAAAATCAATTTGATTTTAGAATTTAAAACATATGTTAAAACTAAAAGAAAAATCTGTCTAATATATTTTTAGGATTTTTAAATAAATTGGAACCAAAATCAATTGAAAATAAAATTTTAAATTTTTCCAAGTTAAGTAAAATTAAAATAAAAAATTTTGAAGGTTTTGAAATATATATTTTTGGAACGTTATATCGTATTTTGATAATTTCTCTTCACTTAATAATTTTATTTGAGAATAAATAGATAAAATATAATTTTTTTAGGTATTTATTGTATTTGAAAATTGCTATCAAGATCATATAATATAAGCTGGAATTGCATATTTTTTTTTATAATAGACAGTGTAATTACATATAAAAAGTTATACATTAAAACAAAATAATAGTTTAGCTTATAAGTATTATTTTATTAAATATTTGAAAGAAATATACTTAATTTAAATTTGGGTCATTTCAAATTATTTATTTAAATTATTTTAAGTTCGAATTGAACGGATTCAAGTCGTTAATTTTTTATAATAAAATTAGATTGAATCAGGTTTAAACTAATTGAGTCAAAATTGATAAGTATATTTTAGTATTTCATTTGTAGTAATAAATTAAAATAATGTTTATAATTTAATTTTTCGGGACAACTTTTCTTCTTTTAGCATATGGGTGGGAGAATTTTTTTGGCGTGTGAATGGTGTGAAATGGCACAATTTCATCTCCCTACTAAATTATGAAACTAAATGACTTCATGGTCATACGTACACGTTTGTGCCACTTAGGCTTATTTTAGATGGGCGATTGGGTACAGTATGGTGTGTTTAGCTTATTTTTTGTTTCACGCTACAGTATCGTTACAGTATTTAATTTCACCGTCATCGTTGTTTTTATACTAACTATAGGTAAATTCACCGCCCATCCAAACTCAATCTTAATTTTAGTTAAAATATAAAATATATTTCTAAGCTTCGACAAAAAAAATCATCTCATATTTCTCAAAAAATCTAGTGTAGCATCATTTAACGATCATAAGTTCTTATTTTTCTAAAATTTAATACTAAAATTGATATGTATTTCAATGTAATAAAATCTCATATACTCATCACCTTTTCTTTTTTATTCCTTTTTTTTCAACATAAACATTTCATTCAACCAATATGGGATTACAATAGGTTCAACAAATCAAATGGAATACAGTACTCCTAACTGAGTGGACAACAACCTTTTATTGTGCTTTTAGCTACCCAATCCGCAATTTAATTTCCATTACAACGAATGTATCTAAAATAAATGGAGCTTATATTAGAAGAACTCGACAAAATATCTCCTATGCTCGTAGAGACATTTCATGTCAAGCTTACCCAAGATAGCCTTGAGCAATCCCATTAAATGATAAAATTGTGTCATCCATTACAATTAATAATATCACAAATAGAGGTAAAATCAGAATTTTTTTTAGGAGATTAGAATTAAATTACATATTTTTATGATAGTAAAAATGTAATTATATTATAGGATTAAATTAAATTTTATAATTTTTAAAATTAAAATATTATTTTATTATTAATTTAAAATTTTATAAATTATAAAAAATTTAAATGAATTTTTTTATCATTTTTTCATTTTAAGAAACGTGGAAGCCTCTACCAGCCCATTACTCTGCCCTGACCACAAACTAACATAATCCAACTCGTTTATGTGTTGATTCCATCAAGAACATCGCCATTAGTGTTTCAAACAAATACTACCTAAAACCTTAAACAACGTTTTTGTTTGCCTCTCATTTCAGAGGTACTCTATTTAGAATTTTCCGCGTATTCAAAGTTGGAAGCTTTCAAGAAGAAGCAATGTCTCGGCTGTGTAGTACGGTTGCGTGTGGAGTACGAAAGCTGCTGCAAATCCAGAGACAGTGATGGAGCCGGCGACCCAAATCTTAAAAGATGTGGATTCTCACATTAGCCCAGGAAATTAAATGATTAAGGCATCAAAGATGCTTTTGGATAGAAATCTTACCAGTGTGGACTTTGGAACTCGCCTAATCTTCTTTTTGGTTTATCATTGAATATTGTATGTTGGGTTTTTATTTTATTAAAATAAAATATTCACTTTTGTTTATTTTAAATTATATTTTAATTATTTATATTTAAAATATTACATTTTAGTTACTAACATTATCGTGTTTTAACATTTTAGTCATTAAGCCGTTAATTGTCATAAATAGTGTAAAAGTAAGCTGACGTGACACGTTAAATCATCATTTCAAACAAAAAATTTAGGTTAATTTATACAATCAGTCCCCATATTTTTTTCATTTTGAGCAGTTTAATTTTTTTCTTTTATATTTTTTTTAATTTTTTCCATTTTCTTTTGTTTCTCCCCTATTTTTCCGTCTTCTCTATTTCTTTTAATGTAGTTTTCCTATATTTTTCAATTGTTAAAACTAGTCCTTATACTTTTATTTTTTCGAACAATTTAATTTTTTCAAGTGAGGTGAGTTTGAGGACTAGTTTAACAAATGGAAAATATAGAAAAACTACGTTAAAAGAAATGAAGAAGGGAGGAAAACAAAGGGAGAAGCAGAAGATAATGGAAAAAACAGTTAAAAAACATAAAATTAAAAATTAAATTGCTCAAAATAAAAAAATATAGGGACCAATTATAAAATTTAATCTAAATTTTTGTTTGAAATGATGATTTAACGTGTCACGTCAGTTTACTGTTACACCATTTATGACAATTAACGACTCAGTGACTAAAATGTTACAATATGATAATGTAAGTGACTAAAACATACATTTCAAACATAAGTAACTAAAATGTAACCTAAGGTAAACAAAAGGGACTACTTTACTAGTTTACCCATTTTAATGTAGTTGGTATTATTATTTTTCAATGTAAAAGATATAAATTTGAATAAGTTTAAGAGGATAATATCTTTCAATTTAAAATTTTACGGGATTATGAGTAATTTAAATATTGTATAAATAAATTATATTCAAGTAACTTCTTTTTTTAAGGATATTTGGGTAACTTTTTGTTAAAATTGTGTGACCTGAATCCCGTCACTTGTTAAAAAAATAAAATAGAGAGGCAAAATAGGGGGATCTGGGGGGATGACGGATTGAGGACCGAAGGCCTGAGACTGTAGCCCGTCATAGATCCCCATTAAGCACCAAATTGGACTAGGGTTGCGACCGAGTTCGCCCCCACGGTACGAAACATGCTGCACAAGTTGAATCCATATAAGATTATACTTCTAACAGACATTAATTATAACATGGTTGTTTAACCCTTAAACAGATGTAATTGAACTCCTATTGTATTATGTGTTTTAGTGAATTTCTCCTCCTCTACTCGTAGCTTTTCCAATAAGAGTTTTCCACGTAAAAACCTATGTATTGTTTTTTTTCTTTCGTATTATTTTGTAATAATTCCTACTATTATTATCGATGTTGATTATAACACTTTTTTTAATTAATTTAGCAGTTACAATTATTACAAAACAGTTACAATTATAATCAATCATCAAAAGCATATTTCACTAAATAAATAATTGAATTGTTGAAAAAAAGTTAAACCCTTCTAGTGATCTATATACTATGTATAAAGTGAGGATTTATTTCATTTACTTTAATTTAGTTAATTTTAGTCTATTTACTTATTGAATTGGTTTTTTTTATTCGAATATGTTTTAAATTGTAAAATTTCAATCCATACCCAAACTTTAGCACTTAAATTCATTAGGTTAAATTTTATTATTAGTATTATTCTACACATAAAGTCATAGATTTAATCTATATTTTCTAACTTGATCATTATTGGTTCTTATAACATAAAATTTTGGAATACTAGTATTGATGTAAACAACAATTGTTAAATCTATTAATAAGGTTTTTCAAGAAGTAATATATTAAAAAATAGCATTTGACATAACATTACACATATGATAATATATTTATCACATAAGATTTTAAAAATAACATAATATAATAAATTTAATAATACCATTTCGTCATGATTAAAATTTTAAAATTAAAAAAAATAAAAAGATGAAATTAAAATACAAAAATTATATTCACAACTTAAAAAACTCCAATAAATCTATCCTTATGTACGATTTGACTTGAACGTTAGAATTAAAATTTTCCAAAACTTCCTCCAAAGTTTATTGATATTTTCTTTATTTAACATTAATAATTGATGGGATAAAATTTTATCCACCATGATTTTTTCTGGATTGTCTTTAGTGGTTGAGATTAACTTTTTTGTATGATTTATAATTTCATGAAAAGCTAATTTTTTTTTATGAATGCTTTATGAGGTGGGATCTTTTAAAAATAAAATTCGTATCATAATTTTTAAATTATGATAAATTATTTTTTAAAAATTAGAAAACACAAAGTTCTAAAAGATTATCGAAAGACGTATAATGTATATTTTAACTTAATATATTAATTATGAATCAAAATCAAGCTTACTTCCGTATATATAATTGAATTGTCATATGACACGAGTTTCTCATTTTTTCTTTTTTAATTCCATAGTTGGTTTAGCTCAAGCTGAAGATGATTGCAGCAGTGTCTTTTTCTTTTTTAAAGTAGATTAGAGTTGTTGAAATAATTCGTGGGGTCAAAAAATTTTTTTGAGAGTGGAAATTAAATTGTTTATTTTTATGATAGTAAAAATGTAATTCTATCATTTTAATATTCTATATCTTTATAATTTTTAAAAAATTAAATCAATTTTATTTTTATTATTTTTTGAGGGCCAAAGTGTAATTTTATTATTATTAATTTAAAATTTTATAAACAATAAAAGGCCTAAATGAAAAATTTTCCATTTTAGGGGGTCAAGGCCCTTGCTTGCCCCGCGGCTCTGCCACTAGTTGAAACGCTTGTGTTGTTTTATTGCATTTTGAAAGTCTAAGAAACACATATAAATGGACTCAATACAAGTTAAGACTAAATCCCCCTCATATTACATGAGAGGGGCAACAACCTTAGTGTTATTCTTTAGGGTGTGTCACTTCCTCCCCTTTCTCTCCTAGTTGGATTAGGGGGTGTTTTCTATTAAATAAATATTATTTGTGTTATTCTTATCTCGCTTCATAAATAGACACTTCTGGTAGAGAAAAATATATTTGATCAATACATTGTTATTCTGCTAAAAAAATAAGGAGAATTTATTCCTAAGCATAAATTCTATTTTTCAGAATAATAAATATTTTTTGTTTATAGAGAGAAATTACTTTCCCCCTAAAAGTAATAATTTAGTTTCTTGTTTTGTGCTTGGTTCGTGTTGTTCAGGCCCACACTCAGCACAATTCGGGATATGATGATATCGAAGAAGGTTTGTAACAGCCTAATTTTCAGTGATGTCGGAGACAGTGATTCAAGATCACTAAATCCGACGAGTGAGTTTTAAAATTTAATAAAATAATATTTATTAGTTAAGTGTTATTTTAGAAGTATGCTTGAATTTGTGAATTTTGCAATTTAAAAGAATTTATTAGGTAAATTGGATAGAAAACGAGGTATCGAGACCTCGATTTCATAAATCGAGTCGTAAATATTTTTATAAATATTTATGGAGTGTCATTGATTTAGAATTAAAGTTTTGTTAGAAAATTTTAACGTTTTGATAGTTAATTAAATAAAAAGGACTAGATTGAAAAAGGTGCAAAACTTACTAATTAAGGGTTAAATAGTATAAGTGATAATTAGGGAGGATCAAATAGGTAATTAGACATATAGGCAATGGCTAGACGGCATGTGAGAAGCAGAAATGGACAAAATTGGTGTGAACTAAGGACAAAATGGTAATTTGGTTAAAATAATAATAAAACAAGTGACCAAATTGAAAAATCTAGACATTTGTTCCAAATTCTCAACCAAAAACACCATAGGAGGTCTCCAAGAAGCTGGTTTTTCATAGTTTTACTTCATGTAAGTTTAATTTTTAATTATTTCATATAATTTTTCTGTTTTTGAGACTTTTACAACTAGGTCCAACTATTGAATTCTTTAGTTTTTGATCTTATGAGTGATTTTGAAAGTTTCCATGGATAAGTGCTGGAATTTTATGATGAATTAACATGAATTTGAAGCTTTAATTTTATTATATGATGATTTTATTAAGTGATTTCAATAGAAATTGATTTTTAGAATTAGGGTTTAGTGTTGAAATTTTGATTTTCAAAGATTCTGTAGTAGTTTAAAATGATGGAATAAAGTGTTAATTGAGAAAAATTAGTTCAATTAATGGGTTAATTGATTACGGACTAAAGTGTAAAAAATATAAAATTTAAGGTAAAAGTATAATTTCAAAAATTGAAGGGTGTAAATTGTGAAGTGGAGTGGGGCTGAAATATATGTGCTAATGGATGAATATTTTTATATTATACATCAAGAGTCCAAAGAAAATCGAGGAAAAGAGAAATTATCCGAATAGTTCCTGAGCTACAAAAAATTTTACAAACTAATTCAGGTAAGTTCGTATGGTTAAATTTTTAATGTTATTTGTTAAATTAATGAATGGTATTATATATATATATATATATTATTGAAATTATGAAAATTGAATTGAAACGTTCGAAAAGGATGGAACACCGGATTGAGTACAATCGTTCAGTGCAAAAGAGGAATAGACGACAAATTGCCCAAGTAAACCAAAGTTCAAAATTTGTTGAGAACTTTCGTGTTTGCTTTTTGTTTAGCTCACATGAGCTTCAATTAACTTATATAAGTTTCAGTTAACCCTAATGGGTTTTAGTTCAACTCTTACGAGTTTCAGTTTAACCCTACTAGGTTTTCATTCAGCTCTTATGAGCTTCTGTGCAACCCTTACGAGTTTCTGTTAATACTTATGTGCTTCTGTTTATCCTTCGGGCTTTCGTTTACTATGTACTCATATCCGTAAGACGTTCATCAGTTTGACAAAGGTTGATAATTCGATAAATGATATTTGATACTAATGGTTGAAGATTCAATGATAATGTTGATTTTGAGATGAAATAAGTGAATTCATCAATTGAAATTGTGGTTGGCAGGAAATGTGTAATGAATGATTTACTTAAATGAGTTGCTTTAGTATATTCGGTAAGATTTATTTTTAAAGCCAACAAACTTACTAAGCTATATTAAGCTTACTTTAGTTGTTCAATGTTCTTTGTAGATTTTCAAGAAGTTCGGAGGATCAGATCAACATATCGATTCACACTATCCAGATAACTTTGGTAGATTTTGTTATACAACTTAAGGTTTATATAGCATGTATAAGGTTAAATTTAAAATAAGTAAACTTGTAATATGGTTAAGAGTGGTACAAATACATATATGTATGTTTTTAAGCATGTACTTAGTAATAACTTATAGTAATCAATGAATGTTGTTAATGAGGTAAGTTTATGCAAATGAGTGGTGTGGTGATATATTAGGTCTAAAACTTGATTTTTGGTTTGTTTTGGTTGCTTAATTGGATTATATTGGTATATAAGAGTGTTGTATGCAGGTTGATTGTAAAAAGGGTGAGAAAAGTGGCCTTTTAAATGGCCTATTTTCGTCCACACAAGCAGAGACAAGGGTGTGTGTCTCAGCCGTGTGTGACACACAGCCATGCACATGAGCTTGTAGATTGGCCATGTGTCCCCTACATCTTAAAATTTAGAAACAAAATGCTCAGAATTGAGCACACAGTTAGAGACACAGGCGTTCGTCTCAGCCATGTAAGGCACACGGCCTAGCACACTGGTGTGTGGCTTTGTCGTACGAAAACTGTATCTAATTTTGGGAAAATAAATTGGCCACACGGCCTAGCACACGAGCGTTTGTATTGGCGTGTGACCCAAGTTAGGGAGTTACATGGGGTAAGACACGACTTGAAGCACGAGTATGTCATGGACTACATGGGTGTGTCCCTTGGCCACACGGGCATTTGACGCCTGTACCTAAGAAAAATTTTGAAATTTTGTGAAAAAAATTTTCTAAGTTCCCAATTCGATGCTAATACTCGTATTGGGCTACGAGAGTCCAATTAAGGGACATTATGAATAATATTGGAAAATGTATGGTATTTGATATGAATTATCTGTAAATGATATGAAAACTCCAGTAATACTCCGTAACCCTATTCCAGCGACAGATACGGGTTAAAGGTATTACAAGGTTGTTCGGTTAAAAGTTGGGAATGATTTAAATCTATCTCGCTTAAAGCACAAGTAATTTTTGGGAAAATTTATTGCTATAAATATAACAACCCGACTTGGTTTTCAAAATTTTAAACTTCCACTGTAACTAAAAATCGTTTTCTTAATCGAATTTTTCCAACAATATCACTAATCATATCACTAATTGCATGACTTTTCCTTATTTGAAAAATGGTTATAGCTAATAAACATTATTATTTTAGTAGTCCTTTCCACTTGATTCCTCGATCGTATGAAATTCTCCTTTAGGTTTATTAGTTGCTTGTAGAATGCCTAAAAGAGTAGGCATTAGTTCAAGCATTGGTTGTGCCACTTCTCCATCTTCAAAAGTAGCATTATTTTGAATATATTCATCATTAATAACAACTTTAATAGACTCCATTACATTCTAAGTTCACTTGTAGTAAACACAAAATGCCTTACTAGAATTTGAGTAGCCTAGGAAATTCCTTCATCACTATTGGAATTGGACTTCTTTTGATACTCTCTATCTTTAAAAGTGTAATAGATACTCAAAAAGACATGAAAGTACTTCATATTTGGTTTCCTTCATTTTCACATTTCGTAGTGAGTCATACGTATCTTTGTTCTCAAGCGAACTCTATTAATGACATAAATAGTTTTGTTAACAACCTCAGCCCAGAACTTTTGTGAAATGTTCTCACTGTTCAACAAAACTCGTGTCATTTCTTGAATAGTCATGTTCTTCCTCTCAACTACATTTTTCTATGATGTTTTTGCAATTTAAAATTCCCACTTTATACCTTCTTCATTACAGAATTCTGAGAACTCCTCATTCTCAAATTCTAAGCTATGGCCACTTCTTATTATCACAAATGTGTCAATGGTACTCCTCTTCTTATTCACCAGTCTTCTACATAGCTTTTTTAATTTTCCAAAAGAATCTAATTTTTCCATGAGAAACCTCACCCAAGTAAATTTAGAATAATCCTCAACATAGACTAGAATGTATCTCTTACCACCAATACTCTTGGTTTGAATTAGCCAAAGTAGATCTATATAGAGTAACTTTAATGGAGCATTGGTTTGGACGAATTGTAACTGCTTGCATGACTCCTTGTGTTTCTTTTCTCTTAGTCAATTTCCATAGACCTTAGGCACTACTCCCCTTAACTTAGGCATTCCTCTCACAACCTTATATTTGACTAGTCATTTCAGACCTTTGTAATTATGTGCCCAAGCTTTTCATGCCACAAATCTAGTTCAATTATCTTAGCTTTATTGCACCAAGATGGTTGAATGACCATGTAGTAATTTTCAAGGGTTCTTGCTACTTCCATGACACTATCTTTCAGCTTAGAAATAACACAACACCTGTCTTTAGTGAAATTAAGAAGCATACCCTGGTCACATAACTAACTGATACTAATTAGATTAGCCTTCAATCCACTAACAAGAAAAAAACATTATTTAATTTAAGTAAACCAAGAACATTCAAAATTCCTTTTTCCAAGAATTTTACTTTTCTTGTCATCACCAAAGGTTACATAACCACCATGGTTTTTCATCAAAATAAGATAAACAATTAGCATTACCAATCATGTGGTGAGAACATCCACTGTCAAAATACCAAACATGATCTACAGTAGTATTCAAGGATTGATGAGCAAAAAGTAAAATAAAAATTATCCTTCTTTCTCTAAACAAGATTTTACTTCTTACTCGGTGTAGATTTAGAACCAGTGGACATTGATGCTAGCACTACCTACTATGATTTTAAGTATTAAATTAGAAAACTTTTCTATTATGCGGGCTCTACTATGATTATGAAAATCTTGCTGACTAATTGGAAAATAGTTAGAAATTCAAGTTTAGTTTTGTTACATTTGAACTAAGAGTTTTCTTTTAGTTGGAAACATTATGATTAAGGGTATTAATAGTACTGACCAACTTGGGATTAAGGGAAATGGTAGTGGAAACATTATATATGGGATGATTCTTTCATTTTAGCATTTATTTTCTTTCTTCCATCTTCTTCTCTGGTTTGTTCTATAATAGAGAAAAGTTATGAAGCATCTGCATGGAAAGAGAAAATAATGTATCAGCTTAAGTGATTGAGGATTTACTAAACTGAGAAAAAGGAGGCTTAGGTGATACGAAAGTCTAAGCAGGTGTAATCGGTACTAGCTTTTAGGTATTTTGCTGGTGAGTTTCTAAACTCAAACTCTCTGTGGTTATTATATATATATGAGTATTATGTTATTATGTTGCGTTTGACTTCATGTTCTGCTGATGATGAGTTGAACTATTGTGGCTTATTTGTTGTTGGTTAAAGTATGCAAAGTAATGATTTATAGATACATGTTTGATTGTACATTTTAATTTTTTGTTTTTGATAAACTTTCACTGGTAAAATAAATATTGAAGAAGTTACCATTGAAAAGATTCAATAGGTTATAAGTTTGGCATGACCTATGTTGCGTTATTATCAGTATGATCAGTTGAATACTTATTATTAGTCATAAATATGAATGATATGTGGAGTATGGAAGGATGTTTTGACGAATGAAAGATGATGAAATGACATGTTGTGCAATTTGTACCGCATAATGTTGGTTTTGCAGAGGTTCAGGCAGATTGTATGGAGAATGTGTACACATGGTATTCGACTTTACAGAGGTTTGGTTGGATTGTATGAATTTATGAGCATATATATATGATAACCCTACATAGGTTCTTTCAAGTATGAAACTCTATGGAGTCTAAGGGTTAAACCCCAATATGCATAAGCAAGTTCATGGCCATGACATATGTAAGTTATGAAATTTTATCAGACTTGATTTTTAATTTTTACATCAGTTATATGTGAGATTTCACCATGCAAAGTCCGTGACATGAATCCGCATGTATACCCATATATGAATCTTTCATATTTTTGAAGTTTCTTCTATGAATTCACATTAATATGTAAGTATTCTCCTTCAAATCCGCACGCATGAGTCCGCCATTTATGAGTTCACATCCATGAATCTTTTATATGAATCTATATGTATGACAGTCCACTGGACTTATCTTTTTGGTTCGAGCTATGGCAATCAGTTGGTCTTATATTAATGTTTCAACGTTAAGATAGTAATGAGACCATCCTTCATAAGAGTCAACATTGACTATTATCCAAGCAAGAGACTGCATAGGCTTATTCTTATGTTCAAGCTACGAGAGTTTGTATGAACTAGTTATATCAAGCCAAAATCACAAGGATATTTTTCACGTAGGAGTCCGCCAAAGACTATTTTTAAGTCGAGAATTCGTAGTGACTATTTGCCAAAAAAGAGTTTGGCAAAAACTATTATTTAAGATGGAGTTCACAAGTAAGAACCCGTATGTATGAATCTACGATACACTTTTGTTTATAAAGGTTTGTAAGTAACTTTTGCAGGTATGTGTCATGATTTTGTTTATAAAGGTTTGTAAGTGACGTTTGTAGGTATGTGTTCTCCAAGCTCGAGTCCGTGTATATAAGACTTTAAGTGTAAATCCACATGTAAAAGAAATTTTCCAAGTGTGAATCTCCATGCATGAGCTTTCTGGAATTAATCTATCGTACGTTAGTCTGCAATGATAATAATTTCTAAAAGAATACGCGTATGTTTTACTAGAAAAAGAGGTAATGATTCATTTTGTATGAAATCGAAGCAAGTGGGTAAGCGAAGCCATTTCGCATTGTAGCCTATAGCACGTACAATTGAAATAAAGGATTGTACAAATGTCAAAAGTGTAGAAATTTTCAAAATGAGCCAATGTAAGGGAGGACAAGTGTACGTTAGGAGGAATGTGTGAATTCTAATTGTACAACCGACATCAAACAGGAGATCAGACCCATTGAGTTCTAATTTATAAATTATAAGTGGTGCGTTATATAAGTACTCACTAAGTTCATTTAAACTTACTTGGTCTTTGTTATGTTTTCCAAGTATGATGATCTTTATAAGGAGCTAAAGAGGGATCAAGCCTAAACTCATTTAAGCTTGCGCAAACTTAAGGTCTTATCCGTGACATGCATATAGTGAGGCAACCTAGAGGTCGAACCTCAAGGTGTAAATTTTTATAACTATGTATGAACTTGATATATTCATTTCTTTAATAAGTAATGATTTAAATGTAGCAAAACCATTATTGTTAATCTTCTCATAAGTTTGCATGTTAATAACACTGAGCTAAGAATTTATAGCTGTAGCGTTTTCGCTTGGCGAATCAATCAATCAAATATGTTAAGTTGTTTCTAATGATATGCGAACTAAGTTATGTATGATTTTGAAAGCATAATTGGATGATTTAATTATGTTGGTTTTATAATTTAGTTGAAATTTGTTTGTTGTTTTGTTTCAGAGTTGAGGTGACACTTTATATTTGGACCCATCTAATGGGTCGGGTATAAGGTATTACATTCCATCTTAAATCATGAAGCATCTTGAAGCATCTAAGTCAAATGTGACACAGTGCTATACAATAATGACAAATAGTATTGTATTGGATATACACCTTTTTATTAACCTTGATCATAGTAGATTGTTTTGGCATTTCACCATGATAATCATTTGCAACTATGACAAAGATAGTGGGACCTTTAGCAACAACTTTAACTTTTTATTTTACATAGTCCATTCTTTCTTTTCAAGGGCTTCATCTTCTTGCAACTAGATTCTCATCAAGTTTTCCACTACTAACATTGAACTTTTAAAGCATCTGCTTTGTTGACTCAAGCTCTTTTTCAGTTTTCTCAAGATTTTCTAATTCAATAGTAAGTTGAGACTCATTTGCTTCCTCTTGTTAGCTTTAGATTTTCTTAAGCAATCCATTATTTTCAATCACCAATAATGAGTTTACATTACATACCATTTCCCACTTGACACTCATAGTCTTGTAAGTCCTTAAAAACTTAACATTTGATTCTTCTTTAAAGGCTTCAATAGTGTCACCCTAAGACCTAATCATGTTCATCTTAGAAGTAAAAGCAACATAGTTGCTTAGGTGTTCCTCATCAAACTCTGAACAACCAGTGGAGTCCTTACCACTCTAAGTGACTCAAAATGACTTCTTGTTGTTTTTCAAGGTGTTTGCACACTCTACCTGAACATGCCAAAACCATGACATTCATGGAACTGGATTCCTTTCTTCTTATCTTAGGCAACTTCCTCATTGATGAAAACTCCTTTAGATCTTCCTTGTTGAGAATTCTTGAAATTTTCAAACATTTGACTTCTAAATCGACTTTTGAAAGCCATGTTGAAGTTTTAAGTCAATAAAGTTATCTATTCCTCGAGCTCTTCTATAGCAGTGCTATAATCAGTAGGCATTGATCTAGTCACTTGTAATACAATACCCTTTTCTCCTTTACTCTTGTTTCTTTTTGTTTCATCCAAATTTATCTCAAAGGTTTCATGAGATCTAATCAACTCATCAACGCACATAGTATCAATGTTTTTGGTTTCCTTGATAGTTGTAACTTTGGTGTTGAATCTTTTAGGAAATGATCGAAGAACCTTCCTGGCAAGCTTCGAATTCAAATACTCATCTTCAAAGGCGAAGGTCTGATTGGGTAAATCATAGATTTTGACATAAAACTTAATAACTATCTCATTCTCATGTATCCTTAAGGTTTCAAATTTGGTTGTTGTCACATCCCAAAAATAGGGTTAGAAGAATGGGTTTATGGTTGATTGATTGATTGGATTTAAGTTTGAATATGCATGATTGTTAAAGTGTGCTAATGTATGTTTTAGTGTAATTAAGCATGATTTGTATGACTATGATATGTTAGAATAGGAAAATTGGCATGAAAACACGAAATAGTATGTGTGTCACATATAGGTTGGGCATGTTTTGTTATATTTGCAATTGAGTCCTGATTTTTATGCTATGCAATTGGAGTCCCTAAATTCTATGAAGTGACTTGAAATTTTGCATAATTAAGTCTTATTTGGATAATTCCATAATTTTACTCTCAATTTTACAGAAAGGTTTTACTAAAAAATTTTACTAAAATTATAATTTAGTCCTTAAACTTTACTTTAAATAATTAATTAAAGTATTAAAATAATATAATCAGGTTGTATTTTATTAATCTAAAATGAAACTTGATTATGAGGTTTAATTTGAAAATAGTGTGTTTTAATTTAGTTAGGACCTAATTAGGAATTAGGTAAAATGAATTAAAATATCAATAATGAGACTTGACATGAGTATTAATTATTGTACATAAACTAAAATAGGAATATGTTAAAAACTATAAAGTTAAAGAAAAAAAGAAAAAAATTGCGTAAATGTGTAAGCTAATAAAGAATATGTAAGTTGAGCTCGAAATAAATATAACAATTAAGTGACTAAAATAAGTAAGAAATAAGACATATATTAAGTAGTCAGGCATTAGTGCCTCTATCTTAGAGAGCCTAGGTTCAAACCCCACTTCTTTCATTTCTTTTCCTTTAAATTTTCAGCAACTTAGGATAGAAGTCACACTAAAACAAATATTATTTGAGGTAAAAATTGAATAAGAAATAGGCTTAGGCTTTAGCATGTTAGTTTCTTTCCCCTAGCACGTAGTTCCTTTCCCAATTGACCTAGGTTCAAATCCCTTCTTCCCTTTTTATTTCATAATTTCGCCAAAAATGCCCTAAAAACATATCATACGATTAAGTGTAAAAAATAAATAAGAAATGCGCAATAACCCAATGGTTAAGACATTATCCCCTTAAGTGGCTAATGTTTAAGTCGCCTCCTCCTCCCCTTTAATTTTAATTTCAAATTTCAACAAAATCTTGGGAAAATTGTAAGTGACGCCCCTAGGGTTTACAAACCCTAAGAATTAACCTAATTCTTTTCTAATTAGAAATCATATCTTACCCTTGCTTAAAATTCCAATAGAATTAGAATTCTACCATTTTTTTATCTTCTTTTTCTAATTAGAATTTCAATTTACCTCTTTTTATCTTCTTTATCTAATTGTAGGTGTGTGTTCTTTACAACTGAATCAGGGCAAATCCTACCTTAAAATAAGGCCACATGGGCGTGTGGATCATCCGTGTGGTCCATATGATCCCCTCACACGACCATGTTCCCCTTAACACCCTAAGATATTCGATTCTTACATGACATAAGACCCTCCACAGAGCCTAACCACATAGTCGTACACCCCTTTTCACATGATCCAGGGCTTCCCGCAAGATACAGTCACACGTTCATCTGTCCCTTGTTTTTCAAATTTTATAGTTTTGACCCAAGATTTGATATTTTGTTCAGTTTAGTCCTTGAATGATTTCTAAACTATTTTTAGTGCTTTAATTTATTCAATTGAGCCTCGATGATATGAATTATGTTAGAAACCATGAATTGATGGACTAATTTAGTATGACATCTATATATATATTTGCATGAATTGGGAACAATATATTTATATGTCTATTTTTGTGTATGGTATGTGTTATGTCACTGTTAAACCGAACACTCAAAAATTATGATTTTAGCTACTGAATTAGTTTGTCACAAGCATATTAATTTCTATTAAATTGAATCGTTATGGCCATACTGTATGATACTGTATTGTTTTTCTAAAAGTACATATTAAAAGCTATTGTATTGATCTGTGAAGCATGCTATGTTACATTGTATGGGGTAGGGCGTTATGAATGGAGGAAATTTTGACAGTTTATCTGCATTTAGTTGTTTTGTTGTGCATTCACAACCAGATGCAAATTCCATCTATTGTTACTTGCCATGTATCCAGAACTAGAGACAAATTCCATTTAAGGGTTATTTGTTGTGTATACCATAGCCAAAAGTAGGTTTTATCTACAGGACTTTTTGCTGTGAACCCACAGCCAGAAGTTTTGTTGTGTCTCCACATCTAATGGCAATTATTATCTGCAAACAAGTAGTGGTTTATCCACATCCAGGTGTGTTGGAGGATGGAGTTTAGGGAACTCTCATTGTGGTGTGTAGCGGTGGGGTAGGATCAATTCTATTAAAATCGAAACTGTATAGCATCTATAAAATCATGTGCATACAAATCTAAAATTTTCTGTTATGTTATATATGTATATATATTGTGGGAAATCTAGAAAATTTTTTATTCTAAAATTACTGATGTGAGTTATGTGATATTGATGGTTAAACTAAAAATCCGATACTCTACACTGCTGTTTGATTGTGATTATTTTATGTGATATTATTTAAATGTGTCTCACTAGCTATTAGCATTGATTTTCTTGTGAATGAACTCACATTGAGCATCATAGCTTACTCTCCTTTAAATTTTCAGCCTTATAAATAACCCACTAGGTTAGGATGCGAATGTGACATCATAAAGGTCTCGGCTTAGAATACTTCATTTTTATTAAATTATTTTAAAACTATTACTTGATATTTTTATTCAGAGATGTATTATTTTATTTCGCCTTGTGGCATGGGACTTAGGATTTGAGTTTTTATGTTGCATGACATTTAATTTTTAGGATAAAAATTATGATCATAAATGAGTTATACATTAATTCTCAGGTTTTATTTTAAAAAATAAATATCACTTTTCCGCTGCTAGATTGTAGATAAATTTTGGGTAATAAATAAATGAAAAATTAATTAAATTTTCTTAAAAGTAGTCACCATTACATAGCAAAGTTAAATTAAATCGATTTTTGATAACTCATGAGTTTTTCTAAAAATAAACTAAGTTTTCTTCCAAAAAAATGATTTAAATTAACTAATTTATAAATCTCAATCGCTACTAGGCCATTTCAGTGCCCGATGTAATCTCCCGAATTCGGGTTTAACATATTGGCTGGGTTGGGGAGGTTACATTGGTTTTGAGCATTTGCAGCTTAGATTGCTTCACCATATTCATGCCTTCATGAGTTGTTTAAAGAATATCACAGGCTTTCTTAGCAACTATAGATTTAGATATTCTTTTGAACCATAAGGATCCATTCCGTAGAAATTTACATAGAAAACATTAAAGTTAGGATTAGGACTGACAAGCTTTCCCTCTTCAGTGATCTAAGTCAATTTTGAATTTGGCATCTTGAATCCATCAACTTCAGTGATTGGAAGCTCCTATCTATATATAGCTGATCTTCAAGATTTTTCATCAAATGACTTGATAAAATCCATCATTCTCGCCTTCTAGTAGGCATAATCAGCACCATCGAGCATAAAGGTCGTGTCACTGGTGAACCTTCCCTTACAAAAAAATATCAATATCAAAAAATTCACTAGATGTGTTAAGTAGGAGGCTCTGATACCAATTGAAAGTTCTTAAATGATATTTGTAGAAAAATTCAAGCAGTGCCAGAAGCAGTGCTTAAGAACAGCACAAACTGCTTTAGGCACTGAGTATTGTTATATGATAATAAAAAAAACCAGACCCAGAATCCAACCCAATTACTCAACCTATACAATAAAATTCTAAGGCACAGGCCTATGGGGCTTCCTCTTCTTTTTCCTCTCTATGGTCCTTGATCCAAAACACCATCCTCTCCTATTATTAACCACCATCTTGACTTCTATTGATCCTATGTACCAATAATTGGTGTGCTAAGCGTGGATCTAACCCACCAAAGAGTTTGTCATTTGCTGAGATGCTGAGATTCCTGTCATCTTCTCCAATACAGGAAAACTTTTTAGTTTCTCCAACTTTAGTCCAAAGACAGTAGATGAGAAGTAGCCATACTTGAAGGTGACAAGAGATATTGAGAGGAAGCGAGTAGCATTGGCAAAGAAGACATGCATCGACTGTAGTTTTATGTTTTTCTATTTCTAATCCCCTTTTTAGGCTCTCATGCCCCTAATTTCATTATTTCATTCTCTCTCTTTTTTTCTGTAGTTATTTAAATTTATAATTGTTTCATTAAATTGGGTTATCAGTGAGAGCACTGAACATGGAAACAATCACAGAGTCATTGGAGAGCTCTTCTTTGAACCATAAAAGAAACAACTAAGATAGGGTTGAAAAAGGGATAATAGAGAGGTCTTTCAGACTAGGTGAAAGTAATTGGTTAAATTTAGGAGAGCGAAAGGTAGCTAAATTAAGCCCTTTGGTTGGAATGGCTATCTTTTACTGGCTTTCTCCATTTCTGGTTATCATCTTCGATCGAACAAGTTAGTGAGGAGAGATTTGATCAGTCTTGGGTTGTGACTTAAGTCATTTCATCACATTTTCAAAGGTAAGATTCCTAGTTCTTGTCGAATATAACATCCATTTTAGTTTTTCTGAGATAATGTTCTAATATTTCATGTATATGTTTTGTCTGAACTCTTTCATGCTCTACTTTCAAACTCGATTATGTCTGAACTCTAAACTATCAAAAAAAAATTCTTTTTTTTTCTTTCTTCAAGTTCCTATTTTGAGTAACTGTCTATGGTAAAAGGATTGAAACTTTGGGATTTGAGTTGAGTCCTCTAAGATCTTGCTTCAAAAGGTTGTCCTATTTGAGAATGGTTATAACCTTTGTCAAATCGAAACTCAAATATGTGTGTGTTTTGCAACAAATTTAAAAGGATCACTTTAAATTTTTTAAGAATTTGGATTTGATTATAGGAGTTAGTTTGCTACCTTAATATGTTCATCAACTGCTCATTTATTCATTTTCATTTTGTCTTTCATTTCATTTAAATTTCATCTATAAATAATACCAATTATGTTTTATCTTTATATCTGCCAATAAGAATTTCCACCTTAGATATTTTAGTGGATCTGTCCCTTTTATAGAGCTAATACAGTTGTACTTGTTCTTTAGTATAGAAAACCAATATGGAGATTAGTGGAAAGCATGGTTGGTGATTCAATATAGTTCCTTTTTAATGCTTGCAATGACATATAGTTTCTTTTGCTCCATGCTCATTAACTACATATGTTGCCCACTTGAAGAGTGATCTTATATCTAAATACATTTGTGTTAGAATATAGAAAAAGCAAGACTTTTTAACATAGGTCACTAAGATGTTGATACAACTTGTTTGTGAATTTTTTTTTAGCTTGTTACAACTACAGTTCATGTGCTTCCAAGATCCCATTAGGCATATTTTACTGTAGACGAGTAAAAAAAGGAGGATTAACCTGGCATTGGAAATGAAATTTGGATTTGCTTTCTAAGGCATAATTTACAAATTTATGATGTTCTATTTCAGAGGGGAAATAGGGAGCTTAATAACAGTATACGGATAATTTAGCATGTAAACATACTATGAAAACTGGCACTGAAAACAAAAGTTGTTATTGCATTAAAAATAAAGTAATAACATTTTAGAATTCCTTAAGGTAATTTATTTGGATTGACTCTAGATATCTATTTTTTATTATTTTCATCTCATCATTTGTGAGGGAAAATTTCTTGATTACATCTTTATAACTTATGAAAATTCTTTTGGAATCTGTTAAAAAGATTATGTTATTTTTTAGGCATGATTAGATACATACAACTGACTATGTATTATTATTTAGTTATAACATATTACATATTATGCAGTACTTTTTAACTTACAGCCATGGAATTTGTTCTGAATAAGATTGATAAACACTTGGACAATAATAGAAGCCCTAATCAGCATGTGAATAACCTGAAAATGAAAGTAATGGAATTGAATGGTGTTGATACTGGCTTAAAAAAGTGTTAAATTTTAAAAAAAAAATTCTTATTAGTAATTTATATTCTAATTTTCTAAGTAAGATAGATTTCACAGGTAGGACTCTTCAGTCAATCATCCCCAAGAGTGTTAGTAAGTGATTAAACAACTTAGACTTTCTCAGCACTGTAGCGTTAGCTTGTTTAGTCTAGTGCATTCACATTACCATTGTCCTAACTATTGATAGCCCTCGGCTTGGTTGAAAGGAAAAAGACATAAAGAGTAAAATCGTTAACCCTCAATTGAAGAACTTTGAAGGTGAACCATTGAAAATAGCAGAAGTAGCTGTTGAAGATTTGAAAGATACCCTATTGGTTGCTTGGACTCAAAATGTGCAATCACAACAGTGTGAGCTCAACCATGTGAGCTCAGTCTTCAAGGTAATTATCCTGAAGAGAAATCCATTTTATATTCCATAAAGTTAACGTTGGTGAAGAATATGAGGTTATCATTACAGGCTTTGCAGGTACCTTAAAATTTTTACCTTGTGATTTAGATTAAGTTTTTTCTTTATTTGTGTATAGCCATTTTGAAGACAGGGCATTCTTAAGGCTCACAAGTTCAATATCACAGCCTCTAAAATAGTTAGCACGAGCCTAAACTCCCAACTGTAATCTTAAGGCTCGTAGGTTCAATACCCAAACCTTCAAAACAGTTACCGCGAGCCTACGCTCCCAACTATAATCTTAAGGCTTGCAAGTTCAATACCACAACCTCTAAAATAGTTAGCGTGAGCCTACACTCCTAGCTCTAATATTAAGGCTCGCAAGTTCAATACCATAGCCTCCAAAATAGTTAATGTGAGCCTACGCTGCCATCTGTAATCTTAAGGTTCGTAGGCTAAATACAACAACCTCCAAAGTAATTACCGTGAGCCTATGCTCCCAACTAGAATCTTAAGGCTCGTAGGTTTAATATTGTAACCTCTAAAATAGTTAGCGCGAGCTTATGCTCCCAAATGGAATCTTAAGGTTTGCAAGTTCAGTACCGCATCCTCCAAAAGAGTTAGCGTGAGCCTACGCTCCCAACTAGAATCTTTTGGCTCGTAGGTTCAATACCACAGCCTTTAAAACAATTAGCGCAAGCTTACGCTCCCAGTTTGAATCCTAAGTCTCGCAGGTTCAATAACGCAGCCTCCAAAATAGTTAACGCGAGCTTACGCTCTCAGCTAGAATCTTAAGGCTCGTAGGTTCAATACTGCAGCCTCCAAAACAGTTAGGGCAAGCCTACTGATACGTGATATTCACGACAGGTTTTAAAAATTTATAATTAAACATTTTTGAAACTAACTATTATCACGATGAAGGCAAGTGTACTTATCGAATAGTAGTATAGCTTTAGCAAGACCGGATTGTCGAACCTAAAGGAACCAAGAGTACTAGTAATTAATTTCTTTTTATTATCTAGCCTAAAAATTAAGGGATTTGTTTATCTAAATTAATTAACTAAACTAAGAAAGCACAGAGAGAAATTGGGGAAAAGCTTTTAGGAAAATTCGATTGATTAAGACAATACACAAGGAAAAATCCACCTAGACTTCACTTGTTATTTGACTTTGAATCAGACGATTTATTCATTTGACTTGATCAGTAGAAATCCCTAAGTTATATTATTATCTCTCTTGAGACTAATAAAGTCTAACCCTAGGTTGATTAATCGAAATATCTTTCTAATTAACACCTAGTGTTGCATTAACTCGATTTATGGATCCCCTTATTAGGTTTCACCCTAATCCGGCAAAATCTTATCACCCTATCTCTAGGCGTGCAATCAAATCCACTTAATTATGACAAATTTACTCTTAGACAGGGTCTATTCGTCCTCTGAATAAGAGCATTAACTCAAATCAATATCCTGGAATATTAAAACAAGAATTAAGAACACATAATTAAGAACAAGTCAAATATTTATCAGAAAATTCAGAGAATAATAACAAGATCCGTCTTAGGTTTCATTCCCCTTAGGTATTTAGGGGGTTTAGTTCATAATTATAGAAGAAAACATCTCAAAAGAATAATGAATCCAAAATATAAAGAAAACCCAAAACCCCTGAATGGAAATTGAAGGGAGATCTTCAGTCTTGATAATGAATCCGGCTTCTGAGATGGACGAATCGGCTTCCCTTGAGTAATATCTTGCCTCTTACTCTACGTCCCCCTTCCTAAGTGCCTCCTCAAGTGTTTAAATAGGTTTTACAATGCCTGAGAGCCCTTAAAATTGGCCTTTTCCAAATAGGGTTATACTTGGGCTCGACAAGGACACGCCCTTGTGCGAGTACTCCAGCCCATGGTCAAGGCTGTTGAATAGGCACGGGTGTGTAGTCAACCCGTGTAAGTCATGCTTCGGTCTTGCCAAAGGGACACGGCTGTGTGACACGCCTGTGTGAGAAAGTCCAGGCCGTGTTGATTTCCTATGTGGGTCTATTTTCTCCGTTTTCGGCCCGTTTCTCGCTCTTTTTACTCTCCTATGCTCACCTAAGTATAAAACATGAAATTAAAGAATTAGGAGCATCGAATTCACCAAATCTAAGGAGAAACAATCCATAAATGTGCTAAGCATGGGATAAAATATGTTTTATCAAATACCCCCACACTTAAGCGTTTGCTTGTTCTCAAGCAAAATCCTCAACTCACAATTAACATAGATTCTTCTCAATTTATAATCCCTATCAATAATATCTCAAAATAATCCATAAGTATTCATACATTGAAAATTCAACTAAAAGTACATCAAAGTTTCAAACATTCCAAGTTGAGTATTTTATCACGAAAACATAGGTGTCTCCCATTATCTAAGTGATTACCTTTGATCAAAATATCACAGAGTTTAATATCCTCACTAAAGATTCACTCAAATCACTCGAGGTGTTTAAGGACATCAATTAAAGCACTCAGTAGTCAATATGAAAAGCTATTGCCATAGGCTTGCTTGAAAATCAAATCTCCACCACTATAAATTGAGCTGATACATCAATCAAAAAGGTTTTTTAGACGGTTGTAATATGGCTTTGGTTTGGGGGTGTGGTCACAAGCTGAAAGAAAAGGTTAGAATCGAGATTGAATCGAAAAATTACCTAGCTAGAAAAATAACCAGTCATTAGTTGAATACAAGTGAGCTTCTTCTCAGAATATGGAATTAACACTCAAGCTCAAAAATGACGAATTACTACTAATATGTGTTGAAGTATTTTTTTTAAGAACAAGTCAAATAAATAAAATAGAAAAACATAGCTAAGCAATTAGTTCAAATCAAATCTCGACAAAAATAGGGATCAAATTAGGGGATTTCAACAATAATGGGTTATGGGTTAGTATTGAGGGTAAATCAATTAATGGCTTGTTAGGCTCAACGAGTTCATTGAGGGTCAATTATGAAGGTAGGCTTTTGTGGAGTGAGTGGATTAAACCTAAGTGCCTTTATCATCTTAACATATCAAATCAAATGGTGTGGTCTTGACATGCATAATCAAGCAAGTTCTAGAATAACAAATCAATACTAACGCACTCATAATAAAAGTGAGCATGAAAGAAATAAAATATGCTCTAAAGGTTCAAGATCTCACAAAAATTATGGCTTTTTGATGTTTAAACTTGTGAATTTCAACTCACGAAAATACCTAAACTTAGGGAAACAACCTAAAAGTTTATAATTCTTCAAAAATCAACTTATCATGTTTGATTCCCTAATGTCTTAAAGTTTAAACAATCAATGCATAAATGCCTATGTTTTAATTTAAGACATATCAATAAAAATCATAAATTAATTAAAATTCATTCTAATAGTGATATGAGTGATTCACGTGAGAATAAGACAAAATTTAGGGATTTCTAATGATGATATGAAAGACGCCCCACACTTAAGATGTACATTGCCCTCAATGTACAAAGATAGATATATTGAAAAATATAGATAAATAATCATAAGATAGGGAGAGAAGTGAAACTTCCTAAATGATGAATGAACTCATTGATTTGGAGTTATGGAGAATAATCGTCCAAGGCAATGATGAGAGTGGAGGAGGATACTCCGGTGGTGGTAGGGTTCATTAGTCCATAAGTCCTGCGCCAAAACAATATTATATCTGGTAGTAGCTATGGTCGTGGTTGAGCAGGACATAGTAGTCATAGAGAACCTTTGCCAGTGGAGCTTTTGGTTACTATGTGATGATGAGCTTTGAAGCTCTTTATAACTGTGATAGAATCAGGAACTTTTAGGAAATATAAGGAAGCATAATTACTCATAATGAAATAGCCGAAACTATAAATTATTCAATAAAAATTATAAAAACTAAAATTAAAATAATAATAATAAAGGAAAATGAAATAAAAAATACTTAAATAAGATAAATAAAGATAAAAGTAAAAATAATAATAATAAATAAAAAGTTTTTAAACATCGTCATCGCTGGATGGTTCGCGAGGTGGTGGTGGCGATGAGATGTGAAGGTGCTGACAAATCTAATGAAGTGTAGCATCAATATGATCAAAACGCTGAAAACACTACTACTCAAATCGAGTAAGGCGCTTAGAGATGCCAGAGTATGAAGCTGCCGCATGAACTGAACGATGGATGGGTGGTGGCTGAGACGGTGGGTCCTTATGACATGGAGGGACATCATCAGTAATATCCTCTAGGTCCTCCTCCTAGGTGGACTGGATGGGGCAGTACTGAGGAGGGTAGGTGCCACGTCATTTCTTGATCGTCCTCATGTTTAGCATGCTCAAGATGCCCTGTGGGGACATCTGGCCGATGAGAGTGAGAGAGGATGATTGTGCCCCTGTGTTGAGGATCACGAAGTGTCGTGTCAATAGAGTCACATAGGGCTCGATAGAGATGACCCCTCTCCTATGGCGGATGGCGAGGGCGATAAAGTAGGCAAGGTCGAAGACGTGCCCGTTTGCCATGCTCCATAGGAAATAGACGTCGTGAGTGTTGACAATGCTGGTGCTCTCTCGTTGTCCCGTCAGAGTGTGGGCCAAGATGGCGTGTAGGTATCACAGGGATAGGGCGAGAGCTGATGTCTTAGAGTGGCTAGGACCATAGGAGGCCGAGCCAGGGACGAGGTCCTTTCAACACTTTGAATGAGAGTAGTGGATGTGGCGGTGGAGGGTGCCGAGTTCATTGTCATCGATGAACTCCTCCTTGTGTAGCCTTTGTGCAATCTTGAACTCAGTACGCTCAACTGGCGCACTAGACCACCAAGGCGGAACTGGACCGTCCCAGTATCGTCGACGTTTGTCATGACGACTTAGAGATGGAAGGTCGAGCATAGTTCCATCGTGAGCTCAAGGTATGTCGGCTCGATGATCTCAAAGAAGAGCCCCCACAGTTCAGTGGTTAGGAGGGCTCGGACCGTGTCAGCCATCTGAATTTGTTCAAGTGCGGCCCAGTCAATGCAATGGCCCACACCTATGAGTCGAGCCCGTAATATCTGAAATAGCTCCTCCTGGGTCCTAAGGGGAACTCGAGGAAAGGGTGCCTAATCTCCGCGGTAGGGCCCGAGTATGACGTTGCTCCTTTCATTTTCTTCGAGGCAGGGATAGCAGTTTTCTTACCATGTAAGGATGACATTGTATACCTACATTGAAAAGTCAAAGTTCAACCAATACGCCCCAAAAATAGAATGGAAACACAAAACTGAATAGGAATATTTTATGAGACTCGCGTATTAGATGAAGAGAACAAAACTAAAACAACTAAAGTAAATATATCAAGTTATTAAAATAGGACTATGAGAATAATGCGACGGGAATATCTAATGTATGAATGCATGTGGGTAAGCATAAAATCCATGGAAATGAGAAAAATGGATGAATTAATGACAAGCATAAGTATTATTATTCTACTATAAATATTCACTTAAGATAGTCAAATGGATTAGAGAAATCATGAAATAGACAAAATATTTAAAGAAAATAGAGAGAAAGGAGTAAACAAATGCAAAAGGGAGAAGCTTGGGTCGTCAGAAACAGTGTTGTAGGCAGCGCGCGGGCGTGGCAGGTAGGGCGTGTGGAGCTGCAGCGGCTAGGGTTAGGGATTTTTGGGGAAAGAGATGATGAATAGTGAGGGGTTCATATAGATTTTGGGACACACAACCTTAGGGCATGCCCGTGTGCCCTAATTTTTGCCCGTGTGTTTCGCGATTTTTAAATTTAAGCGCGTCTGGCATTTGCCCCACGCTCGTTTTCCTTGAGCGTGTGGGTGCACACAGCCGTGTTGCACGGCCGTGTCATGCTTCATTCGATTCTCCCACGCCCGTGTTAGTTTGATAGTGTTGACCACGAGTGAATGGCATGGGTGTGTCGCACGCCTGTGTTAAATTCACAGTTTTAACCACGGTTTCAAGGTACGGGCGTGTCTCACACCCGTGTTATTTTGGCAGTTTCGCCTACAGTCATGTCTCATGGCCGTGGCAACTTATCGCATCCCGTGTTGGGGAAAAATTTTTGCCCTGTTTTCACACGACAGTATCCCACGGCCTTGTCTCCCCCTGTGGTGTGAGCACGGCCTAAAGCAGGCCGATGTGCCTGGCCATGTGGATGGGAAAACCCTGTATTTCAAGACTCAGTTAGTAGGTTAGATGTGAAAAACTAGAATTTAAATAAATCATTACTGTTAGTGCTCGGGTTGCCTCCCAATAAGGCTTATTTATAGTCTAAGCTTGACTTACCTCTCTAGTGTGTGATCATGGTGGCTCGAGGAGTTTACACTTCTCATCCATGTTATCAACTTTATCAATATACAGTTTAAGACGAGTATTGTTTACCTTAAAAGTTTCAAATTTGGGGTGAATTACCTCGACTGTACCGTATGGGAAATATTGAGTACTGTGAGAGAAATTTCATCATTAGGTTTAGAAGTGGTAATGCGAGGATCTACTGCATCTAGTAGTACTTTGTCTCCAACCTTAAGTTGATTTGGTAATGTATTGAGCTTGTCCTGGGTCAATTTTGGTTTATCAAGTGTTCTCGATTTTGTGTCCGCCATTCATCTAGTTCCCCGATTTGTAGCCTTCATTCTTCATAGATAGGTCCTTTGTTATTGCTTGAACATGGCTCGTGTAGGTTCTTCAAACTTATTTCCTGCAAAGTAGGTTGCATCACATGGTTAGTTTCAAAGAATAATTTATATAACCACCTTCAATTTTCAATGTGTTACTCGAATTAAGAGCTTGAAGGGAGATTGTTTTGTCTCCCACACGAAGTGTGAGTTCACCTGTGCCAATATCAATTATTGTTCTAGCGCTTGCTAAAAAGGGCCTTCCTAAAATTAAAGGAACGTTACTATCCTCTTCTATGTCTAGAACAACGAAATCAACTGGGAATATAAATTTGTCAATTTTAATGAGTACATCTTCAATAATCCCCTTAGGAAATCTGATTGTTTTATCAGCTAATTGAATACTCATCCTAGTTTGTTTAGGTTTCCTAAGACCCAGTTGTTTAAACATTTTGTAAGGCACGACATTGATACTAGCCCCAAATCAGCCAAAGCATTATTAACATCTAAGCTACCAATTAAACATGGAATCATAAAGCTCCTTGGATCTTTTATTTGTTGGCCAGCTTATTCTTTAGTATGACTGAGCAAACTGCATTCAGCTCTACATGTGACGCCTCATCCAACTTCCGCTTATTTGTTAAAAGCTCCTTTAGGAATTTGACTGGGTTTGGCATCTGCGAAAGAGCTTTAATAAACGGTAAGTTAATATGTAACTTCTTTAATAACTTAAGGAATTTACTGAATTATTTTTCTGTGTGGTCTTTCCTTGTCACTTTTGGGTATGGCACAGAGGTTTGTACTCTTTACTTATCTATTTCTGGTTATTGTGGTCCACCTTACCCTTACCTTTACTTACCACAATTTCTTGCCTCTGTTCTGGTTCAGGTGCAATTAACCCTTCCTCATCTTGAATGGTAATTGCATTGATTTTCTCCCTTGGGTTAGATTAGATTCAATTTTACTCGGCAGGCTACCTTGTGGTCGTTCTGATATCAATTTAGCGAGCTGACCTATCTGTGTTTCGAGCCCTTAGATCGATGCTTGTTGATTTTTAAGTGCTGTCTCGATATTCTAAAAATGAGTTTCTGACACTGAGATGAATTTTGTTAGCATCTCCTTAAGGTTCAACTTTTTCTCTTGTTGGTAGGGTAGTTGTTGGAAGCCTGGAGGTGGTGGTTGTCACTGATTTCCTTGGCCTCCCCATGAGAAATTTGGGTGGTTCCTCCAACCTGCATTGTAAGTATTACTATAAGGATTATTCTGAGATCGAGGATTATTACCCATGTAATTTAACTGCTCGTTCTCCATGTTGTGGCCATAGGGTGGGGATTCTGAATTACTTGATCCATCTTCACTTGCTTCGCACTGCATTACTGGGTGAACCTGTGAAGAATCAAGAAAACCATGAATTTTTTTATTCAAAAGTTCTACCTGATTAGAGAGCATGGTGACCGAATCGACGTTAAAAATGCCAGCTGTTTTCGTTGGCTTTGTCATCATGACTTGCCAATGATAATTATTCAGTGACATCTCTTCTATAAATTCATAGGCATCTTCAGGTGTCTTATTATTGATGGTTCCGCGAGTGACTACATCGATCATCTGTCGAGTCGAAGGATTCAAGCCATTATGAAACGTTTGAACTTGTAGCCAAAGTGGAACCCATGGTGAGGGCACCTTCTTAAAAGGTCCTTGTATCTCTCCCATCCATCGTAGATTGTTTCTAAAATCCATCTGTACAAAAGAAGAGATATCATTACGTAATTTGGCTATTTTAGCCGGCGAAAAATATTTTAATAAAAACTTTTCAGTCATTTGTTCCCATGTAGTGATTGACCCTCGTGGTAACGAGTTCAACCATTGTTTAACCTTATTCCTTAATGAAACGCCATTGATTCTAAAAGTGTTACAAAACTCTAGGAAATTTCCTAAGTGAGCGTTGGGATCCTCATCCTGCAAACCATCAAATTGAAAAAACTATTGGATCATTTGAATGGTGTTAGGTTTTAGTTCAAAATTGTTTGCAGCAACAGCAGGTCTAACTATGCTTGATTCAGTTCCTATTAAAGAAGGTTTAGCATAATCATACATAGTACGCGGAGTAGGATTCTGATCAGCAGCAATCGCAGGAGGTAGCGAATTTTCTTAGTTTTCAGCCATCTCCTCGGTTGTGGTTGAAATATCGTCCTCTTGCTCTTCCTCTGTGTATCTTAAGCTTTGCCTTATTTCTCTTCAGTTTCTACGAACTGTGCAATCGATCTCACTATCAAATAATAAAGGTCCTGACAGGTTTCTTCTGGTCATAAACTAGAAAAACCTGTCTAAAGAGAATAAATGAAGAATTAGAAAAGAAAATAAAATTTTAAATTGCAATAAAAGTAAAATGGCTAAAGTAATAAAAATCGAGTGTTCCTAATATCCTAGTTCCCCGGCAACGGCGCCAAAAACTTGATACGTGATATTCGCGACAGGTTTTAAAAATTTATAATTAAGCATTCTTGAAACTAACTATTATCACGATGAAGGAAAGTGTACCTATCGAACAGTAGTATAGCTTTAGCAAGATCGGATTGTCGAACCCAAAGGAGCCAAGCGTATTAGTAATTACTTTCTTTTTATTATCTAGCCTAAAAATTAAGGGATTTGTTTATCTAAATTAATTAACTAAACTAAGAGTGCACAGAGAGAAATTAGGGAAAAGCTTTTGGGAAAATTCGATTGATTAAGACAATACCCAAGGAAAAATCCACCTAGACTTCACTTGTTATTTGACTCTGAATCAGACGATTTATTTATTTGACTTGATCTGTAGAAATCCCTAAGTTATATTATTATCTCTCTCGAGACTAATAACGTCTAACCCTAGGTTGATTAATCGAAATCTCTTTCTAATTAACACCTAGTGTTGTATTAACTTGATCTATGGATCCCCTTATTAGGTTTCACCCTAATCCGGCAAAATCTTATCACCCTATCTCTAGGTGTGCAATCAACTCCGCTTAATTATGACAAATTTACTCTTAGACAAGGTCTATTCCTCCTCTGAATAAGAGCATTAACTCAAAACAATATCCTGGAATATTAAAACAAGAATTAAGAACACATAATTAAGAACAAGTCAAATATTTATCATACAATTCAGATAATAATAACAAGATCCGTCTTAGGTTTCATTCCCCTTAGGTATTTAGGGGGTTTAGTTCATAATTATAGAAGAAAACATCTCAGAAGAATAATGAATACGAAACATAAAGAAAACCCAAAACCTCTGAATGGAAATTGAAGGGAGATCTTCAGTCTTGATGATGAATCCGATTTCTGAGATGGAGCAATCAGCTTCCCTTGAGTAATTCGTTGCCTCTTACTCTGCGTCCCCCATCCTAAGTGCCTCCTCAGGTGTTTAAATAGGCTTTAGAATGCCTAAGAGCCCTTAAAATTGGTCTTTTCCGAATATGGTTATACTTGGGCTCGGTAGGGACACGCCCGTGTGCAATTACTCCAGCCCATGGTCAAGGCTGTTGAATAGGCACGGGCGTGTAGTCTACCCGTGTAAGTCGTGCTTCGATCCTACCAAAGGGATACGGCTGTGTGACACTCCCGTGTGAGGAAGTCCAGGCCATTTTTATTTCTCATGTGGGTCCATTTTCTCCGTTTTCGGCCCGTTTCTCGCTCTTTTTACTCTCTTATGCTCACCTAAGTATAAAACATGAAATTAAAGAATTAGGAGCATCGAATTCACCAAATCTAAAGAGAAACAATCCATAAATGTGCTAAGCATGGGATAAAACATGTATAAATTACGTCTTATCACCTACGCTCCCAACTGGAATCTTAAGGCTCACAGGTTCAATACCACAACCTCCAAAATAGTTAGCATGAGCCTACGCCCTCAGCTAGAATCTTAGGGCTCACAAGTTCAATACCACAGCCGCGAAAACAGTTAGCGCGAGTTTACACTCCCAGCTGGAATCTAAAGGCTTATTGGTTTAATATCGTGACATCAAAAACAGCTGATGGACCTACCTTCTTGGGTCATTTTATAGAGGTTAGATAATTTAAGATCACAACCTCCAATTATTTGAGTTAGTTGATTTAAGATCGGAACTTCACACAACTCGCTGATTTAATATTGCAGTTGATATTACTAAGGCTTACAGGTTCAATAACACAGACTCCAAACAACTACCTGATTTAAGATAGCTACTTTGTGAAACAGCTTCCATAGGAAATTGTTGGTGTTGATTTGAGACGATCTCCTCGAACGAAATGATTGGCAACTCCTACTAATTATAAAATGTACCTAAATGAGTTTGACTATGATGTATTGTTGAAGATAGCCTAGATACATTTTTACAAGCTATTGAAAGTAGTCAATCTAAATTGTAATATGATGTCATGAATGATGAGATGATTTACATTCCACTATATTTAGATTTGACTTAAAGATTTCTTTTACATTACAATTATATTAATAATCTTAATCAAAATCAGTCCTTGTAAATACAAAACAAAATAATTAAATTGACTCAAATTAATTAGGGAAGGATTCATGCAACATGATTTACTCATAATAAATCAAATTGAATATCTCAAAAGTTTAAAACATCAACTATTATCAACACAAAAAAAAACTATTTTACCTAGACATGAGAATATTGAAAACCAGCCCACACTTTTGTGCTATACTTACACCAAAACAATAATTAATGTTAAAAATAACTTTTTAAAACAGTGAAACATCAACTATTATCGACACAAATAAAATATTTAGCTAGACATAAGAATATTGAAAATCAACCCACACTATTGTACTATACTTACACCAAAACAATAATTAATGTTAAAAATAACTTTTTAAAATAGTGAAACATACAAAACAACGCAGAAGTTAACAATAGAAAATTTGTGTAAAAATTAAAAGTTATCACATTAAAACAATTACTCAATTGAAAGGTTGCTCGTGATTGATCAATCCAATGACTTATTTCTAATGTGGATTTTTATATACTTTGAGTCTTTTTTTTTTGAAGAATGATAGCTGGAAATTTTATTGAAAATACTTGCAAAAGTCCAAACAAACATTCATAAAAAGGCCAAGAACAAAGCCCAAACCCAACCAACAATATAGAGCTTGCTCTACAAGCTTCTTAGCTTTAATCTAATTAATTAATGTGGCATAAGTCCTGATAACCAATAAGCGCATTGGAAAAATCTCTCGTACAAGTTCTTTTCATTTCCAATCTTCTGTTGACCTTTCATAGGCTCATTCAATTTTCTTCCTTAGGAACTTTCTCTCTCAAAATCATTCACATCAAAACAGAGGAAAAAAATTAGGAACCTTCTTCTATTTCATTCCTTTCCATGTCTCCTCTAGCAAACTTAGGAACCCCATCTCGCAGGCACCAATGTTCTCCCACCTTCATGCCCTTGGTAGCCAATAAGTGGGCAACCCCATTCGTCAATCTAGGGCTATATTTAAATTTACCGGTGCGGAAACTTTTGCCAAGGCCTTTCCCAGTTCTAATGTATGCCTCGATTTTTTATTTGTCCTCATATTCTCCTTGTAGTTTTTTAATAACAAAGAGAGCATCCCCTTCTATTTCAGCCTCCAAAAATCCTAGATCCAGTCCCAATAGACTATATTGAACACATGCAAGTGCTTCTATTGCAAAAGATAAAGGTACGTTTTCATTTATTACCACTTTCAAACTCAATACTTGTCCCCCATTATCTCTGATTACAATCCCAGAGCAAGATTTATTCTCTTGTTTTTTGAAGGTTGTGTCAAAGTTTACTTTCATGAACAAGTACTCCGACGGCCGCCATTTTACCAACTCAATCCTTTGAACAGTTATGGAACTTTTCAACCCATAAAGCTCCCAAACATAATTTCTTATGGATTTTGGTATGACTAACCCAGATCTCTTTTTCCCCTCACACATCCATTTATTTCGTTCTATCCAAATAGCCCATAAGGCAAATGCAAACAATTGAATCTAGATGATAGAACTGTGTCAATAAAACTATGTAACCCACTCTATTAGCTCTATGTAAATCACCACATCTGACCAATTCCACTTCAAATGATGTTATATCTCCTCTATCACAAGGCAATAATGTAAAGCATGTATACTAGTTTCAGCCTCACCTGCATATGTCAGACCAAGGTCAGAGTTAGTGATTCTCTTATACTGTAGATTGTATAGAATAGGCAGAAAATTCTTTGTAATGCACCAAATTGTAATTTTCAGTTTAGATAGAAATTTCAACCCCTACAATTTCTTGTAAAAATTTGCATGCTCTATCTGGTTGTATAATTGGATACTCGCGGTAGAATGTTGTAATAGAGATTTATAGGTAGTACGAATTGTAAACTCCCCAGATGCTTCACCTCTCGACACATAGTAATCATCATGCTGGAATTCTGACATTGGGATGTTTAGGATTCTTTTAGCATGAGAATCACTAAAGGAATCCCTTATACAATCCACTTTCCAACTTCTAATAGCATTATCTGTAGCACCCATTAACCCCAACCCATCGTCGGAACAAGGTTACGAGGCATTACCAAAATTATACACTAATAAACAAACAAAACCGAGTCATAAATCTATATTTCAATTTAAAATGTCTCAAATATCATCTTTAAGTCCCTAATAAGGACTTACGAGGCCCAAAATATGCTTAAGAAATGATTTGGGACTAAACTGGGAACTTTGGAAACTTTTCCTTGGAAATAGGGGCACACGCCTATGTGGACTGGGACATGCCCGTGTGGCCTGCCCATGGGGCTCCCATGGCCGTAGGCAATTCTGACTTGCAGACACGACCGTGGGAATAGCCTATGTGAAATAAACAAAGAGCCACACGGCCTGAGCACACGCCCATGTGACTTGGCCGTGTGAAAACATGATTTTTGACCATTTTTAAGCTATTTTCACATGCTAAACACATCTAATTCATACCCTAACATTTACTAATAGTTCTTAAATCAAATATCATTCGTTATGCCATTCAAACTTAGCAAATATTTATTCATTCACTTCGTCACCTCTTAAGCTTTATATACCACAATTCATCAAAATTATACTACATTATCATACTAATCAACTCATGTAAGTTTAACTTCCAAAATATGCATATTTCACACTAAATGTTTCAACATCTTTCATGCTCATTCCTATCATTTACAAAATAAAATCTTATCAGCCTAGGTACATGCCATTTTACCAAAAGAAAGGTACTTCACCACTTTGAGTTCGGGATTGGCTTGGATGCTGAGTCCTTAGCTTCCTTTTGTACCTAGTCCTGCGCACGGAAACAAATCATACACTGAGTATGCACTCAGTGGTATTTCTATAAACTAATACTTAAACAATAATAAGCTATGTATATACATTGTAACTTAAACTTTTTACTTTCATAATCTTAATAACGTCATCACTTACCTTTAACTTATAGCTCTTAAATGTAATTAAACAATTTTTTATATACATTTCATATCATTCAATATCTTTCAACAATTGTATAACAGTCACAGTCACATAATTAATAGCAGTCAGTCTTCAGTACTTTCATATACCCCTATTAACATAACTCGGACCTAAACGGATACGCGGATCCAACCTATACACCGAGGATAATATACAGTGTTTCATCGGCCGAAACCGGAATACACCGTAGGGTAACAGTAACAATAACAGTAACATTCATAGTCAGGTACAAAGTACCTCTTCAGAATGAATTCGGAACAGTCACAGTAGTTGACACATATAGTGTCTCATCGACACACAGTCGGAATATCCCTGAACACTTTCAATCCTATGGCATGCCAATTATATCCGACTAGCCCGACACTGTTAATAGGGTATTTGAATCATTTCATTTTGGAACAAAAATTGTAACAATTTCTATCACATCATTTATCATACATACTAACCATATAAAAATAACAAGTACAATTATTAAATTATTAAGCATAGTTTATAGAAATACAAACCGAAATTCTTGGGTTTATTCGATATCCTCGTTCACTTTCTCCTTTCCCTTTTTCGATGACATTTCCGATGCTACGTTGGCTACATAAAATTTAACATTTAAAATTATCAATATATGTTATTTAATAACACACTCTTTAATTTTCCATGTAACTTTTACACAAATTTCAATTTAGTCCTTCCACCATAACCATTCTTTTTTTTCAAATAACCTTATAGTTTTCATTTTATACCTACTTTAAACAAGTTTCAACTCTTAATATTCAATATAAAACATCAATTTTACAATTAAAAAATTTAATCCCTACTATAACAAAACTTATATCTATCTTTACAATTCAATCATTCTCCCACTTCTAACTTAAATTTCCATCAAATTACACTTAATTCTTCCATTTATTCAACTTAATCAATATCTAAAAATTCAATAACTTTCTAAATTTCAACATAACTCAAATAGTATTTCTTCTTAGGATTTCATAGACACTAAAATTAGAAGAAAATGGGTCAAATTTACTTACCAATCAAGCTTGAAACTCCAAAACCGTAATTTTTCCCTTTTTCTTTTCTCCTTTCTTTTTCTTTCCTATTTTGCTCCACTTTTTCTGTTCTTTCTTTCTTTTTCTATTTTATTTCTTTATTCTTTTATTATATTATTATATTTTAGTAATTATTATTATTTTTATTTACTTATAATATAAGTAAACATATATTTATACTACACATGTAATTAATTTTTACCACACATGTAATTAATTTTTACCACACACATGTCACCTTATGGTATTATTTCTAATTTAGTCCCTTGACCTTTCTATAATTTTTAATTAAACTTTTACACTTTATTCAATTTAATCCTTACACTAAATTAACCTTAATTAAGCAAAATTTACTTAATTAAAATTTACTTAATTAATATTTAATTAACCTTTCACTTTGTAAATATTTCCAATAAATATTTACGAATCTAATTTTTCAGAATCGAAGGCCCAAAAATTTTCTTTTCCGATGACCCAAAATTTGGGTCATTACATTATCAATTAGATTTACCACCAAGATAGTTTCATGACATCTCTCACTACTTTGAATTTTGTAATTCGCAGCTCTCGGTACCCAAGACGAGTCACGTATCAAGATTTTTGTTTCAGTCCCTACTCACCAACATAACACTTCTTGGAGAATTCCTTTGGCAACCCAGATACTCTTCTAGGTATAAAAAGGTATATTTCATAACATTGCACTCAAAAAACATGTATCTGAATAGTATTTCACATTCAAATCACACGCAAGTAACGAATTAGGATAATTAAGAAACCTCCAACCTTTTAGCAAGTAAAAATAAATTAAATTAAGCTAAACTGCGAAAACCCAAGCCTCCATTCACCTTTAATTCACATAATTGCTTCCATTCACACTAATGAATCCCTCTTTTTTCCGTGACCTTTTGTCACCAAAAGTTCTCACAAATATTCTCCATATCAAGACACAACGATTTTGGTAGTAAAAAAATAGTCCATGAATATGTCGAGATTGCCTGAAGAACTGATTTTATGAAAATCTCTTTCCCTCCTTACGATAAGTATTTTGTACTCTAACTGTCAATCTTTTATCTAATGTGATCTTTTAATACTTGGAACACCAACTTCTTTCCCCGACCAATCATATTAGGCAAACCAAGATATTTTTTAGGGTTTGTAGATGTAACACCCCAAATCCCGCCCAGTCGTTATGGCCAAATTCGAAAACCTACATTGGCCACCGGAATAGCTCAAAAAAACCTTCTTGATTTCAAACATACTTTTTTAAAACCATTTACGAGTTCATTCAAAACTAGTAAAATCGAATATTCAACTTTATTTTCAATCTCATTTCAAAAACCATTTGTCCATAAAAATGGCTAAAATAAACTTTCAGAAGTTTAAAAAATATATTTTAAAACTATTGGCTTATCAATTCAAAACGAATGAAATAAAACATTTATTTTAATTTCATAAAACCGCAAATTTCAGGAATCAAAATAAATTATATCTCAATTGTAAACATTCTGTAATAGCCCAAAATTGGGTCTAGTTGGAACAGACGTTTCGAGACCACAAAATCCGAGATAGAAATAATTATTTTATGATTATTTTGAGGTCTATGATATGATTTCATGATTGTGTGAAAATTTCGTGAAGAAATTCTATGTATAAAGTGCTCAATTTGAAGTTAGAGACTAAATTGAATAAGTTGCAAAACTTGCATTCTAGAAGTTTCTAGTATGAAATTGCTTTGAAATATTAATTAGGAGGTATTAAATAGAAATTTTACCAATTTCTAAGCGATGGACAAAAATTGGACATGGATGGAATTTTTGAAAGTTTAGTAAGGAATGGCATTTTGGTCATTTGGTAATTAAAAGAAATAAAAAGGGAAAATAAAGCCAAAATTGACTCATCTTTTTAATGGAGGCTGAAATTAGCATGGGGGAAGCCATGGCTAGGGTTTTCAAGCTTTCCAAGCTCAATAGTAAGTCCGTTCTAACCCCGTTTTTCAAGTTCTTTACGTTTTTGGAATCCCGGTAATTTGATTAAGCTTATTCTAGCAATAATTTAAGCTAGGGTTCATATTTGGAAAAATACCCATAGGTGAAATGTGTTTATTTTGCTGTTTTATGATAGTTAGAATATGAGGTTTTAAATTATGTTAGACAACTTGTGCTACTCGGTTTTGAGTGAAAACAAGTAAAAGGGCTTAATCGGTAAAAATACCTAATAGTCATAAGTATATGTTAGAGTGAGAATTTGATGTTGCCATAGAAGGGAAAAGTGATCAGCATGTCATAAAACATAAGAATAAGGGATGAAGTTTAATTCCCGAGCTTAGGGGCAAAAGTGTAAATATGTAAAAGTTTAGGGGCAAAATTTTAATTTTTTAAAAGTTTGAGTTAAGGACTGTTTTGAATATTAAATTAATTAAATAAGTAAAATATGATATTTTAGATCCCAGAAAACGAGATTTGCACCTAGAATGAGAGAAAAATCGAAAATGAGGAAAGTTAGTAAAATGGCCGTTTTAGTATCGAGGTAAGTTCATATGTATAATAAGCATTAATTTATGCATGTTTTAATGTAAAATTGATATATTTATTATGATTTCCGAGGTGTTGAAAGTATGTAAGTTGGTATGATAATAATACAGCAATAATGTTGTAATTTATATTTGAAAGTTAAATTTAGTGAATTAATTGAATTATGTTAAATTAAATTATTATGGTGTCAAGTTTATGAATTGATTTAAAAATATGTCTATAGTACATGAAGTGCATTGAATTATCATACATATATGTGATTTCTATGATTATGGATATTATGGGAAATTGTAATTTCATATGATTTTTAATAAGGCAATGTGTAATTTAATGTTATTGCCTTGATATTAAATGAGATGTAAGTTTATATGTAAGTAATACATCAATATTACTTGTATTATGATATTTTATAATAATATTGGAAATATGTTTGTGGATAATTACTTGATTGGTGAAATTGTTGGAAAAGAGAGAGAAATCCCGGTCGAACCTTTCGGAAAGATTGGATGATACAGATAGTATGTAGCTAGGTCACATGTATGGTGCTGAGTGCACATCATGTGTACAAGAGAGCTATAAGACATTATGATGTAGCTAGGTCGCATGGGTGATACTATGTGTACACCATGTAGACAAGAGAGCAACGGGATATATGTAGCTAGGTCGCATGCGTGGTTCCAGGTGAAGGACACCATGTAGACAAGAGAGCTACAAGATAAATTGGCTAGGTCACATGGGTGGTACTGAGTGTTCACCATGTGTACAAGAGAGACGAACTACATGATGGGTGGAGCTATGTGCTGAAACGACCAAGTATCGAGGATTGATTCGAAGTGTTCAACGGGAGACTCTCTATGTATTGCTTTGTGAGTTTTGTGATGAATAAGTACAGGAACTTGGTTATGTGAATGATGTGTTCATTAAGTGACTAGGATGTGGTAAGGTTATAAACAAGTAAGTTATACATGAGGATGATTTTATGGTGACCTTGTAATCATGGGCCTATACTTGTGATGTATGAAATGTGGTGAAAATGATTTCTGATATGTATGTTAAAATGAGGTTAATACAAAGAAAGTGTGAAAGAGTGAATTAGAAATAAAACTGTTTTGGATAGTAGTAGTGACGTGATTTTGAAAAATTGCCAAAAATAGTAGAAATTGAATGAAAGACTGAATGAGAGATCAAATTAAATCTTAATGGGTCTATTTTCATATAAAAGAAACAGAGCAAGAAAAGGAGTTCTGTATTTTGAGATATTTATGTTTTTGTGAGACTAGTTCAGAATGATTATGTGATCCCCTGTTCTGACTTTGGAAAATCACAAAAATTTGGATAAAAATAATTAAAGGCTTAAAATTATATTTTTAAAATCCCTAATGATCTATTTTCAAGATAAATCAACAAGAACATTATCCGAGTTCTGTATTGTGAGATAATTAATTTTTAGTGAAGAGAGGTCAGAACTGTCAGAAAGTGAAACAGGGGAAATTTTAATGAATAAACTGTACTAATTGGCTAAACCAAAAATTATGAAAATTTTATGGTGGAAAGATATGTGAATCTAGTTTCAGGGGAAATTTACGGATCTTAATTTGGAGCTCTTTAGCTCGAATGATAAATAAGTAAGTGACTATGACTCGTGTGGACAGTTTGATGTGAGCATTTATTAGTAAATTGTGAAATCGTACTTACAAGAATGCTATATACATTAAGGATGTGGAATGGAGAGGAAGAGGAGGAAAATAAATATATGTGGAAACTATGGTATATGAAATATTGATATAATGAAATAAATGATATGTGTTTATAAGAAAACAGAAAGAGAATGATATGTATCATGACATGTATATATATATGACTAGTCTCAATGTAATGCTTGTTGGGTATGGAGTTGAATTGAAATGTTTCAGGCAAACATGTTATTTTGCGCATCTAAATTGTGGTATTTTATAAAGATATGATCTAGTTTTAAAATGAATGCTTGATGATTAAGCTGAAGATATTTGGTAAGATAATAATCTTGGTATAAATGTCTAAGTGGTACTATAATAAACAAGGTAAAATGAGTATGAGAGACACATGTATGATGACATACAAATGCTATGTTTGTGGTTTAATTGAGAATATTTAATCATTAAATGAATACCATGTTATATGCTTTTGATTTTGTATAAGTGTGTAAGATATTAAGGTTGACCAAAGCTTGGAAAATAGCCTAGGTATATTCCACACAGGCAGAGACACGACCATGTGTCTCAGCCGTGTATGGAACACGACTTTGGGACACGGGTGTGTGGAGCCTTAAAGCATGAAATTTCCAAGATTTTCGTAAGTTCTCAGTTTAGTCCTGAACCCTTTCTAAAGTATGTTTTGGGCTTCGTAGACTCAAATAAGGGACTATGTGTAAGTGAATGAACGTTTTGAAATATAAATGAAATTTTATGGCTCGTATTTTAGTTTAATGTTTGTATGTTTGTCCGGTAACACCTCGTACCTTATCCCGGCCTCGGGCACGGGTAAGGGGTGTTACACATTCAATCATTTATTCAAAACTATTTCGAATTTTCAATCATACTTCTAAATCATTTGTCTTTTTATTCAAAAGTGGAGAAGTTGGTTATTCGTCATTATTTTGGAAATAAAAATATATTAACTTCATAAATCAAATGTCTTTAGAAAACTCATTTATAAACATTAATAATTTTGAAACTAAGTCTAATTTTATTAAAAACTCATTTTTCAGAAATGTAGTTGAAAAATGTGTTATTGGCAGATTCTATTTTAAAAATCGAGTTTCAAGCAAAATCTTATCAAATACTAATTTATGTAATTTTTTAAAAAAAATTAATGTCATGGAAGCAATTTATGCAAATTAGAATGAAAAATACCCAAAATAAAGTCTAATGTCATAGTTCATACACAAACTTATTACAAACCTAAAATATCAAAATAAAATTTAATTACTTTAATTTAAAAAATCTTCTGAGAAACTCCTCCAAATGCCATCATCGAATCCTTACCTCAGGATTATCTGTAAAATCAAAAAACTTAAGGGGGTGAGTAATAAAGCTTAGTGTGAGATTAACATAAACACAATCACATGCATACAAGCATGTAAACACAATCACACTTATACATTATACAACCATAATAACCATATCAATTTCATATAACTCAATATTTCACACTTATACTATGCATGATCATGTCAATGCACATTTTGTAAAATGATGTAGATTTTATGAGAATGGTCCTACCCATCTCTGCTACCAAACTCGAGTTCCCTAGAACTCGTCCATCCAACACACCAAATTGTAAACAGTGTCACCAAAATCGCAAATAAACAACCAATAATCAATATCATGGACAAGCCACCAAAATTGTAGATATACTACAACATAATCAAAATCGTGAATAGTGTCACATTAATGCAGATAAACTGCCACATACTTTCACCTTTCACTTATCCCACCCCATGCATGTGATATGACCAAAATCACTCAAATCATATAGGCATATTTAACATGAAAATCTCATATGTACACATGGTACCAAAATTTCACAATTTATTTTCATGCGAACATGAAGTATGCCATATAATCACATAACATGAGAATTAGATGTACATATGTTTCAAATTAATAATAAGAATCAATATCACACAATATGCTTTTCACAACATTTACGGTTTGGGGAAATACTTACTTGACAAAATCCATAACGATGGTTTATCTCTCTTTATGGATACATAAAGTATCCTTATCAATAAATTTATTTAAGTAACAACATTTTTGTCAATATAAAACAAAGACTTAATTTAATTTAGTGTTAATTTAGTTTAGTGTTAAAACCTACACCTAATTGTAGATCCAATGTGCAACAAATCTCTACGAATGCCCACACGTGGATCTAACAATTAGATTACCTAATCAATCAACAAATGGTGATCTTACGTTAATAACAATCGTCAATAAGGCTGAAACAATAGTGGTGTCAATTTTTCCATTATCACTTACCGTTAAAATAATCTCTTGAATAAGCAAATTAAAACCCCACGTTCAGTGGTCTCTCGGGTTGATGTCAATCGACCTTAAATAATACATGACATAAGATATGTTAATACACGAGGAGAATAATTTACTAGGGCTCTCTAAAGTATTTGGCCAAGGAAAGAAAAATAAAGAGAAGAAAAATATTTCTCCACAACACTTATGCTTACATTATCACGATTAGAACGAAAGGATCAATAGATTGTCTTGAACACGAATTGGAGAGGAAAGAAGGATCTAAAGAGGACGACTATTTTTGAAAATAAGTCCATAAAAAAGTTTAGAATTAAGAATTAATTAAAAAATAAATAATGCAGAATTTTTTATGACTTAAAAGAATAACAAAAGTTGAAAATTGAAGAAGAAAGGAAGAAGAATCTCAACCATCAGCGGTGGTGTTATGGCAACAACGGTGACGGTCCAGTGATATAGGCAAAGATTTGGTGGAGGAGGAGAAAAGAATATGGGTTCGGTCACTCACTTAAAGATAGGAGAAAGGAGAAGAGAGAAAAATAATAAAAAAAATAAAGGAGTTGCGCGGTAATTGACGCGATGGTGGTGGGTGGCGTTAAGGGCGGCGATGGAACAGAAAGAAAAAGAGAAGAGGAGGACGGGTGATGAAGTGGTGGTTTTCAGGTCGAATAGCAGTGGATAACGGTGGAGAAAAGGAGACCAAAATCAATATAATGGTGGTTCAATGTGGTGCAAAAGGAGAGGAGGAGAAAAAATAGAGGAGCAAAGGAAGGGAATGATAATGAAAATGAAAAGAATGAAAAGATGTAACAAAAGGGTGTTCTTCATCTTATCTAGGTTCAATGAACATCACACAAGGTAAGGGTGAAGAGAATGGTATGTTGAGGGGACAAAGGAGCAAAAAGGGGGTCATGGGAGTGAAAAGGGGGCTTAATGAGGGAAGGTTGACTCACACACAAGGAAATAATCTTTTCCTATGCATGGTAACTAGGTTGGATGGCAAGGAGTATTCACACTAGCTAAAGTTGTCAAAAAAATTTAAATAAAAATTTGGAAGTGGAGAATTGAACATGGGACCTTTAGGAAATTATCTAAGCACTTAACGACTTGACCACATTAAGCTTTGTCATCATTTTAATAGAAAATATTTAAAAACATGGGATGACCTTTGCTAAGGGTTTAAAACAAATTTTCACCAATAAGAAATTAATGAGAAGGAAATGATTCGAACCCAGATCATCAAGGACAACTCCACCACTACTCAATCACTGTAATTAATATTTATTTATTATCAAACGAGCAAAAGATTATCTAAAAAAATTGGTCATGACCACTCTTGGTTCATTAACCTAATTTCTACTAACTTTGTTTTTGGGATGTGACAGAAGAATTTCGGACATTCAAGATTTGCATAATGGAATTTATCATCTGATTAGTTGTACTTGTACTATAAAAAGTCTTAAACTTTTTATAATTAACACACTGACTAGAAACATCATCGTACTCTTTAAGGATTGTCTTTAATGTTTGTGCCCTCTTCTTGAAGCCTCCCCAAATAATATACCATCATCAATAAATGGTAAATGAGAGATCTACAAGACTTTTCTACTTACTCAAGCCCTCTTCACCAACCCTTCTCGTTCAGCCAATCATATTAAAATATATAGACCCTCACTACACACCAGAAATAGATAAGGACTTAATGGGTCCCCTTTCCTTAATCCTCTAGTAGGATGAAATTTCTCTCCTTCTCTGCCATTAACCACAATTAAGTACGTTATTGAACTTATGCAATGCATAATGAAATCCACTCACGAGATATCAAAACCCATCTTTAATAACATTTGATGTAAAAAGGACCAGTCAACTCAGTCACATGCCTTGCTCATATCCAATTTTGACATCAAAAGCTTTTTCTTACTATTCTTTTTTGCTTGAATGCATGTAAAACTTCATAAGTGATAAGAACATTATCAGTAATCAGCCTTCCATGAATAAAGGCACTTTGAGCCACATCAATACAATATTATAAAAACTTTTTGAAATCGATTCGCCACAGTTTTAGAAATAATTTTGTAGAGAACTTTACAAAGACTTATAGACCTAAAGTTTGACAAATTCGTAGGCTGAGCAATTTTTGGAATAACAACAATATTTGTAACATTGTATAATTCCAAAGACATACCTTCATTCAGTATATTCAGACAAAAAGTGCTCACATCCCTTTCAATAATATGCCAAAATTACTGGAAAAAATCCTTGGAAAGCCATCACTTCCAGCTGCTTCAGTTGGTTTCATTCCTTTTAGAGCAACGAACACCTCCTCAACCATATACTTTGCTAATAACATCCAATTCATATCTTATGTTATTCATCACTCCACTTCGAACAAGATATGCTACATATTTCCAATGCCTTTAGTGGTGAACAAATCATTAAAATAATTTCAAACAATTTCCTCCATTTTGTCCTCTTTATTAGTTATCGCTCCCAAGTCATTCTCCAATCCCCTGATTTGATTCATATGTCTCCTTTAGGAAGAAAATTTGTGGGAAAACGCAGTACTTCTAACTCTCATTCTCAACCAATTTGCCCGAGCCCTCTGTTCCCAATACACTTCTTGTTTCTCCAATTTTAATAAGATGTTACCCTTCATGGCCTTGGCGAATTACTTCTTCATAAGAATCCTCTAAAACCCACCAGGCTTCAAATCTGAATTTTCTTTGCTTCCCCCGTTTCGCAACCTAGTCTGTTTGGACTAAAAATGGGTAGTGATCCAGAAAAGAGTAAGATATGTGTTCCATTAAGAAATTAGGGAATGATTTTGACTATTCTAAATTCACCACTCCCCTATCCAGTCATTCTTTTATGCTAGTTTTTGGTAAATTCCCTATTTCCCATGTGAACCAAAGTCCTGGAAAACCCCCATCCATGAACTATCATTCCTTTAACACCTTTCAAAAATTCTCCATTCGCCTCTTGTCCCTTGGAATTCCTCAAATCTTTTCATAGAAGTACATGTTCTCATTAAAGTCTCCACAAACTGTCCATGGAAGATCGCAACTTTTCCTTAATCGTCGAAGCAAATCCTAACTTTCCTCCCTATTTCTAACATCCAAGGCTTCATAGAAACCTCTAAATATCTAGTTCAAACTATCATTGTAACACCCTGATAAATTTATTTCTGTATCTATGAATTCTGACACAAATGTGTACTGCTTTAGTGGTTAAGTGTTTTAAATGTGTGTTTGAGGTCTGACAATAATATCCTTTACCGCGGATAGATGATTTGTTTGATTAGTTGAAAAGGGCTATAGTGTTTTCAAAAATAGATCTGAGATCAGGTTATTATCAGTTGCGAGTAAAAGATTCAGACATTTTGAAAACTACTTTCTGAACAAGGTATGATCACTATGAGTTTTTAGTTATGCCTTCAGATTAACGAATGCACCTATTATCTTTATGGATTTGATGAACAGAATTTTCAAATCGTATTTAGATCAATTTGTTGTGTATTCATTGATGACATTTTGATTTATTCACGTGATGAAACCGAACATGCCGAGCATTTGAGAATAGTGTTACAGACTTTACGAGATAAGCAATTGTATGCAAAGTTTAGCAAATGTGAATTCTGGTTACATGAAGTTGGTTTTCTGGGCCATATTATGTCAGTATTAGTATCCGAGTAAAATTTCAGCTATTTTAGATTTGAAGCCTCCGAGAAATGTTTCTGAAGTCCGTAGTTTTTTGGGACTTGCTGGTTATTATCGACGATTTGTGAAAGGATTTTCTATGATTGTGACTCTATTGACGAAACTGCTTCAAAAAGATGTGAAATTGATTGGTCTAAAAAGTGTCAGAAAAGCTTTAATCAGTTAAAAGTTTTATTGACTGAAGCTCCAGTGTTAGTACAACCAAAACCGGGTAAAGAATTTATGATCTACAATGATGCTTCATTGAACGAATTAGGTTGCATTTTGATGCAAGAAGGCAAAGTCATAGCTTATGCCTCGAGACAGTTGAAGCCACAAGAAAAGAACTATCCGACTCACGATCTAGAATTGGCAGCTATTGTGTTTGCTTTGAAGATTTGGCGCCATTATCTATTTGGTGAGAAATTTCACTTATATTCAGATCATAAGAGTTTGAAATATCTGATGACTCAGAAAGATTTGAACATGTGACAGAAAAGATGGCTAGAATTGCTAAAAAAACTACGAGCCTGTTATCGATTATCATCCGGGAAAAGCAAATGTTATTGTTCATGCTTTAAGTCAAAAATCATTGTTTGCATTACGTGCCATGAATGCTCCTTTTGCTTTGTCTGATGATGGTTCAATTTTAACGGTATTGAAAGCGAGACATTTATTCTTACAACAGATTATTGATGCTCAGAAGGTTGATAATGAGATTTTAACAAAACAAGCCAAGTGTAATCTAGACTCTGATTCTGAATATCGAATTGATAATGATGATTGTTTGAGATTTAGAGGTCGGGTTTGTGTTTCGAGAAATTCAGAGTTAATTCAAATGATTTTGAACGAAGCTCATAGTAGTCAGTAATCTATACATCTGGGTAGTACAAAAATGTATAACGATTTGAAACAGCATTATTGTTGGTCCGGAATGAAAAGAGATATCTCTGACTTTGTTTTGAAATGCTTAATTTGTCAGCAAGTTAAAGCTAAGCATCAGGTTTCATCTAGATTACTTCAACCGATTATGATTTCAGAGTGGAAATGGGACAGAATCACGATGGATTTTGTATTCTGTCACCGAGTAAGAAAGATGCAATCTAGGTTGTTGTTGATAGATTGACTAAATCAGCTCATTTCATCCCGGTTCGTATAGATTATTCACTTGATAAGCTTGCTAAGTTGTACATTTCTCAGATTGTGAGATTGCACGGAGTACCTATTTCTGTTGTTTCAATAGAGATTTGAGGTTCATATCAAGGTTTTGGAAGAAACTGCAAGATGCATTAGGTACGAAATTAAGACACACGGGCGTGTCTAATACCGTGTGAGGCACTTGGCCAGTTCACACAGGCGTGTGACCTTTATAGCTTTGAAAAATGTTTAAGTTTCGAAAAATTTGTATGTGCTCGGTTTAGTCCTAACCCCTTTCTAAAGCATGATTAAGGTCTCGTTGAGCTTCGTAAGGTACTCTATAATGATGTATGACCTTGATGCTATGATGTTTGTGAAATGAATGCGAAATGTTTAGATGTTTCCGATAATGCCTCTTTACCCTAGTCCAGCGACGGATACGGGTTAGGGGTGTTATAATGTTGGAGGTCCTGTGTTCGAATCCCTGCGTAAGCAAGGGAGTTTATTTTTGCTCGGTTTCCTGTTAGAGTTTCGGTTGAACGGAAATTCTGATGAAGTTGAGAGTTAGTGGGTTAGTGGATTTAATGGTTAGTGGAAGGTTAATGTAGATATTATTAGATTTAATTATATTTTATTTATTTTTTCAAATTTTGGCTCTCTTCTTCATTTCCAAATTTCTGACGTTCATTTTGCTTCCTCTCTTATTCTTCTCTTCTATTATTTTCTCTTTAATCTAAATCCTCTTTTATTTCTTCTAAATTGCAGGTTTGTCTGTTCATGGTGTTCGTACATGTTGATAAGTGGTGGTAGTATTTTTGTTTGATAGGGAGTTTTTCCTTTTAAGTCATTTTGATCGATGTTGTTTTTTCTGTTAGTATTGAATTGGTGTTTTTGGCAGTAGAGAATCGTGGGGTACGGAGTTTTTCTCTTGCAAAATTGTAAGTGAAATCATTTGGGGAATCGAGTAAGCACTGAACACTCGAATTTCACCGTTATCAGTTTCGTTAGCCCGATTTAATCAAGAATTTAGATTGATGTTGGAAATTTGTTATTTCGATTTTAGGTTATGGTGGTCTCGAGTGTGTTTTCGCATCAAAATCGAACCAGGTGTGTTTCGAAAAAGCAGAAAATTGAGCTTCAGCGAAAGCTGAAAAACTAATTTGTCGATGCCATACGGGCGTGTGCCTGGCCGTGTGGTTGGTCGTGTACGAGACACGGCCGTGTGGTTGACGAGGGCATGGCCGTGCGCTAGACATAGTCGTGTGGTGGTGTGAGTGTGCCCGTGTGGGTCACACAGACGTGTAGGTTTTGGGCCAGGTCACACGGGCAAGGCCAATCTGGGCGTGTGGGCCACATAGGCATGTAGGCCAATAATTCTAAAATTTTTCCTAGGGTCGCACAAGTCGTTTCGATCGTCTGTGGGCCTACCGTAGGGTCGGTAAGGGCAAACTAAACCTAGGTTATGTAATCCGATATTTTGATAGTTTGCTCTGATTAGGACACTGATATGCATGTCTAATTATTCTGCTACTTATATATATATATCTGATATTTGAATGCGAGCATGTCAAGCATGATATTTCTGTATCTGTATACTATATCTGTATTTTGTATCTGAATTTGGGGTAGCTTTATATATGTGGAGGAAGTGATATGTATGACAATATTTCACCTATATTCTGGCAGTTTGACTGCATATTATCCGTAATCTGTCGCATCGACACTATGTGGTGTGTAGGGATGGGTGGGTGTTTTTAACCCCCCATAGTGTGATGGGATGGTCGGAGATGGTGTGTAGAGGATGGGTGTAGAACTCATTGTATTTGTTCTGTTTATCTGTTATTTGTATCTATATTTGTATTTGTATCTGTATCTGTATCTGTATCTGTATCTGTATCTGTATCTGTATCTGTATCTGTATCTGTATCTGTATCTGTATCTGTATCTATAAAGGACTTTAGTTTGAGTCTGAATTTGAATCTGACCATGTATGTGATATTTGTTTGTAACGCATGTCTATTTATGTTGGGTTACACACTGAGTTTTCGAAAACTCACATTTGTTTGTCTATTTTGTTCAGGTAATCAACAGACTTAGGCGGATCGGTGCGACAGAGCCTTACAGTGACCACGAGATCGTAAGCTGACCTTAAATATTGATTTTAATTAGACTAAGAATTGTTTTTGGGAGTTTTGTATTTATTGGACTCTCCTGTCTATTGGTTTTTAATTTGGTTTTGGATGCATTTTTATTCTTTTATTACGATATCTGACTAAAATCTCAATTTTACAAAAATAAATATTTTTCTGAGAATACGAGTTGGATTTCCAAAATGTTACAATTTTAAGACTTCTACCGTGAATTATGATTTGGCAAGTAAATTAATCAAATAACATTTTCAACAAAAGTTGTAATAATGGTAATGGGTTACAAAGCTTCAATGAATTTGCACTGTTTTCAAAACCCCTCTATTGTAACATTACCAGATTCGGCCATATCGTCAAGGCCGATTTTGGGATATTACAATCATCCACCTCTTGAATGTCTGCGTCAATATGGTTTTCTGAGAAGCTACGAACATTGACTAGATCATTACCATTCCACACTAGACTGAGCCCCCCTTTAAAGCCTTCCGCGTGAACATCAATCCCATTCTTAAAGCTACAACTCTTACGTACTCTCTCCATATTCACACCATTTAATTTAATCTCCATCAAGAAGATAATTTGAGGATTAATAGACTTCAGCATGAACCGAAGCCTTTGAATTGCCCGCGTAGTCCCCAATTCGCGAGTATTCCAAGATAAGATGTTCATAGCTCCTAGTCAGCTTGCCATTAGCAGTTGTCAATATCTGATGAAAGTGAGCATTATGTTTCTCAGCTAGGATTCCTAATAAATTAGAGATTTTAGAAACATTAGGAACCGATAATTCGATTCTGGGCCTTTTTTTCCCTTCGACATTCTCTATTGTATCATCTTCAAAATCGTGCTCCGCATTAATTCGACTCATTTCACTAGAACCATTTCGATTCAAATCAACATTAATTTAAGATCCTTCCAAATTAAAAAGCAAAATTAGATTGATATGACTCCCCAAATCGTTCATTTATTCATCCCTTAAATTACTCCCCAAACCATGCTTACTAAGATTTGTTTCCCTAGAATCATCATCCCCTTCCTCACAAAGCCAAACATTGTTCGTTGTATTAGCCCTCCTCATTTTTTCTTTTAGAGATATATTCCACCCAAAATCCATAATAACTCCTCTTCGATTCAATGTAACAGGGCAAAACTTATCATTAGGGCCCAAGCAACCACATAAGAAACAGAACAAAGTGAGCCTTTCATGCCGAAAATTCACATAAGTAAATTTCGATAATGGGAGAACAATTTTCTTCCTCCTCTTCAAAGGTTTTCTAACATCTAACTCTACTTAAATTCTGAGATGATTCTTTAACCCTCTATTTAACTATTTCAAGTCATATTCTAGAAACCTTCCAATAAAGTTTCCCAACTACTTAGCCATTGTTTCCAAGAAAAAAACTAGGGGTAAATCATGAACTTATTCCCAAAAAGTCGAAGAAACTAGTGGTACCTGCATCAGATCTTCGTCATTCTCCAGTCGATGGATGATCAATAAATGATTATTAAACATCCAAGGATTTCCATTAACCACCCGATCTATATCCATCTCATAAAAGAATTATAATAGGTATCTCCTCCCCCCAAGATTCAATATCTGAACACCCCTTAAAGGATGCCACAGATTTTCCATTATATTCTTCATTGCCAGAAAATGGACAACACTCACTACCACAAAGCACCCTACTAAATAGTACTCATACGTCACTCTCTATAAACCCGAATCGATCAGCAAAAGCAGTGCTTCCTCTTCCCCATCCTCAATGTTGAGCCTCACCATTTCCTTTTCCAAAATGAAAATCCACCTTCAAAAACACCCAATATAAACTTTTTGGAGAAAGAAACTGTGAAAAAACTTCAAACAAAGACAAAATAAAATTAACAATACTATGCTAGAGAGAGTAAACAAATCGTAGTTTGATTACTTTAAGTCTTTTTTTTTAGTCATCAACTAACCATTATTTTGATATTCATTAATAATATATGGATACAAGATGTAATTTTAATTTTAATTTTAATTTTAATAAAAATGGTTTTAATATTTAAAAAGTTAATAACCAAAACTATTATTTTAATCTCAATTTAATAATATAATAGATAAAAAAATTTTGTCAGCTTAAAAAATATATTTTTTTATATTCGTAGTTTTATATATATTACAAATTATAAATAATTAAAAATCAAAAAATGAAATTCCTTTTTTTTTCAAATTTAATGACGTTCTTTTGGTAAAATAGAAATTGCAATTTAAAATTAGGATACATAAATACTCACTCAATTATATAAATTTTTCATTAATAAAATGTTTATAATTAAAGTACCCACATTATATAGTTCAATCCTATTAAAATCATAAACGGAAGTGACGTGGCAGTTAAAAAAATTAATATAATAACAAATTTGACCCTCAACTTTTATATATTATATCAATTTAGTTTTAATTTTAAAAAATTATACCAACTTATAATTTTAAAAAATTTAGTCATAATTTTTTATTTTATTTAATATTAATATAATCATATTTATTTAATATTAATATTAATATAAAAATGTAAACTTATTATTATATTTTTAAAAATATTTATGTATTTTTTATATATTTCTTTGAATTTTTTAGAATTAAGATCAAATTAAAACTATTTGTAAATTTTGAGGATTAGATTTTAAAAATTATGACTAAATTGATATAATGTGTAAAAATTGAGGAGTAAACTTTGTTATTATGTCAATTTTTTTAACTATCACATTATCTTGTCATTTATAATTATAACAGAAGGTCAATAAAAATTTTTATTTTAAGTAATTAATTTTTTTAATTGAGTCAACCTTAGAATTATTGTGTGAATCAATGGAATTACATCTGAAATTTGTCTTTTCGAAATCCAAAGAAATTCTAGAATCGCTTTGTTCATTATCGTCTTTTGTCGTCTCGTCTCTCCTTTTTCCAGTTTTGTTTCCTTCCATCTCTGCTTAGCTCACCCGACAAATTGTAGTGCGAGTCGTTGGATTAGGTTAGGGAGCTGAGCTCTTAGTTTCTACCTATCGTTTTTCCTAGAATGCTTTTAAATTTATAGTTTTTAAATTCTTTTATGTAAGAATAAAAATATTTCAAATACCTTTTTTTAAATAAAAATATTTCAAATATTTTTTTTAATTGTTTAGATACCTCAAATTTATATTTAAGCTTAATTTAGGAATAATTTTCAAATGTAGTTTTTTGCAAAAAAAAATTAGGGAGAAGTTAAAAATATTCAACTTTAAAAAAAAGTACTTTGAGACCAATTTTTTACTTAGAAGAAGTATTTTTTTTCTTTTAAAAAGCAGTTTATTTAGGATTGTTTTTGTCTCAAAAATGTTTCTTAAAAACAATACTAAACTAGTTTTTAGATATCAAGTAGTTTTAAGGTGTAACTTTTTTAATATGACATTAGTTAATGAATTTTCATAGAATTTGAGATTTAATTAATCTATTTAAAAGTTAAAATTTCAATTTTTTTTATTTTTTATTTAAAAATCTTAATTCAATCAATATTGTCACTAGTAATTTTCATTAAAATTTATCAATTTAATATATTTATTTTTGGTCAATCATATGTCACATCATAAGAGGACAACTTAAACAACATGTCAAGTTGATAAATTTTGATCGAAAATACTTATGATTTTAATACTTAGATTGAGATTTGTAAATAAAAAAAAGTTGAAGAACTTAATTTTTAACTTTTTTAAATACAATGACTAAGTTTCAAATTTTGTCCAAGTACAAGAATTAACAACATAATTTAATTTTTTCAAAAATAAATTATTTATAATTTATAAGTGAAAAATACTATAAAAATGATAATGTATATCAAATTCATCTCAAGTCCAAACTCTAGAATCCATCATTAAGTTAAGATTTGAATTTAAATTACTCTAAATCAACTAATAATAATTTAAAAAACTATTTTTGCTCATTTATATATTTTGAGGACTAAACTAAAATAATTTAGAACTATATTAAAAACTAAAAAAATAGTCAGAAGGTATTCATTAAATCAGTGAAAAATAGCCCTTCCAAGTTAATATGTACCCCATAACTGGTAAAAGAGAAACATATTTTAATTTTATTTAGTTAATTCAACATGATTTAAACTTTGTTATAAAAATATATAATAATATAAAAAAAATTGGAAATAACAATTTTGACATACATCAATTAATTGCTGAGTGCCGACAGAATATACAGTAAGAAAAGAAAGAAAAGTACTAATTTCTATGCATAAGTCAATTCCACGCGTATTTTAGATAAATGATAAAATAAAAATAAAAATTTATAAAAATTACCTTAATACTAAATTATTTAGAAAAATAATCTAATTTCTATAATAAAAGTGAGTTCCTCCACCTGCCGCACCACCTTAAAATTATTACGTCATCCTTACCAAAATGATAGAAAGAAAAATAATAATAATTTTTTATGCCACCATTTCTCAAGATAACACTTGTATAAAATGTTGTATTTTAAATCGTGTTCCCAGAGTTAAATGAAAAATATATTTTTTTAATATTTATGGTGCTGTCACGTTATTTAGAAGAACCAAAATGAAATAAAAAATTAGTTTTTGGTGCTCCCTTCTTGGCACCCAATTTGAATTTTTTTTTAATTTATTGATGTCGCCACTTCATGTGTTGTTATCAAAAACAGTAAAAAAATTTTCCAGTCCCTACTAGAGATGTGGCAGCACTAGTATTTTTTTTTATTTTTTTCCCACCACTTCATATAAGGTCGCCAGAATGGAAAATAAATTTATTTTTTTGTTTCCTACACTAGACATGGCGGCACCAGGTAAATTTTTTTCGGGTGCCGCCTGTAAATGTGGCAGCATCAAAATCATGTTATAGAAGCCCCCATTTTAGGCACAATTCATTATATGTGTTTATTACTAATTGTTAAAGAGAAGGAAAAAAAGGAAAAAAAAAAGGGTCATCTTCTTTTTTAGTTGGAGTGTGCAACACAAATATTATATAAAACATGACTAACCAAATTATTGTTTATGTTCATTTTGATGGAGTCATTTTAGAAAGAGCGGTTGGTTATGTATTTGAATCTTATCAGAAGGTTGGAATGAGGTTCGATAAAAATGTAAGGGTGTAAGAAATGAAAAAGAAAGTATTAGTACCACAATAGCTCGACGTTGTGGGAGGAAAATGTCCAAACTATTCTACAGATTTTCAATTTCCTTCAATCCGTTGAAATTTCAATAGATAGAACTTGTAGACGAAGAAGACTTGGGCACAATTGTGGAATTTATTGCTCGAATGGAGACAACAACACTAAACCAATTCTATTATTTGTCGAGTTAGTCGACCCCGAGCCTTTGAAATGACATTCCATTAGCTCAACAACACAAGTTTGACTTTGATCTCAATGTCAAATGGACATAACAATCGTGTTATGGAAGGCCATCAACAGGGGCTAAAAATACATAGCATGGGTCGACAATGTATAACAACTCAATTCTGACCCGTTGTTTAGAGATATATCCAGAGTTGAGGGGCATCGATGCAAATGATGAATAAGGTCCGATAATGATGTTTATTCTCAACGTGATGGTAAAGAATATAGTGGCCCTAATCAAGATGAAGTCTCGAATAATATCGACGATGAAGGTGCAAATTACGGTGAAAATCTACAACCCCCTTTAGTAGGGCACTCGAGTCGTAGTTTTATGAAATGACACTGGGGTAGACATGTTGAGTGTTGACTTCAATGCCGCACATGCAATTAAGCTCTCTGATATGAAGATATATTTCCTACTCATCGATTGATGACATCTTCAGAAACGAAAGATTTTTTCATGGGGCAGTAATTCCAAAATAAGCAGGACTACTTACATGCTATCAAACAGTACAACATGAAGGTGCCGATGGGCTACAAAGTTGCCAAGTCTACATCGACATTATATGTTAGACAATGTTGGAAGTTTGGAGAAGGTTTCCAATAGCGGATTTGAGCTGCATTGGGACAAAGGACTAAACAGTGGTGCATTCAGAAACTTGCAGAGCCTCATACATGTATTTCCGCACGTATGACGTAAGACAATTGCAAACTAGATGCGAAACCAATTTGCAACTGCATCATGCCGATTGTGAGGGACAAGCCCGCCATACAAGTATCGGTCATCATTGTTGCAATGCAAACCCGATTCTAGTACCAGGTGTCGTACAGCAAAGCATGATGGGCGAAACAAATGGCAATACAGCAATTGTACGATGATTGGGATGTATCGTACAATGAACTTCAAGGATGGATAGTCATGATGAAGTAGTACGTGTCAGGTACAGTCGTGGAGTTACAGGCGCGACTTTATTATAGCTCGGATGACCAACATCAACCGGGGAGAAGAGTTTTCTACCAGTTGTTTTGGACATTTGATCTATGCGTTCAGGACTTTGAAAACTGTAAACCGTTTGTGCAAGTTGACGGTACTTGGTTATACAAGAAATATACCCAAATACTCCTTATTGTGATTGTATAATATGGGAACATGAATGCCTTACCGGTCGCGTTTGCGATCATAAAAAAGGAAAACATACAATCATGGGAATTTTTCTTAACAAACTTGCAGAGTCATGTTGTTAGAGAAGACAACATTTGTACTATCTCTAACAAATCAAAGGGGTTGGTTGCTACTATTCGACTAAACGGGGTTCCGTGGATATCTATCTATTGCATCTGCCACATTGCGGTTAATTTTCACCAGGAATTCAAGAATGTTGACTAATGTAGGTATTTGGTGAAAATGGGTAAATTCCTGAACTACAATATTATTTAAATATCTTGAATACATTTTGGATATATAATGAAAACGTAACATTTCATATCTTAATACATACACAACGTATGAGCTAAAACCATGCCGTTTCAGAAAAATGATGGCGAAGCTTGAGGTTGATATGCACGGTGTGATTAATCATTCTCTCTAGGAATTTTGAGTATCATGGAGCCCTAGCAATGGGCTCAAAGTTTCAATAATGGGTCTTGATATAGTCATATGACCACCAACCTCATGGAGGGGGTTAACTTCATCTTGAAGCGTACACGCCATCTACCAATTTCTGCCATTTTCTCAGCTACATTCTACAAGCTCACAACATTGATGCCAAAAATAGGGATAAGACAATTGAAGCAGTTGGAGGCAAGACACTTGTTCGTGGAGAATGTACGAACAGCGATGGATGTGAACACCCAAAAAGTAAGGTTGATGAATGTAGAACTATATTCACGACACATAGAAATTTTCGGGTAACTGAACACATCAGTCGTCGCGCGGGTGTACTGACTAGGTCCTATGGCATTGATCTCCGACAGAGGCAGTGGCAGTGTGTAATGTTCCAGGCACTTCAGTATCCATCTGTACACGTTATTGCTGCATGTGCATGGGCCAATGTAGATTATCAACAATATATCTATGACATCTACACGCTGGAACGTACATTGCGTATTTAGGGTAACGAGTTCCCTATGTTGCGGGATGTCTCGACATGGGAAGTGCTCCCTCTTGAGTTTGAGTTAATCCCAAACAAGAGGCTTCGTAGGAGCCCTAAAGGTCAACCACAGGTCACCCAGATTCATAATGACATAAACATAAGGGAGTCATTGGGACAAAAATATTGTGGAATCTGTAGAATAGTCAATCACAATCGAAACAAGTATCCATATCGAAACTACCATCCAAGACAATCCTCGACGTCGGGGGATTATAAAGATTGAAGAGCCCAAATGAATTTAATCTTGTTTCAACACTTTTCTATATTATTTATCACTTAATGCATTTAATTTGGTTACTGCACTTCTTGCACATTTTTTAAGAGTTTTATTCTTTCTTTTGTTTGGGGTCATTACAAAATTAAAATCTTGTTCAGTTTATGATATCTATAGAATTAATTAATTATAGATAACTATCCACTTAATACATAATTTATGAAAATTAATACCATTCTATTCAAGCATTAACACAAATTACATACAATATTTCATTAATAACTTTTCCACATTCAAAATACATTTGAGCCCAGAGTTATGTTTAGGGTGTACCGTTGAGGTGGCCTTTCTTCGTCGTGGGGGGTGAAGGTTGTCGTCATCATTCTCCTCGTGCTGCCCCAAACCTTGGACCATATTGAACAATTTTGAAAAATCAAATCCCTCTAATAGTTAGTCATCAGGGTGCAGTATTGGGTGTCCAAGAGTGTCGATAGAAACATATCTTCCATCATCATTGATTGCGGTTGCTTAAAATGACTACTACATTCGCCCATCTCCGGATTATAAGGGTCAGAAACTTGCATCTTCGGATGATAAGAATTGGCTTTAGATTTTGAATGTGATTTCGGATGCTTGGAGATTAGGGTTGGCCTTAGGGTGTGGCTCAGCATCAAGGTATTTGCAGCCGAATTGTCTAACAACTCGATCGTCATTATACAACTCAACGGTCGAGAAAATCAATACTGAAGTGTTGATACACCACATGGCTGAGTGTGCGTGAGCCTACTGCAGAATAACAACGACAACATCCAGCGTAGAATATGACATCCATATGAACTGTAAATATTTAACATAGTTATAAAAACTTAAAGAAATGATGTAATCAATTAAAAATCATGATACGATTTTTATTGACATTTTTTATAAAAATCCTACCTCCTCTCCAGAATAAGTCTCGATCATTTGATGACACACCCCAAGCTGTACAGACCTCTCAATAGTGGGGCACGTAAACCATTTGTCAACAAAAGAACTTATTAACAAATAAATTAATGCCAAAAAATTGAACTATTGATTGAGTTATTTTTATATTTACTTACCTATTTACAATCGGTGACACTGGTGGTTGATGGCTCACAAATGCCAACTATACAATGTCAATGATTGCAACAGTATTAGACAACCACTTATTTCTTGTGTATCGTGCTTTATAGCCCGTCATAGTTCACGATACAATGTTGCCAAAACTGCCAACCCCCAACTATACTCTCCGGTGATGCGTAAATCTGACAATAGGGGCAAGTACATAATGTGGACTCTATTATTGTTCGCGTCAGGCATTAATGCCCTCTATCAGCTGCGTAATCAATGCTCAAGCAGTAGACATAAGCTCTAACTTTGAGGCACTATTGGATACATTTTCAAAATTTTGTTTTAACTAGCAAAATTTTAAACCGGTAAATTTATTCTCCCCACAACCTGGCAATCGACCAGCAAACGGTGGCACAAAATCGTAGGTTCGACCACCTTACTGAAACTGGTGACTGCATAACCATCCACTGGTAGCCCGAGTTGTAGTGTGACGTCCTCGAGCGTGATAGTACACTCCCCACACGATAAATGGAATGTGTGGGTTTCTAGTCGCCACCTTTCAACCAATGCAGATATTAAGTCTACCCGTAACTCAATCATCTTGATTAAACCGACTGATCCAAATCCAACCATTTCCACGTATGGCATTATACAACAGTCAGGACGATAGCCCGGCTAATGGCTACGCAACCTCAAAACCCGATACTCATGCTGTCAATTAAAAAAAAATTGATCAACTAAAAAATAATTTCACAAATTTAGCATTTCAACTTCTCGGTATTATAAAATTATTTTTTTTACCTTCTCATTGATCTCTCGTGTCGTGTAATTGTCTGATCTGATAAGTGTACTCATACCTTAAATATGAAAAACCGATATAACTTCAATAGAAAATAATAAATAAATTAACATAAGATATAAATTATGTTAATAAACACAATTTCCCAAACATTAAATAAACTGAAATAACCAATTATAAAAAAACATGCTCATACCTTAAATACAAAAAATATTGTGGAATATAAGATTCTTACACATATTAATAAAAATAATAATCAAACCTAAATATAAACTTAAAGCTAATAAAACACAACAACAAAAATAACATTTCAAGTAAATACGAAAAATTAATATAAGATACCACAAAAATATTAATAAAACAAATTAATCATACCTTCAATACAAATATAAAAATAAAAAAACACAACAAAAAATATCATTTCCCTTGAAAACGAAAAAAACGGATATAAGATACAACAATAACATTAATAAAATAAACTAACCATACATTTAATACAAATTTAAATCTAAAAAACATTACAAAAAATTATCTTTTAAATATAAAAAACTATTATAAAACATCATAAAAACAATAATAACACACAAATCTTACTTTCAATATAAACTTAACCTGAATAAAATACCTAAAAATATATATATGTACACCTTTCAGTTTGTTAAACTCCAATGGGTTGTGGGGACAAACTTTTTTTTCTTCTAATTATTAACTAACAGCCATGAGGGACCATTTCCATTTAAATAGGGAGAGAAGAAGAGAAGGAAAAGAAATGAAAAGAAAAAGACCGGTGGACTTGTGATCGACGGGTCACATCAATGCAGGGCTGTAGCTGATTTAGATCAACGTGTGATAAAAAAAGAAAAAAGAGAGCAATAATTAGACGAACTACTTATAAAACTTGAAGAAGAAGAATTCCTAGAAATGTGAATTATTGGGTTTGGAGAACTTGGAGAGAAGATTTGAAGGTAAACAAATATAAAAAGAAAAGAATCAGTATGCTTCACGCAGACAATAAAAAGAAACTTTCTCAAACTTATTTAGTTGTCTCCGATATCACTGCTTAAATCTCTTTTATATAAGCATTTACGTGATAAAAAGTTTAAAAGAAAATAATATAAAATTATGAGAAAGCAATTAATTAAAAACTCTTTAAACTAATTAAGTGTTCAATTATATATGCTTTATATAGAGAAAATTCTAATTAAATGAATAAATAAATATTTAATCTTTTATATAAAGCATAAAACTCTAAATCTCATACCTAATGGATAGCAATTTAGTATAAAAAGGCTTTCAAAGGATATCACTCACTAGTCCTATACTAAGTTGAACTCTTGACCTATTATCCTAAGTTCATCCAATGAGTCTCTTTGTTATGTGTTTCTTTTTTTCCAAATGTTAGACAAATGCATTCAATTTAATCTTTAATTAGTGGTTCCGCCATTTGAAATTTTGATGTTTTGATGTTCTCCTTCTTTAATTCCTTTGGGAAATGTATTAAATTAATATCACATTGCTTTATGAAAATTTAATCAAAATAAAAAAAATCATATATACAATTTGGTAAAATCAAATTTTATATATCATGCTCAACATTAAATCAAATATTCATATATAATTTTGAATTTATATTATTTTATGTAATTTTTTGAATAATTTTTTTTATACAATAGAAAATTTTAACTCCATTAAAATTTCGACACATGTACTATTTACTTTTAAATTTTTTAAATATAATTTAAGCACATGATAAAATCTCAACTTCGCTTTATTGACATAAATATTGTTACTAATACAGGAGAATGTGGGTTCAAGTGCTTTGAAACATTATCCTTTTATTTATGGGTTAAAGAAAAATTATAGGTAGTTTTAACCAGTTGTGTTAAAAATACTAGATATGATCAGAACGTCGATTTATTTGTTTTGCTAAAAAAATCATTTTTAAAAATATATCAATAATTATTTGTTTTCTCTTTTAAAATAATTTTCTTTTAATCTTTTAATCCGAAATACTTGTGAGAGAAATCTATTAAAGGAAGGACCTTTCTATTGACACATGCATCTCATGGTGCTCTCTCTTTTATTTTATTATTTTTTTCCTCTAAAATTGTAATTTAACCTTTACATTTAATTTTTAATATAATTTAATCCTATATTTTTATATGTTATTAATTAGTTCAAATAGTTAGTTTCGTTAATTTTTTATAAAAAATATTACGTGATTATATATAATTTAAATATCTTAATGATATATTTGGTATGAGTATTATTTTTTATGTATATTTTAATATATGAGTGAGTAATAAACTAATTCAATTGGTAATATTTAGTCATTTCTATGACTTATTTTTAGCATAGATAAGAAAAATTTTCGCTTATTTTGAAAATGTCTTATTTTTTAAAAAGATTTTTACTCATTTTCTAATTTCAAGGTTAAAATTGTATTAACTATACTTTATTCTATGTCTAACTATTGTGATATATATGTAATAAATAAGAATTTTTCTCATGTTATTACACTATTAACCAAACGAGGCATAAGAGTCTTAGAACCCCTTTGGATGGGCGATACGCGTTTACTACGGTTAGTATAAAAACAGTTGTGGCGGTGAGATTAAATACTATAGCCATACTTAGCATGAGACAAAAAAAACCTAAATGTACTGCATTGAAAGTAAACACTCATCTAAATGAGCCCTTAGAGACTTACGAGTGGCTTCCCATCTCTTTTGAGTTTGCATTTGTTTTGTTTTTTTTTTGACATTATAAGGTAATGGTCAAATTTTAATTTGACTCTTACACTATGCTAAAATTTGAGATTTAATATATACACTTTACTTTTATATATATATATAATTTGATTCCTCTACTTTATAATGCTATTAGTTAGTACTGATGATCATATAAATCAAATGTGGACGTCAATTTTTTTTCTGAATAACACTACAACAAAAAATCTATTTTATCATGATGAATTCAAATGTGTATTTTTTAAGAAAAAATCATAATCAATGTTTCCAACATTATTTTTATTGATGTATGACTACCAAGTGAATATATATATATTTAATTTTGAAATGTCACTCTATTAATTTTAATAGAAGAATTTTAATAGTGATAACAATTGAGCCTAAATTTTTAAATTAAAAAAGTTGAGAGATTAAATTCTTAAAAATAAAAATAAAGACTTAAAACCTATTTTAACTTTCAAATTTTTACTCTATATATAACGTAAACAAAAAACCAATCTAATGCAAAGCTCATAAATAATACTAATAACAATAATGTGTATATAAATATCAATTTTCTTTCAACAGGAAAAAAATATAATTTATAAAATTCCCTGGGTGCTTCAAAATTATAAACTTGTCACCGACCCTGTGTAACTAGCGAGCTGGAAAGGTGCATATCACATTGGGGACATTAATAATAGAAATACACACAAAATATGGAAAGACAAACTATATAATTGGTGATCAAATTTTGATAAATTTTATTTTGAGCATCGAAAAATAAAAATTTTCTTATGAGGCGTTGCAATTAAAAATTATTTTCATTTTAAGCACTATCATTAAAAAATTATTCTCTTTTTGGTTACATTGTTAATTCAATGTTATCGTTCACTTAGTTTAGTCACTCAATTTTAATAAATTTTTATTTTCATCACTCATTCCCTTTCTAAATTAATTTTATTTAAAAAATAAATTTTTACGGGGAATTAAATTATTTAATTGCAAAGATGAAACCTAAATTTTCCTTATAACTCAATTTCTTGTAGAAATCCATATATTTCTCTATAAAAACCCAAGTAATTCGCTAGAAAAACCTAGGTTTTCCTTGTTGCTAGAAAAAAAAAAGCAAAAGTTAATTTTAAAAGGGGAAAAAGGGGAAATGAATAAAAATAAAAATAAAAATAAATGATATTATTAAAATTAAGTAATTAAAATAAAAATTTACTAGAGTTGGTGATTAATATAAATGTACAATACTAAAATAAAAATAAATTTTAATGGCAATACTTAAAATGAACAGCACCTGAAATTTTTAATTTTTATGGTTAAAATGAAAATTTTAAAAGTTGAATGAAGTTAAATGAAAATATTAAATTTCATATTTAGACTTTGCGAAGAATCTCAGCATGATAACCAAATCTGTAACAAATCTTTTTATGTGCAGAAAAAATAAATTAAATTGATGGAGAAGATCAGCCGTGATGATAATGGGTCGGCTCAATTATTTGCTGACGATGTGACTTGTGCAACCAAATTTCTAATATCTCTGAATAAAAACAACATTATCCTTCCACTCTCAGTTTAGAAAATAGTACTCACTTTGCACATGCTTATTTATTTATGATTTAATTGCCAAATGATATTCTGCAAATCAACACAATAGTTTACGTTTCTAAACCAAGCCTTGGGTTGGCTGTAAAACATCTTTCATTTACAAACAAATAATGCAATTTCTAGCGTTAAGGACTTCCTAAATATATTATAAAATCAACATCATTAAATTTTGATTTTTTTAATACTTACTTATTTTATTAATTACGATTTAATCAATTATATTAGTAAAGTTTAATATACTGAATTAGCTTATTATCTATTTTGTTGCAGATAGTTAAATCATTATCGTAACTAGAACCAAGTTTCGGATTTCATTTAAATTTTATTCATTCACCAACTGCACATCACATCTCCAAAAACCTGTTCTAACCAAAAATGAAAATTATAATACCGTGGACCGAAGTCCAATCTAAAAAGAGGAGTTAAATGATTTCCCTTCCAACTAACTCCGAATGAGTTGAATTGGTGATTTTTTTTTTCATTTCTAGTGTTATAATTTTTTAATAATTTATTTACTTAAATTAATTGGAAGAGATGAATCGATAAAATTAGAAATAGGTGATTTGATCGATTTAATCACTAGTTCAGTTCTGAACATTTTACAAAAAAAATCTTGTGAGTTTGAATATTTGGATTTAGAAAAAAAAAATGAAGTTGCAAATTATTATTTTCGTTTAGATATCAAATTAAAAATTTTGAATTCAGTCTAGTAAATTCAACTTTATAATGCTTACTTTTATCTATAATCTCTCACTAATCTTTATACTGGAGGAAAAGCATGCTTAAGCGTGTTCAAACTCACGTCCTCTTAGTTGCTAAAATAGAAACAGTACTAACTAAACTAAGACTCAATCAACATTCAACCTCACTTTTATATAGGCTTAATTCATAAATTGCTCCTTAAACTATATTCGATTTTTTTTATCTTGATACTTAAAACATTTTTTAATAAAAAATGATGCCTAAATATTTTTTTCACTTTGATACCTTCGTCAATTAGTTATCAGTAAACAATGATCAAGGATCACATAACGACACAAGGCATAAAAGCATTGAAGAAAATAGAGCTCAATCTAGAAAGCACCGGTTATGAAGACACTGACTGAACTACTTTTGTCAGGAAGCCTACGGTTTACTTTATTTAAAGAGTGTTAGAAATCCTATTTGTTAGCAATCCTTACTGTTTTTGTACCTTGGATATTCAGAAGATTGTTGTATGTAATCCTCTAGGTCTATAAATAAGAGGAAGCTTGTAAATTCGGGACAGATTGAACCTATTAATAAAGTTACAATATGTTCTTTCTAAATTTTCTTCGTCTTCCTTATCTGAGTTAGCTATTTGAATAATAGTTTATATGAATCTCCTATGAGTTTTAGAGTACACTCTATACCATATTTATATGTATTCTACATATCAAAAATAAAACTTAGACCATGATGCTAGTAAGATGATAAACCTATGAAAATGTCACATCCCAAAATTAGGGATAGAAGAAATAGGGGTACGGTTTAGATTTTAAAGCATAATAAGAATAGGGTAAGAAAATTTAGAATGCCTTAAAATTTATTGTTGATAAGAAAATAATAAGAATAGACCATTAGGCTTAATAGTTAAGTGTTAGACAAGTTAAGGTCCTAGGTTTAAACTCCCTTGATTGCACTCTTTTGTTAATTTTTTTTCCAATTTCCTTTTATGCTTGGTCAAAACTTTTAAAAACAGTTTCTTGAAGCCTTATGTTGAGAATGAGCCTGTTGGTTCAATAGTTAAGACTTAGCATCCCCTTTGATCCAAAGTTTGAAACCATTTGTGCACCTTCAGCCAAACTGTTTTATTTTCTTATTTTACCCCCTAAAGTACCAAATTTCCAAACCAACCTAGACTGAAACTTGTATTTTTTTTAATTTAGTCCTTAATTTAAATCAATCTTAATTCTAAACTAATTCATAATTCTATTTCAATTATGGAGGAAATTTTATAAATAGCCAATCTTTTCAAAACCTAGAATTTTTATTTAGAAAACTTTTCAAGAGAAACTCTCAAAATTCTTTCTCTTCTTCTTCTTCTTCTTCATTCCCAAAACCCTTATTACAGTTAGGGTTCTTAAAAGTTCAATTTGGCCCCCTTTTTCTCCTCCATTTCCTAACCACATTACTCAACCAAAGATTTCAAGGTTTTCAATTGCATCCCCCCCAGTGGTTGTCGAATTCTTCATCCAAAAATCAAGGTTTTTGTGTCTTCAATCAAGTGTGAGATCTAATTTAAGTCATTATGTATGATTAATTAGTTGAATCACTAGAAATTAGGGTTCAAGTCGAAAATGCTAAACATGCAAACCCTCTTATGTAAATAAACCTGCGAACCCCTAAGTGAATTGTCATGTGATCCCTTGGTAAATATTGTACAAACCCTTTACACTATGTTTGGTTTGTTGTAATGGAATAGAACTGTAGTAGAATAGAATTGTAATGGAATAGAGCTGTAATCAATAATTCAATTGTTTGGTTGAATGGAATAGAATAGAGCTGTAATGGTATTCTTGTGTTTGGTTGAATGGAATAGATGTAATAGCATAAGGGAAAATGCTTAAATAACCAGAGTACCATTGGTAGAATTTTTTTAGGTAGATAATTATTGTTATTGTTATTAAATTTTAATAGGATTATTATTAAATATAATTTAATAAAAATAAAAATAAATAATTTAATTATATTTTAATATAATTATTGACTAATTTACCTATAAAGGCCCATTTCCAAGTATATTTACGAAAATGGGCCAATTTCTACATTATTTATCGAAAAAGTTTGATTTTGGCAAAACGCGTCCACGTACGAGCATTTTAGGGGGGAATTTCATCAAAACGAGCCTCTAAGGGAGCGATTTTGCCATATCAACACAAAATGCACTGACATGACGCATTTTGCTGACATGGCAGCAAAAACGCACTGACGTGGACGCACTTTTGCCCGTTATCGAATTGAATTTTCAAAAAAGGTCTCTTTTAAAAAATTATAAAAATAGACAAAATTTTTTTGAAAATTTACGAGAATAAGCCTTTATAAAGACCCAAAGTGGTAACACCATTTTGTTTAAGGTGTCACCAAATTAATATGAAAATAAAACTAACAAAGTAGATCTTTATATAGACCTAAAGTCTCATTTCCCTTGTTTTCTTAAGCAATGTGGGATATGAGACATGTGTATATATAGACTCATGAATAGGTTTGCAGCTTGTTCCTGAACAATGTGGGATTCCTTCATCTTTTAACTTACAACATAAGTTTAAAGGCTACACTATATTATATATATATTGATATGAATACTGAGAGTTTTATTGAATAAATAAAGAAAAAATTACAAAATAAGGGCAAAACAGTAAAGCAATAAACCACCCTTAGCTGTAACACACCAAAGAAAACAAACAGCCAGACCATTACTCTCGGCAGCTTTGTGGGAAATTGGAACGACATAAATAAACCCACTTTCAAGTCAATAACTAAAACCAGTAGCAGAGAAAGAAAAAAACAAAACATTTCTCAAAAAAATAAAACCCAGCACATCCAATCTCTCAGATATGAGAAACCAGTCTCGAGAGATCTATAGCCAAGTGAATCTCTGCTGCCGTTGGTAAATCCTCCACCCAAAACCTGTCTTCCCGCATCGACATCCTTTCTTTTGCTAACATATGAGACACCATATTCACTCGTCTATCAATATGGTAAAAAGAGATGTGCTGAAAAGAGCTCACCTTTATCTTTATTTCTTCAATGTAAGTCCCCATATCTGAAAAATCTGGTAGTACTTGGTTTATTTTGACAATCGTGGTCCTAGAATCACCCTCCATTTTAACATGAGTAAAACTCATTTCCCTTACAAAATCCAAAGCCTGGAGACAAGCTATAGCTTTTGTTGTAAAAGAGTCAGAGACAAATTTATTAAAAATAGATCCGCATCCAATAGGCAAACCTCTACTATTCTTGATAACAAAACCAGAATATGAATGGTGGAGGGTTGTTTTGAACAAAACATCAAAATTCACCTTAACAAAAGGTTCTTGAGGGGGTTTCCATATAGAGTTCATTGCATTCATCGGAGCAAGTATTTTATCGTTCAACTCCCTCATTTCCTTTATAATACTGAAAATAATAGAGCAAATATCTTGGAATGATTGTCGCTTTCCTTCCATTGTGCTCTTATTGTTGGCTTGCCAGAGTGCCCAGGCCGTGGTTGCAGGAATTTCACCAAAGTCATGCTTTCTGTTTTGAAAAACCAAATTAAGCCAGGTGCAGAAATCCATATTTTCATTAAAATTTGACCAATCAACACCACTTGATCGCCAAACATTTTTTGCAGGGCCGTACATCAGAAGAGTATGCATAAAATTCTCAGGGACTTCACCACAGACAAATTGGGGATGAACTTATTCTTCTATTATAGAGGTTAACTGCAGTAGGAATATACTCATATGTAAATCGCCAAATAACGATTTTGATTTTTGAGGGAAGATTTAAACCCCAAATCTTCTTGTAAATTCCTGTGTAGTTAGTATTCGTATTATCGTTAATGTGTGATTCAACAAGACAACAATAACCACTACGTACCGCATACATGACAGAGTTATCCGCGGACCACACCGTTTTATCTTCGAAAGTGTAAACTGAAAGAGGAATGCAACAATTGCATGAACTTCCATAGGGGTAAAACGACTGCTAATAAAATCCACTTTCCAAGTCTTATTTGATTGATCAATAAGCTCTGACACTTTATCAATCCTATAGTTTGCAGAAGTAGCTTGAATTTTCCCTCCGCCCAATGGGGCAACCAATGATCTTGCAAAACTGAAATTTGGGATCCCGATCCCACCCTCTAGCCAATACCATCTTCTAAGACTTTTTGGGCTACATATATACTTTTCCAGGTATACGACGGGTTATTGCCTAAAGTGGCATAACAAAACGAGGTATGAGGGTAGTACTTTGCTTTATAAATGTAACTCCCACTCCCGTACCCCATGCTGGGACGGAATATGAGGCGTTACCCAACTTGAACACATACATTCTCACATTTTCGAGTCACCAAAATTAGATTAAATTTAAAATTTTTTTATCTTTATCAAGAACTTAATATCAAAGGACTACGAGGCTCCAAATGTTCATTTAAAAATATTTGGGAATGATTCAGATCTTCCCACAAACTCAAAAAATATTACTAGACATAGGGGCACACGCCTGTGTAGGAGGGGCAACACACCTGTGTGACCGATTCGACATGGTCGTGCTATTGGACCGTGTGGCTCACACGGCCTAAGCAATACAAGGACATACTCGTGTCCTCTACCCGTGTGGAATAAATTCTAAATTCACACCTACAGGGGTTTTCACACGGCCTGGCACATGCCCGTGTCCCTGGCCTGTGTCATTCACACGGCCATGACATGCCCGTGTACAAAAACCTGGACATTCTGTTTCTGATGTTAGCAATTCTTAAGGGTCACACTGCCAAGGCATACGCCCGTGTGCTAGGCCGTGTCCTTCACACGGTTGAGACACACGACCGTGTCTCTGCCCGTGTGTTTACTACCATGCATACTAACTTGTAAATTTTTATGTGCAAGGGACACACGGCCAGATCACATGCCCATGTGGCGCACTGTGTGTTACACACGGCCTAGACACACGCCCGTGTGCCTACCTGTATGGACAAAATGAGGCTATTTACCAAGCCTCTTTGTCACCCTTACATACATAACCTGCATAAAATCACTCTATGCCACAACAAGGGTACATCACATAGCCAAAATAGCTACAATGGACAACATTTCATTTGTGCAATTTACTCATCCATGAAAATATCAATTTTTATTTATAAATCAAAATGAGTATGGACCATTATCCATGGCCTTATACAAAATAAAAGGATTTATCCCAAGTCAACACATTTGACTATTTCTCAATGACACATAACATTAAAGTCTAGTCCTATACATGCCATACACAAAATAAGGATTATAACTATACCGAGTGCTCCGGATGATAGTGTGATCGTAGCCTCCGACGTTTTTTGAATCCCTGAGCTATTTAGGCGACACTATAAGGAAATAGAGAAGAGAGGGGGTAAGCATAAAGCTTAGTAACAAGCATACAAATATATAATAACAACTTTACCATTTAACAACATACTCTTAATACAAAAGTAGGCATAAGCATAACTTACTCATCACCATCCAATTCCTATCATATAGGATATATTGAACTCTTATATATATAACGAATAGGTACCTATATTACTCACAACACAGTTATACTTTTCTCATGATCTTAAACCATAACTCTCACCGTTGAACCATTCAGAGAACTACCGGATATTCATTAAGCCTCAAACATGGGGTAGGATACCGATGTCATGTCCCAGACATGGTCTTACATTGGCTCATCTCGTAGCCGATGCATGTCCCAGACATATCTTACACTGGCTTACATCTCAAGGTCGATGCATGTCTCAGACATGTCTTACACTAGCTCTCGTCTCAATGCCGATGTCATGTCCCAGACATGGTCTTACACTAGCTCGCAATAACCCATATGTCATGGCATGAATATCCGATTGATTTCCTATGGTTCAACCGGGAATGTTACTATCTCAATTGTCTTCATGTATTATCATTTCCACAATCAAGCAATTCATGCTAAATCAATTCAACACATATAATGACGATGTAGTTGTGTTATTTGTATACAACTTACGTCGGGTTACAAAATATGGCGACTAGTCGGTCTAATCAATTTGTTGAGCCTTTCCCCGGTCTAAGTTCGGATTTTGAATTTCTTGATTTATAATAAAAAAATTCACACCTTTAATCATTTTATTGATCTAGGCATTCAATAAATCTATATTTTGGAAAAATGACTATTTTGCCCATAGACTTTTACAAAATAACCATTTTACCCCTAGGTCTGAAAATCGATTTTTATCGAATTTCCTTATCATCCAAGCCTAACCTACCATTTATCTCTTTTATGAAAACTCTAAATTTCCAATATTTCACAACATTACTATCTTTTTTTACCAACTTTTACAAAATGGTCCAATTAGGGTTTTCATGAGAAATCCCTTAACAAAAGTTGTTTATTTCACAACCAAGACTCATATTGTTCCATAAAATTTTAGAAAAAAAACCTATTTACTCTCATGGAAAAACCTTAAACTTTCAACCATTTTGCAAAATAGTCCCCTCATTTGAAAGCTCATGCTTCAAGGGTCCAAAAATGCAAAAATCAACAACAAAAAGTATGTGAATCACTTACTTGCAAGAGGAATAAGTTGCTGAAATTTTTGAAGCTCAAAACCCCCAAGAATGGCTGAAAAATCAGTGGTAATGAAGAAAGAATGAAAGAAAAGATGATAGCTAGGCTTAGGCATTATTTTATTACACATTGTGTCATCTAATTACCTAATGTTGACTTTTCAACTTTTTTATCTCCCATGGCCGCCCAAGCTAACATCTAAAGGTATTTTTTCCCTTTAATTACCATCAAATTAAGATTCTTAACAATTTAACACCCTTAGCTATCAATTTAAGAATTTTGCACTTTATGCGATTTAGTCCTTTTTCACAACTGGGCTTACAAACATCAAAATTAACTCATCAAATTTTTCATGCACTAATATAAACATGCTATGACTATAAAATAACAATAAAATAATTTTCTATACTTTAAATTTGTGGTCTCGAAACCACAATTTCGACTAGCCCCAAAATCGGGCTGTTACAATAAATACGTCCAAATAAGGAATCTGGATTAGTAACTAACCTCCAACCCTCAAGCAATTCCTACTTATTCGATGTCTTGTTTCTTGCTTCCAAAGACGCTTTGTGCTAAACTTGAGAGTATTATGAGTCATTTCTAGTGGCAAAAAAGCTCGACTCCTAAAGGAATGCATTGGTGTAATTGGGCTAGTCTTAGTATTCCTAAAAATTGTGGAGGAATGAGTTTTAGGGATCTTGGCAAGCTTATTATTTTATATTTTTTTACTTATAGAGTTTAAAATTTTTTACAAAAAATTAAAATTTGTTACATTATAAATAAAACTTTTAAACTCCATAAGTAAAGAAATTATAAAATATAAAATGAGTATGGTAAAATATTAAAAAATAAATATTTAAAAAATTACTAATAGTTGAGTGATCATTTTGTAAGTTTTATAATTCGATAGCCAAAAAATCATAGTTAAGTGACTACTAATGTAATTTAATCTAGATATAAAATTATGAAAAATAATTATTACATTTTATGTATATTATATATTTCTATAAAAAAAACTTATTTAACATAATTATATACTATGTTTAAATAGATTATCTATCTAGCCAAAATATATCTGAAATAAATTTATCAGCATTCATTAGGTGATAAAAATTAAATTAAAATTAGGATTAAAAAATTAATGAGTATAGTAAAATATTAAAAATAAATATTTAAAAAAGATATCAATTTTTTAAAATTACAAAAAAAAAACTATTTGAGTACCAAATACTCACCATTTATTTATTAATCAAACATTCATAATATAAAATAAAATAAATAATAAAAAATTAAAAGTATAACTTCTAAATTTAAATAATGGAAAATTATTTTAAAAATTAGAATTGCATGGATATTAACTTACAAACATTTAAAATTGAATAGAAGATTATTGCATGTACAAGTTTCATATGTGCAATTTTTTTTAATAGTCCTTTTGTATATGCTAACAATTCTAAAATGCAACAAGATTAAAGATCTCAAAAGATAATTTTATAATATGAGAAAATGTTAACACAATATAAAAAAATAGAAATTGTTTTGTAAAAAAATATAAAATATAGTGTAGCCTTTAATCTTATGTTGTTAGTTAAAAGATGAATGAATCCCACATTGTTTAGAAATAAGCTGCAAACCTATTCATGAGTCTATATATACACATGTGTCATATCCCATATTACTTAAGAAAATAAGGGAACTGAGACTTTAGGTCTATATAATGATCTGCTTTGTTAGTTTTATTTTCATATTAATTGGTGACACCTTAAAATAAAAAAAATGGTGTTGCCACTTTGGATTTTTATAAAGGCTTATTCTCATAAATTTTCAAAAAAATTGGTCTATTTTTATAATTTTTTTAAAAAATGACCTTTTTTGAAAATTTAATCCGAGAACGGGCAAAAGTGCGTCCACGTCAGTGTGTGTTGTGTTGACATGGTAAAATCTCTCCCCTAGGGGTGCGTTTTGCTGAAATTTTCCCTTAAAACGCTCTTACGTGGACGCGTTTTGCCAAAATTGGCCCTTTCTAGTAAATAATGCAGAAATTGGCCAATTTTTGTAAATATACTTAAAAATGGGCCTTTATAGGTAAATTAGTCATAATTATTATTAAATACAATTTAATAAAAATAATATATAATTTAATAACATTCTTAATGCAATTATTATTAAAATATGAATTAATAAAAATCATAACATAATCTCATGGGATCATAGTTGCCAAAGTTACAAATATTGATCCAAAAACAATAAACATTCTCATTTATATATATATATAATATCAAACATCTATACACCAAACAAACCGTAGTAGGTAGACCCTTGTTTTAATTTCTCTATATTTTTCCCTAACCCATTAACATCAACTCCAAAAATATTCCCCAAAATATATCAAAAAAGAAAAAGGACCCTATTGCTGCCATTGATGTATCTTCAATTTGAATCACTTTCCATACTCCCTATGGCCTTCAATCCTCTTGGTCTTTGCATCATGCCAAAACCCCACATTAGAAACATGAATAATAGCATAAAAAATTATTGCATTGTAGGAAATGTAAAAGAAGATAAACCAAATCATATCATATGTTAACTTCTTAGAACTCTTCTTTTCCCTAACTTCATTTCTTTCTTGGAAAATATCAATCAGCCATGCCTCAGGGCTCACTAGCTGCCACCACAACGCACCAATACATGTCAAATTTACACAAAAAATATATGAAGCCTACACATATGCTTCAAATAAAACAATGTTTAATTACAAGTAAGCTCCTTTGGATAATTTGGCAAATAAATTTTGTAAAAAATTATACAAAGACCTAATACTTCTCTTATACAAAGTTTTTCAAACCAAGTTGCTATTTTTGTGTTTTAGTTTGAGGAACGAAAGTAGTTCACCATAAAGTAGTCATCTAAGTCTATATGTTTCAGAATATTGCAATAAGAGAGGACATACAAGAGACCAAAAAAAGAACAAGAATATATTTCCATTAAAGGTTAAAAAATAGCTTCAAAACATATATGTTTTGGTTCTCATCGCAAATATAATAAAGCCAAAGCACAAATCAGTATACATGTTTATGGTAATAAAATTAAGTTTCTCTAGAACAAGGGTCCAAAGGAGGGAGATTGAAACAATATTTGTAACACCCTGAATTTGGGCCTAGAAGTATTGGGCCTTGAGTGTGGGTCCGTAAGGAGGTCTTAAATAGGTATTTAATTGTGCAATGAAATGACACAATTAAATGTCCGCTTTGGTGGTTAATGGCCCTGAGAAGTGTTAGAGAAATCTTGGGTTCAAACTTGGGCTCTAGCAAAAATTTTGGTATTAAGTGAAAAAAAACCTGGATGATTGGATGAGGGTTTTTAAATTATTATGTTAAATAAATGACACAAGGAAGCTTGTAGTCTAGTGGTTGTGGCGTCATTAAGGTTGTATGGGAGCCTGGGTTCAAGCCTTGGCTCTTGCAATTTATTTTGGGTTTTTTAAAGGGAACCTGGACTTTGGCCTTTAGACCTTAGAATTAATTGGGGATAAAATATGACACAAAAAGGCTTGTGGCTTAGTGGCAAGTAGTGTGTGGAGCATTTAAGGGGAGGCATAGGTTCGAATCCTATGGCAAGCAAAGAGCATTTATTTTGCTAAAAGGGGGCGGCAAGAGTTGGTGTTGAATTTAAACTCTAATGTTGGAGGTATCCCACATCAGGAAGCTAATATAAGAGTGGTTGTGAAGCTGGCTTTAAATAGAGGGAACCATGAGGAGAGTAAATGTACCTTTCTTGGCTGATCCCTTTCGCTGTATGGCGTGCTCGTTTGGGTTGGGCGTCGGCTAAGAGTGCTCGGAGCGTGGATTAACTCCAGTCTCCTATCAGGTGTGTATTTCTTACTACTCTAACTGTAGGATGGCTACTTCGGGCTGCGATGGGCCGAAAGGGGTCATGTGGGCCTAATGGGCTTGCGGGCCCAATTGGATAAGTTGTTTGATTGTGTAGTAAATATTGGGCTAGGCTAGGTGAATCTAATATTTGTGGCTAGATTTGGGCTAAAAGGGCCACACGAGTGTATGGGCCCATTTGGGCTGAGAATAGGCTTTAGGCCCATTCGTATTGTTATCCCTGTTTAGAATACTTTAGTTTACTAAAATTACCGAAATACGCTTAGTTTGTAAAAATACTGAAATACCCTCGATTTGTAAAATTACTGAAATACCTTCGACTTGTAAAATTACCAAAGTACCACCGATTTATAAAATTACCATTTTACCCCCGATTTACATAATTACCATTTTACCCCCATTTTACCCTCGACTTACAGAATTACCGTTTTACCCTCGATTTACAGAATTATCGTTTTACCGTCGATTTATAGAATTACTATTTTACCCTTGATTTACAGGATTACTATTTTACCCTCGATTTACAAAATTACTAAAATACCATTGGTTTGTAAAATTACCAAAATACCCCTAGTTTGTAATGACTAAAATGCCCCTATTAGGGTAAAGTGACCGTAAAGCCCCTGTAGGGTAAAGACCGTAATACCCCTGTATGGTAAAATGATGAATATGCCCTTATGTTCCGTATGACTGATGTGCTTAGGATTTACATATATTGATATTGGATTAGTTAAGTTTGAGTGACAGGTGGTGGTTATCGTAAGCGATTGATTTTTGGAAACGTTTCAACTTCAACCCGTAACAGGTGTGTACTAACCCTCGTAATAGCTTAGATTAATATTTGCTGAAAAGCCGAAAGCTTCATATTTTAGTGATTCGGGAATTAATATTTAGATCTATTTTCTACGCACGTTTAAGTTGGATTCACAATGGATATGGGGTAGGAAGGTATTTGGAACGTTCTTCAATGAGTAGATCTCTTGGTAAGTATTCGAACCTTCTTTCCATTTGTATCTTGTGGTTTAAGAAAAGCTAAAAACCCCTCTGTCGACTAAGGCTAAAAGGGTTTTTGGTGTTATTTGGTTTGTTGGTGCTAGTGAGGATTAAAGGCTACCGATCGAGGAGCGTGTGAAAAGCTTGGATCATCGGAGTGACTAAATCTAGTCATCAACTTCGGCAAAGGTATGAACCCAAGGGCCATTGTGGATGGTGGCCGAATGTGTAAGTCATGATAATAGGTAGTTTTCGATTTGGTTTAATAATAACATGGTCTAATCTATAAGTGGTTGATTATAGGAGAAATCGCATAGGAGATCTCGTCAAGGAATATCGCAAATCAGGTGTGTAACGAACCCTTTTTCATAGCTTAAAGTGATAAATGCCGAAAAGCCGAAATGCCGAAATCCTGGCATTTCGAGGACTTGTGAGCAAGCGAACGCTCACTAGTTAGTTAGAATCGATGAGACGATGATTGAGAACGATGGAAACGGTAAGAATGTGATTTTTGGCGTTCTTGGTAAGTTGGGCCTCGAGGGGCCGAAGTGGGGCCCATTGGGCTTTCGGGCCCATTTGGGTAAAATTGGTAGAAAACGAAAATATGTTAAATTGCATGTTAAGACTGTTAATACTGTTATGGATATAGGCTAAATGGGCCTAGATGACAAAATCAGCTGAGTAGGGCCCATTAGGGGTTTTTGGCCCAATAACTCGTTTTCGCTAAAAATGGGCCAGAATCACTGTTTGCACCCATGAATTGTTTGTAACCGTTAATGAACATGGAAACCCTAATTTTTGGTAAAATTACAAGATTACCCTTATAATATGAAAATGACCGTTTTGCCCCTAGGTAAAAATGACCATTATACCCCTAGGGTTTATACTTGAACTTAATGCATGGGATTTTGATAAACATGATATGTATGATATGCACATGATATGTATGATATGCACATGACATGTATGATATGCACATGATATGTATGATATGCACATGATATGTATGATATGCACACGAGATGTTCATAAATGCATTGGGTTGGGTTTTTATATGGATGGAGGAAGTGCAAAAGGGCTTATGCCCCAGTTATTAAAGGGCTTATGCCCTAGTTATGATGAAGGGCTTATGCCCCAGTTATAATAAAGGGCTTATGCCCCAGTTATAAAAAGGGCTTTTGCCCCAGTTACTAAAAGAGGCTAGGCCTCCAGTTATATGATAAAGCAGCTATGCTGCCAGTGGAGAGTTATGGCGGGGTGGGTCGAGTTAATCCCCACATGGTGTGTTGGTTGGTACGGGTGGAGAGTAGCGGATGGTGGGTTGAGTAGTCTCCCCAATTGGGCTTGCATTCTTTCATTTGACATTACATGTGATATTGAAATGGGCCATACCGTTTACCGTAAAGGCTTCGGCCCAGTAATATGAAATTTGAAAAGGCTTCGGCCCAGTGTTATGAAATATGAAATATGAAAAGGGCTATGGCCCAGTACATGTTTGAGATTGGATTTGGGCTTAGACCCAACAGGCTGTTATTGTTTTGGGCTCTGAAAGGGGCTTGTTGCACACTGAGTTTCCAAACTCACCCTCCTTTCCTTAATCTTGCAGGTGAGCTTAGATGTGGGGACTTGGGCCGTAGGGGATTCAGAGTAGCCACGGTGATCGTCTTTGGGCTTTTAAACAAGCGTTGGTTTTTATTAAATTTCTTTTAATTATTATTTATTTTTGGGTTGTAATAAGGCCATTTTAACTTTTCTTTTATTTCTTCTCGGGATTATTTTATTTTTAATAACTTCAAACCTAGTTGATAATTATTCAAATGGGCTAGACTTAGGACGTGTTTACAAAACGATACTTGTTTTCAAAATATCTCAACACTATGATTAATCGATTTATCAAAGACGTCCACTTAAACAAATTTAAACTCGATATAACAAAGTGTGGCTATGGTTGTGGGCATGTCTAGGATTGGATCCAATCAAAGAGCTTGGTACTTAAGCAGCCCTCATGGCTTACCTCCTCTGTCTCGGATACCTACCTGGTGCCCAGCTTCCATACACTTTGTTAACTCAACAAAATATATGGTTTTAAAACACTAAAACGGAACGTGGGTTTTCAACTCCAATGTGGCACGTCAGATTCGGCCATAACGTCTGGGCCGGGTTTGGGGTGTTACAATATTCGTACATGAATTTTTTTAAGTGAAATGGAGATAAGGGCAAATGAACAATTAGCGGCTACTCAACAACTTACGCTAGGAAATTAGCTTGTAAGTTTATGCAATTGAACAATGAACTTTTTTTTATATGTTTTGCTTAAAATATGCAATTAGCCTTGAAACTACATAATCTACAAAAGAGAATAAGGTTGTAGTCTGCAACCTAGCTTACCTTTACTGTATAAATAAAGAATTGGCTCCTATTGGTATTAGGACCTGCATTGGCCATGCTTAATACTCTGGGCCCAACATGCTTCACTACAAATAATAGCCTCAAAATATTAGGAACCAAGCTAACAATTCATTATAGATACCATTTAACCCATCAACCCCAAATATAAATTCTCAAATATTAAAACTTGAAAGGTTTTAGTTACTAGAAAACAACTCACAAGCAAAGCTCTTATGTTCAAACTTGGATCATAAATACTCATTCCACTAGTTCATTAGGGTTTAGGGTTTAGTTACTAGAGAAAAACTCACAAGCAAAGCTCTTATCGTGAAACTTGGACCCTAAATACTCATTCCACTAGTTTCCTGCAGCCAACAAATGCCCCAGTTTCCTACTTAGTAATGGAAATTTATTTCTTTAGAAAGCCAAAGGAAAATGGGAAAGAAAGAGAGGGCTTACATTTCCATTAGTAAAATCACCATCCTGAATCATGATATCTTTAATAATACGGTGAAAGGAGCATTGTTTGAAACCATATCCGTTCTCTCCTACAAGAAATAAAAATGTTGATCTAATTAAGAAAAATATAAAGAAAAAAATAAAAATGAATGTAAAAGACTCAACCTAGCTTGCCTGTGCAGAGGCCTTAAAAATTCTCAAAAGTTTTATGAACAACATCCCTAAAAAGGCCCATAACGATTCTGCCCACAACCTTACCATCGATTTCAACATTAAAGAAGCACTTGGTCGTCACTTTCACTTGCAACTCTGCAACCAAAGGTTAAGAAAACAAAAAGAAAAAGAAAAAAAAGAGCTGTAACTTTGCAACCAAAGGGTTTTATTAGCTTAAAACATGATGAAAAAGAAGAAAGAATGGAGGATGATGGCTTCAATCGGTTGACCTAGATCTCCTTTCCAACCAAAGGAAAGAAAAAAAGAAAGCGTAGAGATGGAAATGAAAGGAAGTTACCAGTGAAAGCGTAGAGATGGAAAGGAAAGGAAGTTACCAGTGAGACCGAAGGAGAACGATGATGGTTCAAGTTACAATGTTTTTATCCTTTAGGTAAAGGTGAGGGCAAAAATTGAAGTTAGGAAAAGAATTTCCCTATTCCACAGAGTTGAATGGCTATTCAATGGTGAGGGAAAGGAATAATTATGCAACCTCTTCTTGGAAAAAAACCTTGAATCAATGCAGGTCGTAATAGGCTATTACAGCTTGCCAAACATAAGTTTGGTGGTGGGCCCGCCGAATTGGGCAGTAATCTATTCTTACTCCCCTCAACCAAACATAGTGCTAGAAAACATTAGACAATCCCTTAATGAATATTATGCGAACCCTTTAAAGAATTAAAACTAACATGCAAAACCTTATGTGAATAAGTATGCGAAAATTAAGGTGAATATGTATACGAACACTTATGTACATAGGTATGCGAACTCTTATATGCAATGCGAACCTTATATGAATACGAACTGAATGCGAATCCTTACATAAACAGATATAAATGCAAACTCTTATAACTTGATAGGCAAACTGTAGCTGATATGAGAACCTTCATGCGAATCTTCACGTGATTTAGTATGTGAACCCTATATGCGAACCTATTATGTATGTGTTAGCCAAACTAGCATGTTAACAACCTAATGTTAATATATCAATACAAGTTTCTAGTTCACATGAAGAAGTTGTATATGTGAAATTTATATGAATGAATGCATGAATACATGCTAATAGGTGATAGTATGAAATAATAAATGTGCTTGACAAGCATAGCATCGATTGTTGATAAATAACATGATATGTTGAGTTTATGTGCATGATTACATGAAATTAGGTATGGAGGACGGAAGAGTCCCATAGGAGAAAGTGACAATTTAAGTTCACACAGAAAGTCACTACTGTACGAAAATCAAAATGATAGTTTAAAAAGGCCATCGAAATTGGGCAACCTGGGATGGTAAGATATTGTAGTAAAAGTCATCATCATGGATGACAAGTGAACAACTATCGTTACCAAGAAATTCGGGATGGTCAGTTATTGATATGTGTTTTAGAGTGTCGAGCGATGCCTGAGGGCGAATAGGATGGATGGGTGGGAACTTAAAATTTAAAATTGCATTGCATCATGAACATAACTTGTACATGCATTGATTTACTGAATGTTCCTTACATTATGCTTAATTTATTATGATATTATAAATTGAATGCTTTACTGCATAAGCTCACTCCCCCATTTCCTTATGAGGGTAACACATAAAATTAGGACTCGAAATGGCATCGGAGAAACCTCGAACTAGCATCTCATTTTTTTATATTATTATTTAAAAGTTCCCATTAGAGCCTTCCTTAGTCATTTTATTGGTTTATTTATTGGGTTGTAAAATATTAATTATTTGTTGCTTTTATAATTGTGGTTTGAGATTGTTTAGCTTAAGAATGATACTTGGTTAATACTCTAATAATTGCATAATATTTGATATAGAAAACTATTATTCTTAATAATGGTTTTCGCTGCTTTGCTGATTACTTAAAGTTTTGATAAGTCTTTTTTAAACCTTAACCGTTTTTCTCAAAACTCCACATTAATAATATTGTAATTGGATTGCTAAGTAAAGCCGGTTTGATTAATGAATGTTTTTCTTAAAAAAACAAAAGAATGATTTTCATACAATTCAACTCAGGTAAAAGAATGACTTTATTGGATCACTTTAGTGATTAATGTAATGCCTTTAACTTAGCTGAAACTCCTAAATCACGTTGGAGGTGTTATAGAAAAACTCTAATTTAAGTATTTGTAGCTAAAAGACAAATGCCACAAGAAATCGTTATTTTGGCCGAGCATATATACTACTATACTTATATCATTGTAGCTTTTAATTTTAATATATATTATTAATATATATGTTTTAACTCATTTATATTTTACATAATTTATAAAATATAAAAATTTAAAAATATTATGTTAATAATTAATAGCTCTCATATTGTATTGCGTGTCATCTTGTTGGTGTTATTTTTTGTCATAAGTTTTTTCAAGATAAAATATTAATAAATATTAATATCTTTTATGTAAATTTCATTAAATTTGGTTCATATTATCTTTTATATTTGATAATATTTTAACCATTTAAATCCAAATTTAAATCATAATTTTTAGTTTATTTTTTATTCATCCAAACAAAAAAGTTTTAAATCCAAAAAAATTGGAAATTAGAAATATTGAAATTAAATTTTAAAATTAAATATTAAATTTCGTTTAAACTTTCATATTTTTTCAAAATTCAATGATCCTATTATAGAAGTTTTAAATTCTAATCATTAAACTGACTTTTTAAAACTAAATAATCGAAATTGTAATTTATATTTTAAAATTTTAAAATCTTATGTAATACCATGTTACATGTCAAATGACACGGCAACGCTGCATGGCCTTCGAAAGGCGACCGGATATTTACCGTAACTAGTTTGGTTCCTCGTATTTTGCCTGGATTATAATAAGCTTTTAAGTCTTTATACACTGAAATTTTGAATTTTAGTTTGTTTATTTGTTTTCAATAATTTAATTTTTCTATATTTTAAATTAAAAAGAAAATTTAATTTTACTTTGGATAAATTTCTTCTATTAAATTCACTATTGTAAATTTTAAAATTTAAAAAAATTCGCTTAATGATAATGTAATAAAAAAATTACGTTGAAAATGTTTATATGATTTTTTCCCTAAAAACACTCACTTGAACTCATCACGATAAAATAAATTTTTTGTTTGAATATTGTTCTTAAGAACAAAATGGGAACTTTTAAATAAGATGCTAGTCCAAGGGTTCTCCGATAAAATAATTTTTTTTGTTTAAATATTGTTCAGTGTTCGTTATTTTTTTCTTGAATTATATGGTTTCATTCATTAAATGAATTGATGAATTTACCTTTTTAAAAAAACTATTTGAACTAAATAATAATATTATAAAAATATAGGGATAAAATTATATTAAAAATTAAAGTATTAAGATTAAATCTCAAATTTAAGCTTAATAAAAAGACTAAAACTGAAATTTAACATTTTCTCATAATGTCATATTGTTAAAATTTTAATAGTTCAATTAATTTTACCGAAAAAAATTAAATAAAATTTAGAAATTGAGGATCAAAATGATAAAAAATAATTAAAATCAAAATAATAAAAGAGTAAACGTTAACAGCTAAAATACCATTATGCCTTAAAGAATTATCCACTGTGTTAAACAAACAAACTACCAGCTTATCTTAAAAAAATTAATAAAAATAGGCTTATATATAAAAAAAAGTCCTTAAAAATGCAAAAAAATAATTAACTTTATGTATTAAATTTGTACCAAATTAAGCCTTTTTCGTTAAATAATCAATTAAGTTCTTACCGTTAATTAAAATAATCAATTAAGCTCCTCAATTGACAATTTTCTTCATTGATTATGTTAACTCTTAAAATAAATTGACAGACTAATCAGATGGTCATATGCGACTACTTTTGATTTAATCTAATATTTTTCTCAAAAAAATAGGAAAAATTATCAAAAAATATAAATATTATTAAAAATTATAAAAAAATTATAAAAATAATATTAAATCTAATAAATTATTAAAAATAATAAAATTAATAAAACATGTTTTAAATATTTAAAATTTTATAAAACCGTATTAAAATTCTACAAAAATCATAAAAAATATAAAAAAATATTAAAAGTATCTTATAAAAAATATAAAAACACATAAAAACTTGAAGTAGGCCTAATCAATTGATTGGACCAATTAAATCAAAATCGGCAAGGGTATCAGTTTGAAGAAGCTATTAGATCGATTGATCTAGGAACTAGATGGTTGAACTGATTTTTTAATATTTTTTGTTTTTTTATTTAATTGAATTGGGGGATCAATCGAACTGGCAAACCGGTGGCATAATCGGTTCAACCATCAATCCGGTTCTGAAAACCTTGTTAGAATATTTTATTCTGAATAATTGGTTAATGAAATTTTGGTTTCAACCAAAATCATTTCAACCACCCGTTCCCAAGTCAATCGATCTAATGACTTTCCTCGGACTGGTAGCTTTGTCGATTTCGGGCTAACTAGTCTAGTTCAAGTTTTTATAATTTTTATTATAATTTTTATAAGTTTATATCAATTTCAATATTTTTAATATTTTTTACAAATTTTTTATGATTTTTAAGATAATTTTATAAAAATTTAAATATGTTCTATTAATTTTATAAAAAATTATAATTTATTATTTTTTATAACTTTGTTATAATATTTATAAGTCTTATAAATTTTTTATAAGTTTTACAAGTTCATATAATTTTAATATTTTGAAATATTTTTAATATTTAATAAAAAATTTTATTTTTTTATTTTTTAATAATTTTTTATTGAAAAATATTAGATAAACCAGAAGCTGCCATGTATCCCTGATTATATGAATAATACTAGAATCCATGATCTAATTGACAAAGTTAATATTATATAAATATTTGCATGAATTGTGAATAATACACATGTTTATTGTATTTGTATTTGTAGTTGTACGTATAGCATGCCTTATGTTACCATTAAACCGAACACTTAATAAGCTTGACTTTTGCTACTGAGTTGCTCTGTTATAAGCATTTTATTTGCTATAGTATTGAACTATTATAGGCATATTGATTGCTACCGTATTGTTCTATTAAAAACATAATTAAATGCTACCATAGTAATCCGTTTTGAGCATGCCATATTGCATTACATAGAGTGGGATGATATGTATGGAGGAAGAAGTGACAATTTATTTGCAAATTTTGTTGTGCACCCACAACCCAGTGGCAATGTTTATCCTTTAATTCCAAACGTGTTGTACATCCACAATCCATCGACAACTTTTTTCCTGCAAACATGTTATGCATCTACAGCACAGTAGCAGATTTTATCTACGATATTTTGTTATGTACCCACAGCCCAGTGGTAGGTTTCATCTGCGAAGCTTTGATGTGTATCTACAACCTAGTGACAATTTTTTTTTTGCGATATTTTGCTGTGTACCCATAGCCCAATGGCAGGTTTTATCTGTGAATTTTTGCTGTGTATCCAAGACCCAATGGTAGATTTTATCTACGAAACCAGTGGTGGTTAAACCACAACTCGGTGTGTAGGTGGTTGGAGTTCAGGGGAACTCCTATTGTGGTGTGTAGTGGTCGGGTAAGATCTTTTCTGTTAGGCTGAAACTGTATGGCATTCATAAAGCATGTGCATACAAATTAGATTTATTGAGATGACATATATATTTACATGTATACATTGTTAAAGTTGTCTAAAATATTGACATTCTGAAATTACTATTATGTATTGTTCTATGCGTTGTGCTTCTATATATTTAAGTGTTTACACTGATTTACTTGTGATGGAACTTACACTAAGCTTCATAGCTCACTTCCCTTCAATTTCCATCTTTATAGATAACCTATCAGGTTATGACGCAGAAGCGATATACAGAGGGCTCAGAAACATTATACTTTTATGAAAGCATTATTAGATTTATTTTCATAATTTCTGTTATTTCAAAACTGTACTGTTTTCTTTATTTTATGGCACAAGACTCATATTTAGGGTTTAAACATGATTTTTATTTAATTAATACAAGAAATATAGTTTTATTAAAACCAAGTAAAAATCACTTTTTCGCTGTCAGATTAAAATCAAGAATTGTAAGTAATAAATAAATGGAAAATTAACAAGATTTTTCTTCGAGAAATCACCATTACTTATGAAAGTTAAACTAAAACGTTTTTTTATAACTCGCTAGCTTTTCTGAAAATAGACTAAACTTTCTTCTAAAATAAATAACTGTTTTAAATTGACTGTTTTATAAAATCCGATCGTACTAGGCTATCTTGGTTGCCGATGTAATCTCCCTAATTCGGGTCCAATGTCTAGACCGGGTTGGGAAGTTTACACAACATTAATAGAACATTATGGTACGTTGACAATTGGTTCTATCACAACCCAAGCGCAATATATCTGAAGTGATTGCAAGCACTTAATATGATAAGAAAATCAACAGACAAAAATCGATAAGAGAATCGAGCATCCACCAAATTGTAGAGGACAATGACAAAATCATCCCTAATGTCATTTGCAAAAGCAAGGCCACATGCGTAAGAAATACTTCAAAACAGGCTACAAGAGCAGACAAAAACTTCTAAGAGTAAAGACTTTTTAAATAATGAAAAACAAACAAAAAAAAGAAACATATAAAACTTAAGACAACACAAGTCCAAATTGATTTGTAAAATCATTTATTATTTTGAAACACCCACTTTCCAAGAGATTAAGAAGCTAATGAAGAGTCATCCACTTTCCAAGAGATATAATTGATGGTCGGTGGAGTTTCAATGATGGTGACTCTATTTTCGTTTTTTAAATAAGTCGACCTTTTTTCAAAACAAAAAAAATGGTTTCGACATATGCCATGTTAGCAAAGTTAGAAAACGTTAACTTTTCCATCTATTTTGGTGTTATTTGAAAAAAAAAGCAAGTTTGAGGGCTAAAAAAGACAGAAAATTAAATAGAAGGTTAAAATGATTTTTTTTAGTAAAATTAAACAATCAAATAAGTTTTGATGGGGACATGATTGACACAAGCATGTAAATATTCTAACAATGTTACTTATTTTGTTGGATAAACTATATACAATTATTAAAATAAAATATAATTAAAAATTGTTTCAAAATTAAATTTAGGTATAAAATTAATATTTCAAATAACTTTTTTAAAAAAAATTAATGTGGGTGATTATTTTTTCCATGTTAATAGAATAAAAAATTTCCACAAGCAGATTTAGGATGATGTCAAATATATATTTTTAAATTACTTCATCCAATATTATTTCATACACCACTAAAAATAATGTATACTATTTCTCTCTTGTAGTAATTTAAAAATTGTAAACTAAATTTGTAATCATCCCTATTTTCTCGATAAGATCATCAATCTCTCCAAAATTAAGATTTTTAAGTCTTCAAATCAGGTGTAGGATCTAAAATTAAAAAAATCATGTATAATTAATTGTAGTGTTAGGGAGTAGCAAAGGTTGTTTTATGAACTGTATATTATGCAAACCTATAGGAAATAACATGTGAACACTGTAGGAATTGTAATGTGAACACGTAGAAGTTATATGTGAACCTATAGGAATTATATGCGGACCTTAATTGCTTAATTGGTGAGATGTACATATTTAATTATGCAAACCCTATACATGTTATGTGCGAACTCTATATATATTATTTATGCAAACCCTTGTATATGCGACATTTTTATGTTTTTTTACATATACCGAATATACGTGTGTTTATGTGAGATTGATTGAATACATTATTGCATGCCCTTTGATTATAATTTGTGACAATAATTGTGCTAAATAAGCATAATATCAAATATTGATAATGATTGTGATATGATGAGTAAATGTGCATAATACATGAAATTGGGAATGGAGAACGGAGGAGTTCCGTAAGAGACAGTGGCAATTTAAGTCCACAGCGAAAGTCACTACTGCACGAAGTAGGAGGTAATGTCATCCAAACCAGATAAGTCGGCATGGTAGTTTAAAACACCATCTAAACTGCACTAAGCCATTGTAAGCTCATTCCCCATTTTTCTTACTTCTCAGGCAGCGCAGAGAATTAGGACTTGGAATGGCATTAGAGGACCCACGGGTTACCAAGACATTTTTTTATTAAGTTCTACTATTAAGTTTTATTTAAAATTTTCCTTAATCGTTTATTTTGGGTTTGTAATTATTTAGTATTTTCTCATTTTTATATCTTAGGTTTGGAATTTGTTTTTATATCTTTTGTTTTTCTCTACTTTATAAAATGCTTAAAATTTTGAATAAATCTTTTCCTCAAATCCTTAATCATTTTTCAAATTCTCACATTAATATTATTGTAATTGAATTTCTAAATAAATTTGGCTTAAATTAACAATATTTTTCCTAAAACAAAATAGCGATTTTAAACAAATCGACTCAAGTAAAAAGAATGGCTTTACAGGATCACTTCGGTGATAGAATGTTGTAACACCCCTAGCCCGTATCCATCGCCGGAATAAGGTTACGGAGCATTACCAGACTTATTTCATAAATAGTCATACATTTCACGTACAATTTCCATTTCCAAATATAAATCATTCAAAATCAATCAAATTGTCCCTAATATGACCCTATGAGGCCCAAATCATGCATTAGAAGTGGTTCGGGACTAAATTGATAACTCAAGAAATTTTTGGAAAACTTAAAAAAAATTTCATAAGACAGAGGACATACGCCCATGTGGCCCGACCGTTTGTCTCACACGGCCAAAGACACGCCCGTGTCACAGGCCATATAGACATTCGAAATGGGATCACATGGTCGTGTCCCAGTGTCCGACCCTGTGTAACTCCCTGACTTGGGTCACACGGCCAACCATACGCCCACGTGACTAGCCCGTGTATCCTTCGAAGTGGCCTCATACGCCCGTGTGCCAGGCCGTGTACTAGGCTGTGCAAAACTGTAGGGTATACTCACATATGCCTTAACAAAGGGTTGTGTTTCTGGCTAATCAGCGCGGAACTGCTATTTGGAGAATTTGGTTTGATTCTTAGAATAGACTGGATCATGGAGCATCTGGTTAGTTTGGGCAGTGCTACTAAGAGAGTACTCTTGAGATCTAAGAATGATGTCGAAGTGATTATGACAGGCAAGCGTCAAGATTATTTATCCAATATGATCTCTGCTCTTATGGTCAAAAAGTTGGTTTGTAAAGAATGTAAGGCATTTTTGGCCTATGTGTGTGATTCGACTTCTGCAGATTCATCTATTGGGAACATTTGGACGATTAAGGAGTTTTTGGATGTTTTTAGGTTTGCCTTTCGATAGGGAGGTCAAGTTCGGTATCGAGATTCTATCAGGTGCAGCTCCAGTGTCCATTGCTCCCTACTGCATGACACTGAAAGAGCTTATGGAACTAAATGCTTAACTTCAGGTACTCCTCGATCGAGGGTTCATTCATCTTAGTTGTCTTCATGGAGGGTGCTCCAGTTGTGTTTGTAAAGAAGAAAACGATACTATAAGGATGTGTATAGATTATCATTAGCTAAACAAATTGACGATAAAAAATAAGTGCCCACTTCCAAGGATCGATGATTTATTTGATCAGTTTTGTGGGGCTTCTATAGATCTTCGTTCTGGGTACCATTAGCTTAAGGTTAAGGTGGTCGATGTTCATAAGATTGCTTTTAAGACTTGTTATGGGCAACGAGTTCCTAGTCATGCCCTTTGGTTTGACGAATGCTTTAGCTGTATTCATGGACCTTATGAACAGGGTTTTTTAGCCATATTTGGATCAGTTCGTCATGGTCTTTATCGACGATATTCTAGTATACTCTAGGAATGATGATGAGCATGATGAGCATCTTAGAGTAGTTTTTTAGATACTTCGTGAGAAACAGCTCTATGCTAAGTTGAGTAAGTGTGAGTTTTGGCTTAGGAAAGTCACTTTTATGGGCCATGTAGTTTCTTCTGAGGGGATTCGAGTTGATCCTAAGAAAACTGAGGCTGTTGTTGAGTGGAAATAGCCTAGGAATATCTCTAAGATCTGCAGTTTCCTGGGGCTAGCGCTTTACTATCGAGGGTTTGTCGAGAGGTTTTCACTTATCGCAAGTCCTTTAACTAAGTTGTTGTGTAAGGACGCACCATTTATCTGGACTGATGAGCAGTAATCGAGCTTTGAGAGGCTCAAATTTATTTTGACTCAGGTTTTCGTTCTGATACAGCTTAAATCTGGCAAGGAATTTATGGTTTATAGTGGTGCATCACATTTTGGTTTAGGTTGTGTTCTGATACGAGATGGTAAGGTAGTAGCTTATGCATCCTGACAGCTTAAGTCACATGAAAGCAACTATCCCATGCACGATTTTGAATTGGTTGCGGTTGTATTCGCCTTAAAAATCTAGAGGCACTATCTGTATGGTGAGAGGTGTATCATTTACACTAATCACAAGATTCTTAAGTATCTCCTTACTTAGAAGGAGTTAAACGTTAGGCAACATAGATGGATAGAGTTGCTTAAGGACTACGATTGCACTATTGAATATCATCTTGATAATGCCAATGTGGTGGACGATACTTTTAGTTCTATAGCAATGTCTGATTTGAGGGCGATGTTTGCTCGCCTAAGTCTATTTGTTTATGGAGTCTGTTAGCCGAGTTGCAAGTTAAGCCAACTTGGATTGAGCAGATTTGGGTTAAACAGTTGAGGGATGATTCTTTAGTTCTACATTTTTGACAGGTTGAGGAAGAGAGTACTACTAATTTTGGGCTGAATAGTGATGGGGTTTTGTGTTTTCGGGGTCGAGTCTGTATACCTAATGACTCTGATTTAAGGTAGTCTATTCTATGAGAAGCGTATAGTAGCCCTTATGCTATGCATCTAGGAGAAAATAAGATGTATCGTGATCTGTGTGAGTTGTACTGGTGGCTGAGTTTGAAACTGGAGGTAACAAATTTTGTTTCTCATTGTCTGATGTGCCAGCAAGTTAAGGCTAAGCACCAACTACCTTCGAGTTTACTTTAACCTATTAAATTTCCCCTATGGAAGTAAGAAATTGTGACTATGGAATTTGTTAGTGGGTTTCCCTTAACACCCACTATGAAGGATACTGTGAGGGTCATCGTGGATCGTTTGACCAAGTTTGCCCATTTTATTCTGGTAAGGATAGACTATTTCTTTCAAAAATTGGCCAAGTTATATGTGTCAAAACCATTTTTTAAAGGGAGGTTTGAAAAATGGGGTTCGACTTTTTGAAAAATGAAAATAAGAGTCGCCACCAACCTTTTTAGGTGTGATTGGATCACCTTATAAAACGTTTTGGTTTACGAAAATTAAGAAAATAGGTTCGGGAGTCGGTTACGTACGAGGAAGGATTAGCACCCTCGCAACGCCCAAAATTGGTACCAAATTGAATAGATTTCTGTCTTAATGTCAAAAATTTGAAAGGATTTAAAAAATAAGATCCCTTTTTTAAAATCAGAATTATTTACGTTAAAAAAATCGAAATTCCTTAGCTCCGAAAGAATACAAACATCACATCCAACATGATAGGACACGATATTCTTAAACCCTCGTAACTGAAATCATGTCGTGATTTACAAAATCTATTTAGAAGGATACTTTAGGCATTTAGACAAACGGGAAATCGCAACCCAGCATGTTAGGGCACTATTTTTTGAAGTTTCCAAACATCAGGTATTGCCTTTTATTTTTTTTAAAAAAAAAACCTTGGAATATTATTTTAAATGACGTTTTAGGATGACATATTAATGCATCATGAAGCATAGATGTACAAAATATTCAAACATTTCCATACAAACATAATATCATTAAGACAAAACTAAATAACATGAACATACGTTTAATAAAAAAAAATCATACTAGGGTAAATATAAGATAATAAACAGATAAAAACATGACTAAACTAAAAGAAAAACATAATACATGCAAAAATTATATAACAATATATATCATAAAATAGCACATAAAAGAAATAATTAAACATAGCATAAAAAAATGAAACTATGCACAAATAAGATAAATGACATATACTAAAAAATGAATAAATAGAACATTTACAAATTATAAAAAATATAATGCAATAGTTCAAAATACATCAAATGATAATATAATATATATACATGCATAGAAAATATATATTTGAAAATAAACTATATAAAAAGGTTAAATATTATAATATATAAAATACATAATCAAATGTATAAAAGATAGGAATAAATATACATATTTGAAAAATGAAGAAATTAAAATAAAAAAAAGGTTGAAAAACTAAGATAGACGAAGAATAAAATAAGAACAAACCACAAAGAGTAAGAACGCAAGAGGGAGAGAAATTTGAGTGAATGCTCTTAAGAATTCTTATTGCTTCCCAAAACTCAAGTGAAGTCCAGTTGTTTTACAATGAGGGGAGAGGCCTCTATTTATAGTTGAGCCTCCCCAAATCCAACGGTACAGATCAATTACATCAACGGTTAAGATTAAAATGTATCTACAAATTAAATCTCTAAGATTACAAAATCATATCTTCTAAGATTGCATATATATCTAAGATTGCAATCATATCTAAGATTGTATCATATCTAAGATTGCATATCATATCTAAGATTGCATATCATTGAAGATTATATTTCCATATGAGTCAAACTTGTAGATGGACCTTAAATCTTTTCAAGTAATGGGCCATTCCGATCGGGCCAAATTATATTTGTAATTCTGGACTGAACTTGGACTTCGTTTTTTTTTGGGTTTATTATATTTTTGTTTTTGGACTTATTTCTGGGCCCGGGCAAAATTGAGTGTCTACAGCTGCCCCTCTTTGCTCATTGCTGTGTAACAGGAATAGAGCAAAGACTATAAAAGGACCAATTTTGCCTGGGCTTGCCGAGTCTTGAGTTCTTGATCCTTGATCTTCTTTAAATGGCCTCTTGAGGGCTTCAATCTGCTTCACTGCAACTCAGGAAGGCGATATCTGCTATCTTTGATCTGTTCCCCGTCTAATACAGAGACGCCAAATCTGTTATCTTTGATCTGCTCCCCGTCTAATATAGAGATGCCAAATCTGCTTCTTCAATCTACTCCTCGTCTAATACAGAGATGCCAAATCTGTTATCTCTGATTTGCTCCCCGTCTAATACAGAGATGCCAAATCTGTCATCTTGGATCTGCTTCGATGTAACACATGAAGGTCAGATCTGCTATGTCTTCGATCTGCTCCCTGTCTAATACAGAGATGCCAAATCATCTTGGATCTGCTTCAATAAAGGTCCAATCTATTATGTCTTTGATCTGCTCCCCGTCTAATACAGAGATGCCAAATCATCTTGGATCTGCTTCAATGAAGGTCAGATCTGCTGTGTCTTCGATCTGCTCCCCGTCTAATACAGAGATGCCAAATCATCTTGGATCTGCTTCAATGAAGGTCAGATCTGCTATGTCTTCTATCTGCTCTCTGTCGAATATGGATATGCCAAATCTGTTTCTTCGATTTGTTCTGTGACAATACAGAGATGCCAAATCATCTTAGATCTGTTTCAGCGTAAACACGTGAAAGCCAAATCTGCTACGTCTTCGATTTGCTCCTTGTAAACGCAAAACTTGACCACAGTTTTTTACATTATTTAAAAATACTGCATTTCTATGCATACCATTTTTATCCCTGGAATTGAAAGAAATTCAAATTCGCAATTCTCGTCGGTGGTTAGGGGATAAAATATTTTCAGGAACAAACAAATCATAATGATTTTTGTCTTTATTTTCAGTCATCTTTTGATGTCATCATCTTGGATCTACTTCGATGTGAAAACATTTGAAGGTTAGATCTTCTATGTCTTTGATCTGTTCTCCGTCGAATATGGAGATGCCAAATCTGTTATCTTCGATCTACTCTCTGACAATACAGAGACGCCAAATCATCTTAGATTTGCTTCAACGTAAACACGTGAAAGCCAAATCAGCTATGTCTTCGATCTGCTCCCTGCCAATACAGAGACGCCAAATCTTCTTAGATTTGCTTCAACGTAAACACATGAAAGCCAAATCAGCTATGTCTTCGATCTGCTCTCTGCCGAATACAGAGATGCCAAATCATCTTAGATTTGCTTCAACGTAAACACGTGAAAGCCAAATTAGCTATGTCTTCGATCTGCTCCCTGCCAATACAGAGACGCCAAATCATCTTAGATTTGCTTCAACGTAAACACATGAAAGCCAAATCAGTTATGTCTTCGATCTGCTCTCTGCCGAACACAGAGATGCCAAATCAGTCATCTTCGATCTGTTCTCTGCCAATACAGAGACGCCAAATCTGTTGTCTTCGATCTGCTCTCTGCCAATACAAATATGCCAAATCATCTTGGATCTGCTTCAGTATAAATACTTGAAGGTCAAATCTGCTATGCTTCAGCCTATTGCCCTACTGCTTAGGGAGTTAAGGCACATCAATCTTCATTGCCCCTTGAAGAACATAACCTGTATAATGCATATGAGTTCATGCCTAATGATTAGGATGCTATGATCGAAATGAGTCAAATGCTCCTAATTAAACCTGTTATAATGCAAATGTTTATGAAATAACTCCTATTTCGGACGTCATCACTCATTCATCTATCGAGCTTTCCACCTCGTTCTTCTCGACATATCAATCATACTCTGCTCGTATGCCTCGAATCTTCTCCATCAATTTGGTCTACCGTACCATTCCCCAAATGTTACGACCCACTGAAGATGTTTATGAAATGATCCTTTCTTAAGATCAATATTGCTTAAAACGTCCAACCACCTTTTGGACTGAAGAAGAAAATGTCTCGAGTATCTCCAACCCATATATATGAGAATCCCTTAAACAATTGTCTTGTTTCAGTTTCTTGTATTATCTAGAAATTTCTAGAGTAATATGCAAAACTTCGTTTGTGAAGATATTTTAGTTCATCTATCATTATTTCAATGCAACATGCTTTATGAATAATGGGAGATAAATAAATTGATCCTGAGGATAATTAGATTTGGACAAATTATTGGAAGGAATGCAAAAAGATTAAACTGAGAACATATCTTTGCGAAGAAAAAGAATCCAAAGATAGTAAATAGGACAGAAATCAGATGCCCCAGATATCGCCATTTGAGCGTCTATACACCAGCTCCATGAAGACTTTCTTGAGTTCAACATGTGTTTAAAAGATCCAAAGTAATTCGTTGATGCCTCGATATGTAACGTACTTCACTTCTCGTCGAATCCAGTATAGCAAGGTCACTGCATGACTTTCCAAATTTGAGCTGCCCTTTCGGGTTTTCAACTCAAAACCCCTTTGGTCTCAAGGCGCCCTTTGCGGGTTTTCACCTTGGCCTCTCCATTTTTTCTTTTTATTTTTTATTTTTCTTTTTTCTTTTTTTATTTTCTTTTCCCCCCATTTTTTTTGAAATAGAAGTCCTAAAGTGCCCTTTGCGGGTTTTCACCTTGGCTTCCCTTCTCCTTCAGACAAAGTACTCCTTGACCGAGTCTGAATTTACTGGATCAGATAAATTCTTCCTATCCATTTCTTGTCAAAATCAGTGCACCTCTAGAGAAAGCCTTCCTCGGAACATATGACCCTTTCCAATTCGACATCCTTTTGCATGGGAAGGATATCTTTCAGCACAAGGTTTCCTTTATGAAATTCTTTTGGACGAGCCTTCTTTGTCATAAGTCTGTGTTATCCATTTTTGGTATATTTGCTTAGGATGAATACTTTCAAGTTAAGTTTACTAGAGGTATTCAATTCTTGACTCCATCAAAGCTTGGAGGAAAAATCTTGATTCATAAACCCATAAGAAAGGGATTGCCCCAGTAGCAGTCCTGGCTGTTGTTTTTCAATCACTACAAAAAGATGGTTCAATGATTCTCAGCAGACAAGAATGAAGTTGTTGACTTTATCCTTCAACCTGGAAAGCTGTGGTACAGAGATTACTCCCGGAGCATACATCCCACCATGACTCGATGATGTTTCTGAAGCATCCCTAATCTTCATAAATTGCCCCCAACTGTGAAGCTGCCAAATGAGTGTAGCAAATAGGAGCCACAAAAAATATAGCTGTGGTGCTCTTTTGATACATATAGGATAGAGAATGAACAAACTCTTGCAGATCATCAGTCAAAAACCCAGCCTGGTCTAAGAGAACATGATAAAGGGTCTGCCTCGTGATTCCAATCGTTCCAGCATGGGTACCAAGGTAAAAATCATTGTTCTTTGGATGACATACTTTGTTGTCAATGACAGTACCATGTAGCACATTGTCAAGAGATCCTTGCTGAAAAAAAAACTTGGTATGATGGTTTTTCGTACAATAATAACCACAATCTTTAGGGTTCCACTTCTCGTCAAGGAACTTGCAAGCCTCAACAACTTGATCAAAACTTGATTGAATTGAGACTCTCTAACCCCATCCCTGAAAATAATGATTTGATCAGGTTTCCTCTTCCCTGAACTTGTATAGAAGTCTAAGAGAACTTCCTTCATGATACCGTCATCCACTTTGTTAGAAACTGATTTTGAAGAAAGAATCTATCATTTTAAGCTTCAAAGACTACGTACGGCCTGATTCCCCATAGCTGGAAATCAATGGCCACTACCTGGAGTAACCATCGCAGCTATTGATGGCATATCAGACTGCTCAGGAAAGCCAAACAATGCACCCATTCCAAGGATGATGGTTGGAACCTTTGAAACAACTGGAATTGAGGGTGTTTGCCCTAGCGTAAGCATAGAGAGTAGGCGGTAGTTTCTTATGCCAATTTTTACCAGTCTCGGTCATCTTCTGTAATTTGTTTTTTCCTTCTTTTTCTTTTTCTTTTGGTAACCTTTGTTGTACTGTGGTATGGCGCATTATCTTTGAAAAGACTACAAACTTTTGGCATTGTACAGTTATATATAATCTTTTTTTTTTGAAATAGATGACTTTTGACTTTGTAATATTGGCATATGAAGCTATCTCCCCCTCTTAATGGAGTAGTTGACGTCCACAAAGATGAGTCATTGTCAGCTTGAAACTTTTGACGAGCTCAGGCCCATAACATACATGCCCCATAAGTCTTGACTCCTTTAAATTTGACATTCATTGTACAACTGATGCCCCTATCCATAGTGGACCAACAGTGCCCCAAAACCTCATGTTTACCCTGGCAATTGCAAATCCTCTTGCATGCGTCTTTGGACCACATTTTTGAATTCCCATAATAGTCTCAACAAGGTCTTGTTTTGTCTCCTCGGCTAATTTCAATTTCGCAATCTTTCCTTCCTCTAAGGCTATATTTCCTACCACCACTTCATGGGGTAAAAACCATTTTCAACAAATTCAGAAACAAGTCACAATTTCTATCACCTTCAAAGTACTGAGATTCCTCTAAACACATATCACACTCAAAAGGAACTCTGAATCTGTAGTATCGTTGCCCGTGTCATTGATATCTAGGGATCTATAATAGGCACACAAAAGAATATACAAGGAATGAATGAATTCAAGAATGACTATTTACATGGAATGAAAATTTATAAAGAATGTCAAAGGTCAAAAGAATCAGAATGGAAGAATATTTACTCGGATGAATAATAAAAATATGTTTTATTGAAAATAAAAATGTTTGAACATGAGCCCACTTCTCAAAAGAAATCTCATTACTCCTAGGCTTTAGAGCAACAAGAGTGTTCTGAACATTACTCCGTAAAATTCCTAAAGATTACAGGAAGTTCTTCTACAGTCCAATTGTTTAAAGAACTTCCTGGTTCGTAAGGGCGAATGCCCTCAAGGTTTCTTTGTTTAGTCCCTTCCTCATGTATGACATTGATGGGATGATTTTCATTTCCAAACACCCCCTTCTCCGGGTAAGCTATCCCCCCTGACACAAAATTCGGGGATATGTAAAGGAACGTCGTTAATTCCCATTCAACTTCTTTTTCACTCAGTCGTAGCCCTCTTCTCTCTCTCTCTTTTTCTTTCTCTTTTAAACCTTAATTAAGGTCTTTTTATGGATTTAAATACATGTGATGTGATGCAATGCAAATGCATGAATGCAAAAAAAAAGGAGATGTTGATCTTGAATTCAATTCCATTAGAATAACTTTTCTAGAAAACATATTTCTTTACATGAAAATAGATTACATATGTGGTCTTGCCCTTCATAGTCCAAGTAAACGCTGATATTTTCTTCATGGTCGAATCCTGTAAATTCTCTAAAAGATGTCTTTTGCTAACTCCTTGCTGCTTAATCTGAGCCTCGATCTCTTACTTGTTTATCTCTATGATACTCATCAAAAAGTGCCGGCTCTTGGATAATCTTCGTTGGCAATTAAATCAACTCATGTTATTCCTTTGTAGACTTCTGGCTTTCTCTCGTCATGCTCTTGGATAACCTTTGTTGGCTTGAATCCCTGGCAATTACATCATGTATTCCTCCGTGGACTATCAACTTTCACTCGTCGTGTTTATTTGGACTATATTCAGACGACCGCACTATAATCCACTTTATCAAGAAATTCGTTTCCTTATAACAAACTATTCTATTTAGGAATCGAATTTCGAATCAACACCTTCTTTTCTTTGATGTAATGCAAATGCATGAATGTAAAAAGGTATCGATCTCGATTTAGTTTCATTTTAGAAAACGTTATTTAAGGAACAAAAGTCTTTTTATAAAACGGATTACAAATACGCTTTTGCTCGTAGGCCCAGAGTCTTAACCCTATCTAATAACAAAGCTAACTCTCGACCTCTATCTGAACTGCCCCGCTTTATATTGGTGCTCAACGTGCTTGCCCTTTCAACCAGTATTTGTAAATGATCAGCTATCTCTTGAATTTGAATTACGGCTTCACCTATGAAGTAAGCTCTGCAGCCAAAGACACCTCCTCCAATGTCTATGAAGTTGCTCTGATTACCTTGAAAGAAAGATTGGCGAACAAATAGGCATTCCAGCTTCGCAGCATACTGCCTTAAAATGTTATCAAACATCTTCAGTGCTTCTTGAGAGTCGTTAAATTTCTGCCTCCACAGAACATTTCGAATTGCTTGCATGGGTATCTTCGCAGTATAACTAATCTCCACTTTAAAGGTCTTTAAACGATACGATCTTCTTTAATCTCTTTCTTTCATGCTCATTTGGGCTGTCCCGGCCATCAGGGCTTGCATTTCCATTATTTCTGATAGGTACAACATCCTAAAGTACCACAGTAAATTTCAGCTTGTTGTTTGGTAGCGGTTCTATAGTAAGTGAGCCTTTCTACCATCATAAGCAAAATTATTTCCATCCAATTCAATTTTGTAAGTCTTATACCCTACCATCCACGAGGTGACTATCTTCATCTGTAATGGTAGAAGTGTCCATCAGTACTCCCCACGCTCACCTTGAATTGTTCATCTATCTTCATGTCAAGCAAATACTGTAATTCCCCATAACTGTTGTAGAACAATTGCTTGGCTTCGTTACTCCATTAATCCCATATTTCCTTTAACTCTTGGAGGTTATTTTGCATCACACTAATGAGAGTGTAGTCCCATAATTCTGATGTGTATCCTTCGGTGACACTATTTCCTTTTTCTATCTGGGTTTTCTCTGACCAAGCACAAACGAAAGAGTTGTCCTCCACTTTATTAAGATATTCGTTCCCCATTACAAAACTTTCTAACTCAGAAATCGAACCTTGAATCGACACCTTTTAATGATAAATGACATGCAATGATAGCAAAATAATAAAAACAAGTTAGTGTCACATATATAAAAAAATATAATAAATTAGAACTTATAAAAGTAGGCATTAAAGGTCATCATCATACTACCCGGGGCAAGCACTTAAAGTTCACTATATGTAGTTCAGTTCTAAAGCAAGGGTACCTGAACCGGCAGATTCCTCGATCCTCACCAATTATAGGCTCATATGGACCAAGTTCGGTTCAGGGGGACACATTTCCCTATGGCCATGCGGAGATGAAAATCTCACGAAGACATAGGTACGGATGTATCCCGGAAGAAATCCACTAGCTCATGCGGAGGTGAAAACCTCACGAAAGCATAGCTTCTCACTCCCACTTAAGGGTGTGACCACAACGGTCATGAAAATGCAATGTGTGCGTAAACAATAACAAACATATGCAACTAACACATGTAAAAATGACATATTTTAAAAATTTTCCAAATTTCCGACATTAAGACAGAAAATAATCAATTTTCGGCTTGACTTTCTTATAGGTCCCCAGCGGATTTGCCAAGCTGTCGAAACCATTTTTTAAAGGGAGGTTTGAAAAACGAGGTTCGACTTTTTGAAAAATGAAAATGAGAGTCGCCACCAACCTTTTTAGGTGTGATTGGATCACCTTATAAAACGTTTTGGTCTACGAAAATTAAGAAAATAGGTTTGGGAGTCGGTTACGTACGAGGAAGGATTAGCACCCTTGCAATGCCCAAAATTGGTACCAAATTGAATAGATTTCTGTCTTAATGTCAAAAATTTGAAAGGATTTAAAAAATAAGATCCCTTTTTTAAAATCGAAATTATTTAAGTTAAAAAATTGAAATTCCTTAGCTCCGAAAGAATACAAACATCACATCCAACATGATAGGACACGATATTCTTAAACCCTCGTAACTGAAATCATGTCGTGATTTACAAAATCTATTTAGAAGGATACTTTAGGCATTTAGACAAACGGGAAATATCAAACCAGCATGTTAGGACACTATTTCTCGAAGTTTCCAAACATCAAGCATTGCCTTTTATTTTTTTTAAAAAAACCTTGGAATATTATTTAAATGACGTTTTAGGATGACATATTAATGCATCACGAAGCATAGATGTACAAAATATTCTAACATTTCCATACGAACATAATATCATTAAGACAAAACTAAATAACATGAACATACGTTTAATAAAAAAAATCACACTAGGGTAAATATAAGATAATAAACAAATAAAAACATGAGTAAACTAAAAGAAAAAACATAATATATGCAAAAATTATATAACAATATATATCATAAAATAGCACATAAAAGAAATAATTAAACATAGCATAAAAAAATGAAACTATGCACAAATAAGATAAATGACATATACTAAAAAAATGAATAAATAGAACATTTACAAATTATAAAAAATATAATGCAATAGTTCAAAATACATCAAATGATAATATGATATATATACATGCATAGAAAATATATATTTGAAAATAAACTATATAAAAAGGTTAAATATTATAATATATAAAATACATAATCAAATGTATAAAAGATAGGAATAAATATACATATTTGAAAAATGAAGAAATTAAAATAAAAAAAGGTTGAAAAACTAAGATAGACGAAGAATAAAATAAGAACAAACCACAAAGAGTAAGAATGCAAGAGGGAGAGAAATTTGAGTGAATGCTCTTAAGAATTCTTATTGCTTCCCCAAAACTCAAGTGAAGTCCAGTTGTTTTACAATGAGGGGAGAGGCCTCTATTTATAGTTGAGCCTCCCCAAATCCAACGGTACAGATCAATTACATCAAAGGTTAAGATTAAAAGGTATCTACAAATTAAATCTCTAAGATTACAAAATCATATCTTCTAAGATTACATATCATATCTAAGATTGTATCATATCTAAGATTGCATATCATATCTAAGATTGCATATCATTGAAGATTATATTTCCGTATGAGTTAAGCTTGTAGATGGACCTTAAATCTTTTCAAGTAATGGGCCATTCCGATCAGGCCAAATTATATTTGTAATTCTGGACTGAACTTGGACTTCGTTTTTTTTGGGGGTTTATTATATTTTTATTTTTGGACTTATTTCTGGGCCCGAGCAAAATTTAGTGTCTACAATATGTTTTTGAGATGTGAGACTTCATGGGGCTCTGGTCTCGATTATTTCTGATAGGGATCATCGTTTCATTTATAGATTTTGGGGGAAGCTTTATGAGGCTCTGGGTTCAAGGTTAGACTTCTGTACTATGTTCCATCATTAGACAAATGGTCAATTTGAGAGGGTGATTCTGATACTAGAGGTCAAGTTACGGAGTTGTGTGATTGACTTTCGAGGTAGTTGGGAGGAGTTTCTGCCTTTAGCCGAGTTCATGTATAATATTAGTTTCCAGTTTAGTATTCAGGTGGCATTTTATGAAGCTCTGTATAGTCGTAGGTTTTGTACTCCATTGTATTGGACTGAGTTGGGTGAACGCTAGGTTTTAGGTCCTGAGTTGGTTTCCAATACTAAGGATAAAGTTAGACTGATTTGGGATCAGCTTAAGGTAGCTTCTGATAGATAACAGTCGTATTTGGATCTGAAGATGACAGGTATCAAGTATTCTGTGGGTGATTATATCTTCCATAGGGTATCTCCGTGGAAGAAAGTCCTTCGGTTTGGATGTAAGGTCAAGTTGAGCCCTAGGTTCATTGGGCCAATCGAATTTTGAAATATGTGGGATTGGTCCTCCAGAGTTGGACTGGATTCATGACTTGTTCCATGTCTCTATCTTGAGGTAGTATCGATTTGACCCATCTTATATTGTTTCTGTTGAGGAAATTGAGGTAAGACCAGATTTGACATTCGAGGAAGAGCCAATTCAAATTCTAGATCGGGATGTTAAGGACTTGAGGAGAAAGACTATTCCTTTAGTAAAGGTTCTGTGGCAAAATCATGGCACTGAGAAAGCCACGTGGGAACATGAGGACTCCATTCGACAGGCATATCTGCATCTGTTTGAATCAGGTAAATTTGGAGGCTAAAATTTCTTTTAGGGGAGAGAGTTGTAATGCCCAAAACTTTAAATTTTATATTTGTTAAAATTTTGTCATAAGTAAGTATCTGTTCTAATGCGATAATTCGCCTATTTATTTGGTAGCGCAACTGCAAATATTCTGTAAAGTATCATATCGACAGTAAGTGATGTGTAGGGTTGGATGGGTGTTTCATACCCCATATGATGTGTTGGGATGGTAGGAGATGGTGTGTAGCGGATGGGGGTAGGATTATATGTTTGTATTTGTACTACTCTGATATGATTCAGTTTCTGTTAAATCTGCTTATATAAACTAACTGTTAAAGTTATTTGTTACACACTGAGTTTCAAAAACTCATATTCTGTTTGGCTTGTATTTTTAGGTAATCCTCAAACTTAGGCGGATCAGTGCCACGTGAGCTCAGTTACAATAAATTTGTTTTACATAGATCATTTAAATTTGGTTTTATGCAGTTTGTAATATTTGGACTATTTTGATTTTGAGGTTTTATTTTCAATTTTTGCATGATACTGTTTAAATCATTTTATAAAAAATGTCCATTTTCTACAAAACAACTGTTTTTTGAGAAAATTAACTTGGTTCTTCCAAAATATAACGATCTAAGAAGTTCCGCTGCAAAGTAACTGTTTTTAGAAAATGTAAGCGAATATCGTTTCAACTAAGAAGATAAAATAGAAGTGATTTCTACTAAATCGAAGTTTTTAAGTAAAAATTTTACGATATTTTACAAGATTCACAAAAACTAAAATTTCAATCGTTTTATGTAACAACACCAGATTTGGTCATAACTTCTAGGCTGGGTTTGCGGTGTTACAGAGGTGATCTTCGTAATTATTAAAGCAGATTTCAGTTTCGAGCTTCAATTCGATATGAAAATGGATTTATTTATGTACTCCTTACTTTCATTCAATTTATTGTTTTGCATGTTAAATATGAACTTATGAATTATAGTATTTATATCCATGAGTAGATAATTTCCTTAAGGAGTTTAACGAAAGGATGTGTGAATAATTAACGAATGAACAAGTGTTGGAATCTAGGCTAGTAGGTTTAAATTATGTGCAATTAAACCCTAAGAAGTGATGCCCTTAGGAAGTTGTTAGTGATGAAATAAAGTTGTTAGCGTACAATAGAAAACAAAAAAGAAGTAGTAAATATTTTACTAAAAGTTTTTAAAAAATAGTAAAATATTATTAAAAGTTGTAAAAAAAATTATAAAATTGAAAATTACAGAAAAATTATATAAAATTTTTAAAAATATTAAATATTATAAAAAATTAAAAATTACTACTCTTTCTAAATAATTTTATGATTTTATAATTTTTTAATAAATTTTTATTAAATGCAAAAATGCAAACTTAAGTTATATTCCTTATGAAACTGAATTTTCGACTAGCAAGCTTGAAACTCAATTATCTTGGCCTATACTTAATCTTTTTGCATAAAACTGATTTCATTCATCTAATTATTAACCTACGACTGATTCTCTATCCTAAATTACGCAAAACTACTCAATTCATGATATCAAAATTTTTCAACAAATCATAGCAATTTTCATGAAAATCCAATAAAACTTAAGAAATCTTTAACGAAACTTGAAATTCAGTTTAGAAACCTTCTATTCACATCGAAACCAATTGAAAAACACTTTGAAACCACGTTGTTATCCCAAATCCCGAAATCCACAATTAACAACCCAATTTTTTGCTTTTATTCAAAACATATGATTTAATGGGTAAAAATTCTATTTAAAAGACTAGATAACATCAAAAAGTAATAGAAAAATGAATCGTTACCTTTGTTGACGAAGAACCGAGCATTTGATTGAAAATTTGAAAAACCCAAAGGTTAAGCAATAGAGAAATCTATTGTGTTTTTGATGGTTTTTATGGAATTCTAAATAGGTTTAGTTGTAACACCCCAAACTAGGCCTAGACGTTATGGCCAAATATAGTGATGTCACATGGAAGGGATTTTAAAAACGGAGCTAACTTGATAAAAACCTTAAGCTTAAAACCCTTAATTACTTTCGTTTATTTCGAAACGTATATTCAATTAGTCAAAACATATCATTTTAGCGCAAGCTTAGGAAAATCATCGTTTTTAAGGAAAACAGTTTGCATTTTAAGAGAATCATGTTTTAGGTAAAACCATTATAGTTATAAGCAAGTTAAAACCAAAACCTAAAACCAACGCCAAATAGTTTAAACGAGTCTAGAGAGTCCGAGAAAATACAACCTCTCCAATCTCCAAGCCAAAACTTAAATAAAACCATAAAATAAGATAGAATAAAACAGTAAAAGCGGGTGGTCACCATCAAGTCCTCTGCTGCACCGATCCGCCTAACTCTGTGGATTACCTATACAGAACAAACAGAAAATGGGTGAGTTTACGTAAACTCAATGTGTAACCCAGAAAAATTAGACATGCAAACATACTGATTATCAAACATCAGACAGAAACTAATTAGGGCTTAAGCCCATTACAAATGCAAATGCAGATTCAGGCCTAAGCCGATCTCAGATACAGATACAGATGTGCAAGTCAGAATCAGAAATCAGATATCCTACCCTCATACTCTACACACCATCTTCGACCATCCCTACACACCATGTTGGGTTTAAAACACCCACCCAGCCCTAAACACCATGTTGTACCAATGCGGCACATAACAGATATAATGTAGCTGTAACACCCTTTACCCGTATTCGACGCCGGAACAGTGTACGACGCATTATCGGACTTAAACGCAAGCAAACACACGTTTTCGAGCCAAATATTTTCGTCCAAATTAAAATTTTTTGGAAATACTCATAAAGTCCCTAATACGAGCCTACGAGGCCCAAAACATGCTTTGGAAGCGGTTTGGGACTAAACCGATAACTTTAGAAATTTTTACAATACTTAGAGAATTTTTGCTAAAACAGGGGTCACACGCCCGTGTGGCTTGGGACACACCCGTGTGGGCAGACCATGTGGTCGTAAAGCCTCTAACTCAACTCTTATATATACACCATGTGACTTAACATTCATAATCATCATAATATCATGACAGTTATACAATTTACTTCAGGCAAATTAACATACATATTTATGTTACACGAACTTTTAGATTATCTTATTCAAACAAGTGCACTTATACATACATTCCATAAATTTTGAGTAAGTTATACAATTCACTAAATCAAACAAGTCAGGCACATAATATCATATAAATGCCAAACAAACATGGATGCTTATCACAATATAAACTTTCATTTCGTGTCACTTTTCCATATTTCAAGAATAATTCCTATTGAACTATTGTAATTTCGATGGATATTCGGGATGCTTAAGGTAAGCATGTCAACAATCCATCAATTCATATTCAAAAGTACCCATTTTTGGTACATATTCATAGAGCACACTCTAGATCCACATATGATATAGCAGGATTGCCAGCCCAGGCTAAATCCTTTTCATAACATTTATAACATTTTATCTGTTTCATAAAATCAACATAATCCATCGAAATACAACGTTCAACCAAAACTATGACATTTTACCCATATTTCTCAACTTATAGTTATTTCATTTTGTACATCATCACATACATATCATGATCTCTTATTCGTACTTTCGCAAGTTTCAATTTATCACAAACACATTTTTGAATATCTTAGTATCCCTTTTAGCGTTTTCGAAAGTAGCTCGGTTGGAAAGCATCTTTGCCTCAACAAAATAATTTTATCAGATTAGGGAGATATCACACTATCATGGGTTGTATATGGCAGGTATAGCTAGACTCTCACACATGCTAGGTTAGCCTTAGAATCGACTAAACCATAGCTTTAATACCACTAAATGTAACACCCTTACCCATATCCGACGCCGGAACAGGGTACGAGGCATCACTGGACTTAAACAGAAGCAAACATACATTTCTGAGCCAGAAATTTTCATCCAAATTAAAACTTTTTGAAAATACTCATAAAGTCCCTAATACGAGCCTACGAGGCCCAAAACATGCTTCAAAAGCGGTTTGGGACTAAACCGATAACTTTAGAAGTTTTACAACACTTAGAGAATTTTTGCTAAAACAGGGGTCATACACCTGTGTGGCTTGGGACACGCCCGTATGGGCAGGCCGTGTGGTCACACACGCCCGTGTCTTTGCTCGTGTGCTCGATATTGAGCATTCTGTTTTGCAACAATTTAGGTGCAGAGGACACATGGTCGGATCAAACGCCCATGGGGCTGACTGTGTGTCACACACGGCCTAGACACATGCCCATGTGTCTACCCGTGTGGACAAGAACAAGGCTATTTACCAAACCATTTTGTCACCCTCACTTGCACACATCTACACAACATCTCATGACATAAATTCAAGCATGTAAGAGCAACCAAACCATCCACAATTATGACCATCACATACTAGTACCATATCAAAATCTATCATACACACAACATTTATCATGTCATAAATCATTTGTGTCAATTTCACCTTCATTAGGCTTCATTTAACTACTTTTAGTTACCTTATTGTACACACAAATTTATCATCTCATCAATAGACCACATTACCAAACATTCACATTCACTAAGCATACTATGATTATATCACCAAAGGCATTGACATATATATGAATATACTTAGGCTTACAACCATATTACCAACATAAGCCAACTTACATGGCCAAATAGCAAAACAAGCCTTTGACCCTTAAAAGCCAATACATTAGCTAAAGTCATAATGACACATATGACTAAAAGACCAAGTCCCTATACATGCCATAAACTCCAAAATACTTGAATTTATCAATACCCAAAATGATAGCTTGATAGTGTGATAGGATCTCTGATGATCTCCAACTCGAGCTAGCTTTACGACATTATAAAACATGGGAAAGGAAGGGGGTAAGCTATACAGCTTAATAAGTTCGCATGAAAATAATAAGCAACTCCTTTTAGGCATTTATCAAGTTCAACAATTTAAACACAAAATAATACAAATTTCCATAAATCTCATAGTTATAATTTTATTCAATCACGATGTTTACTCTATTAACTTATAAGCATAATTTAACATATCTTGGCATTAGCCTCACAACCGTAATCTCTCTTTCGTAACATATCATAGCACTTAACATGTCATTTCAGACCTCATAGTAAACATGCACATTAAATATGAGTATTCACCTTTCAAGCATATATTTTAACATTTTTCAATTGTTCCAAATTTATATCTTCTCATGCTTACATAATCATTTTAAGAGGTAAATATACCAATCTTTCCTTTTTCTCATATCCAATGGATCACAACTTAAGTGAATAAAACACGCTATATCATAGCTCAATTTGGGACGAAAGCCAATCACATGGTCTTCAACCGAAATTTAACATGAATTTCATACATTACAAGCATAAGCCAACAATCACAAGGTTTCACAAAACCATTCTCGTAAAAATCATGAACTCACAATTTCATGAAGTCAATGCTTATAAACTTTAGGTACATATCTCTACCAATTTGTAATACTTAAATATTGTTTCTCTTCTTTGACATACCCGTTAAATTACCTGTTGAACCACTTGGAATACTAAAGGATACTCGGGAGTCCTGTACACTTAGTACCATACCATTGCCATATCCCAGATATGGTCTTATATGTAATCTTGTATCGATGCCAATAGCCCAACTATGGTCTTACACGAAGTCTCATATCGATCCATATCCCAGATATGGTCTTACACGAAGTCTCATATTGATGCCATACCCCAAATATGGTCTTACACGTAGTCTTAGTAACCCTAATGTCATGACATTTGTATCCTATCTATTCCTAAGATTCAATCGGGATTTCACGCTTGTCGAACTTTGTTGAACACACTCAATGGTTAATCATAATTCATACAATAGTAAAGCATTTAAAACATAATTAAAACAATGCATTATTTGCATAAGAACTTGCCTCGACATAAAAATGGCGAAAATGACCTAACTATCAAATACTTGTTTTCCCTTATTCTAATTTCGAACTTCGTTTTTTTCCTGATAATCGAGCTTGGAAGCTTGAAAAACCTTAGCCATGGTTTCTTCTTGTACAATTTGGTCATGGGAGGAAGATGGACAAAAATTGGCTTTTAATTTGACTTTTTAGCTCATTTAATTATCGAATGACCAAAATGCCCCTAACATAAAACATAAAAATTTCTCTTTCTCCATGTCCATTTTTGTCCACCAACTTAAGAAATAGTCTAATTACCATTTAAGGACCTCTAATTTAAAAATTCATAGTAATTACACACCTCTAGCTTATAGAGCTCAAGTTTTGCACTTTTTACATTTTAGTCCTTTTGACTAAATTGAGTGCCCAAACGTCAAAATTTTCGAATGAATTTTTCACGAAATCATTCCATAAAATTGTAGACCATAACAATATAATAAAAATAAAATTTTCTACGTCAAATTTGTGGTCCCAAAACCATTGTTCTGACTAGACCCAAAATCAGGCTGTTACAACTCTCCCCCCTTTAAGGATTTTGTCCCCGAAAATCTTACCAGAAAAGAGATTAGGGTAATGTTTCCGTATTTTCCTCTATCTCATCAAAGAGTCCTCTTCAAGGGAAATACTTCTAGAAACACTCTGTCATCGATCTAGAATCCAATATCTTAAATTTTCAAATTTGTATACTACTTATGTCATTCCGAAGTTGCATTCAACTTTCATGAATCACTTTTACCATTTTCCTCAGAATAACAAATCAATTCCACCTCGTAGATCTTTTTTCAATCACCTTTGATCTTTGAAACACAGTGTCAGAGCATATCGTCAAAGATCTGAATTACTCTCTCAGGCTTACTGTCAATCTAAAGATAAATTATATTGCCAAGATGCAACTACATACTCAGATTATATTCCCAATCATCAGAACATCTTCTTTAAAAAACTCCATATCTATTACTCCCTGAATGAATAAGCGAGCTACTACTGAGTCTCGTACAACATTTTCTGCATAAGCTCTAGATAATTGATTGAGTGAATTCTATCTCGGAGTAATAATAACAAAAATCAGAATCAAAAGTTGTCTCACACTATACTCGTTTAGTTTACCACTCACTATCACATTCTTGAGGTTCTCTATCTTACAAAGAAAACATCGCTTTAGCTTTTTAATTTAGCTAAATTCAGACTTTCATCAAATAAGATTAATCATGTAACCAACACTTACAAAATGAACAAAAGCTTTCCATTCAATCATCTACAACAAAAACATACTAGCGGCCAACTCTAATTCACTCTTCGAACAATTCTTTTAATGAGACTTTAACCATCTGAAAGCATAAACTGTCACTTTACATTCTTACATTAAAACACATTCCAATTCGTTCGATAGTGCATCACTAAAAAAAATCACAAATTCTTTACTCAATTCAAACAGAACCCAGAACCAGCACTTCGGTTAATAACACCTTCGACTGTTTTCAACTTTTTTAACATGCAACAGACCATTCAAACATTCATGAATGTGATAACTTTATCAATTGGACAGCTTTAACTCATAACAACATCATTCGATTAAAATAATCAAATAGGTATATCTCTGTATCATACTTTCTAGAATATGAATTCTTCCTTCAAACTGTCCGTCTATTCACCCATAAATGTGGAAGATTTTATTTTCTTACCTAATGATAAACTTAAATGCATATAACTCAAATTACCTTTCAACTAACTAGCTCGCTCAGATAAAAACAACTGAGTCTATCTCAACTATCAAATAATAACATATCAAAATACTCCTTTCTTCATGCTGTTAAACAACTCAAACATACAATCTTTTATAATTCCCTTAACATGCTAATCAAAGATCTTTACAATAGCATTAGCTCAAGAAAACAAAATATCCTGATTGAACTCATTGACCTTAATCAAACTTACTTGAGAAAAGAAAACCATCATACAATTTGATCTTGAGCTTCCACTATCAATACCTTTGCCAATGTCAATTCTTTTTACGAAAATTAAAGAAATCCTGATTCTAGAATCATCACGTTCCTATAATCGAACTTGAAATACACACATAATCGACATAGTTATCACAAGCCAAAGAACATATTTAAAAGATGAGCCATGCTTGATAATTTATGAAATAAGAGTGATAAGAAGACCGAGATAAAGAAATCCAAGATGCGATACCAAACTGGCAGTCCTAGAACATAACTCATACGAAAATAATAAAGATCTTAATGATTTCTTAGAGAAAACCAGAAGAAAAATAATGCTTACGTGCTCTATAATCAATTATAACAGAGATAATATATTTTTCAAATATATATATATAGAACAAAACAACATCCAGTAGAAATAGAAGGATAGCCTCAAATAAATTTTTACCATCAAATTTTATTCCAAGTACAATAGAATAGAATCCCAATGAGAGAGATAAGATAAGCTGATCATCAACCATCCGGAACAACAGTGGTTTCATCTAACATTATAATCAACTAGCATTCTCATACGATAAGAATGTCATCAGAAAACGAGTTATCACATATATCTCTGAGGATAAATGAATATATAAAATATCGAGAAGAGATCATTATATTCTATTCAATACAACTGTTACACTCAGACATATTTACGATTCAAATATCATTTCTTTAACTAATTCTATCATCACTAATCCCATATTATTCCATTCACTAACAAAAATCAATCCGGAAGAAATTTCAGTAAATACATACTTTAGACATCATACCAGAATGAGTCGATTAGCCGAGATTAAATTTTTCTTTAACCGTAACGTTGGGAAATCTGAATGATCTTTGGAATAACCTAATCTTTTCCAAAACTGTACTCACTTGCCAAACTATTCTCAACTCTGTTCATATTATTAGTTATTCTGTTACTGAACTCTTTTGTCTCTCACCTATGAGCTCATTCAACATAAATCTTGTGAAATTTCACTATAAAATACCACATTGGTAAGGGGGTGAGTCGTAAAATCTCTAACTCGTCTATCATATATACACACATGTGACTTAACATTCATCATCATCATAATATAGTCACAGTTATACAATTTACTTCAGGCAAATTAACATACATATTTATGTCACACAAACTTTCTGATTATCTTATTCAAACAAGTGCACTTATACATATATTCCATAAATTTTGAGTAAGTTTACTTATCGCATTCACTTAATCAAACAAGTCAGGCACATAACATCATATGAATGCCAGTCAAACATGGATGCTTATCACAATATAAACTTTCATTTCATGTCACTTTTCCATATTTCAAGAATAATTCCTATTAAACTATTGTAATTTCGATGGATATTCGGGTAGTATGCTCAAGTTATGCATGTCAACGATCCGTCAATTCATATTCAAAAGTGCCCATTTTTGGTACAAATTCATAGAGCACACTCTGGAGCCACATATGATATAGCAGGATTGCTAGCCCAAGCTAAATCCTATTCATAACATTTATAACATTGCCAGACCAGGCTAAATCTTGGTTCGTTTAAGTCACTACAGCGGCGATGAGCCCTCCGAAACTTAAGAAACAGAAATCCATTGGTCACCAATCCCCCAATTTACAAGTCATTACAAAAACTCAAAGCAGCGCAAGCAACTTACCGATGACTAGCACAGATAATAACACAGTTAAATCGTCAAAATCTGTTTCCTTCTCCCCCACCTTCACCTACACCAGAATTCTATTAGCATCAAACCTCTAATCGTGCCAAAATCACATTACAAGGGAAGGTATATCTAACAGTTATCGAAAATCAAAACAAAAGTGACCCCTTACATAAACCCAAGGCAAGCACCAAGCATGAGAATAGCACAAAGAACAAGAGGGAATTTCCACCAATTGCCAAAAACAAAAGTAAAGGAAGGGTTCACGTCTGAAAAAAAATAGCAAAAAGTTTGACGTCAGATTCTTCTTTGGATGAAAGAGAAAATTTGAAAAAAGGAAAAATAATCCCTAAAAATCTCCACAATCCTTTAATTTACTCCCACAACCCCTACTACTCATAACTCCCATAGAATCCCAACTCCACCAAAATTATGACACAAAATTGAGTAAAAACATCAACCTCCCAACACGAGGATTCGAACACAAGACCTCTAACACACTGACTCACTTACCACTCGAACCAGTAAGCTCATTCTGATATGGAAGTACATGCAATTTAATGTAAGCCCATTAATAGAGATAGAGCTTAATTCCAAAAATAATAAAATTTTCCAAGGGTCAGCCTTGAACCCAAGACCTCTTACACACTCTTAGAACACTTAACACTGAAGCAGATACACAGTTATGCCACATTTTCACAAAAGCAGAAATATAAAATTTTAGGTGTTATAATTGTACCCCCTAAAAGAAATTTCGACCTCGAAGTTTACTTGATTAGAATAGATGAGGATACTATTGATGCATCGAGTCATCAGGTTGCCACGTGGCCTCCTCCGTGCTATGATTCCACTATAGCACATTCACTAAAGGAATGGACTTTTTTGCACAAAACCTTAACATCGCGGTCCAAAATTTGAATCGTTTCCCTCTCAAAAGACAGGTCCGGCCTAACCTCAATCTCCTCAATCGAGACAACATGGGATGGATTAGAACGGTACTGCCTCAACATCGAGACGTGAAACACATCATGAATACGGTCCAGCTCAAGGGTAGCTCCAACTGATAAGTAACTGATCCTACATGTTTCAGAATCCGGTACGGTCCAATGAACTTAGAGCTCAACTTGCCTTTATGATCGAACCTCAGAACTCTCTTCCATGGAGAGACCTTAAGGAATACAAAATCCCCTACAGAGTACTCAATCTCACGTCTTTTCAGGTTTGCATATGATTTTATCCTATCAGAAGCCGCTTTTAGATGATCTCGAATCAATTGAACCTTGTCCTCTGTCTTAGAAACCAACTCAGGACCCAAAATTTGACGTTCACCCAATTCAGTCTAACATAAACGTGTACGACACTTACTACCATATAGAGCTTCATAAGGTGCCATTTGAATGCTGGACTGGTAGCTATTATTATAGGTGAACTCAACTAGCGGCAGATAATCCTCCCAACTACCCCAGAAATCAATCACACAGCTCTGAAGCATACCCTCAACCATCTAAATCACCTTATCAGATTGACCATCTGTCTAAGGATGGAACGCAGTACAGAAGTTCAATCTTGAACCCAGAGCCTCATGTAACTTCTTACAGAATTGAGATGTAAAACGAGGATCTCTGTCAGAAATAATTGACATAGGTACCCCTTGCAGTCTAACTATCTCAAAAATATATAATTTTGTTAACTTCTACAGAGAATAATCAGTTCGAATCGGAATGAAATGAGCAGATTTGGTCAATTGATCCACAACGACCCAAACAAAATCCTTCTTTGTGGGTGTCGAGGGCAATCCACTAACAAAATCCATCGTCACTCGTTCCCACTTCCATAACGGAATCTTAAGTAGCTTCAGCAAGCTCGAAGGCAACTAATGCTCAGCCTTAACCTGTTGGCACGTCAAACATCGAGCCACAAAATTGGTAACCTCTTGCTTCAACCATGACCACTAGTACAATTCACGAAGGTCGCAATACATCTTATTACCACTAAGATTTATAGAATAAGGGCTACTATGCGCCTCCCTCAGAATCGACTGTCTCAGATCCGAATCATTTGGCGTACAAATCTAACCTTGAAAACACAAAACACCATCACTATTTAACCCAAAGTCGGAAGTAGTACCACTCTCAATCTGACGAAACCATAAATCTAGAGTCTCATCCACTAACTGTTTATCTCGAATCTACTCAATCCAAGTCAGCTTAACTTGCAACTTGGCTAACAGACTCCCATCATCAAATAGACTAAGGCGAGCAAACATCGCCCTTAAATCAAACATCATTCTTCGGTTTAGAGCATCGACTACCACATTAGCCTTAGCAGGATGATACAAAATAGTGTAGTCATAATCTTTGAACAGCTCTATCTAACGACACTGCCTAAAATTTAACTCTTTTTGAGAATCTTGTGATCGATGTAGATGATACACCTCTCACCATACAAATAGTGTCTCTAGACTTTCAACATAAAAGCTACTGCAACCAATTTGAGGTCATGTGTCGGATAATTTTCCTCATGCGTCTTATGCTGACTGGATGCATAGGCCATAACTTTCTCATCTTACATCAGAACACATCCCAAATTGACGTGCGATGTATCACTGTACACTTCAAACTCTTTACCAGATTTAGGCTGTATCAGAATAGGAGCCTGGGTCAGAATAGTTTTGAGCTTCTCGAAGCTCCATTACTGCGCATCAGTCTAAACAAACAGAACACCTTTACGCAGAAGCTTAGTCAACAACGTAGCAATCAAAGAGAACCTCTCAACGAGATATCGATAGTATCCCGCCAATCCAGAAAGCTACTGATCTCAAATACATTCTTAGGCTATTTCTAGTCCAGCACAGCCTCGATCTTACGAGGATCAAAATGAATCCCCTCAGTAGAAACCATGTGCCCCAGAAAGGTTACTTCACACAACCAAAACTCACACTTGCTTAACTTAGCGTAAAGCTGTTTCTCACGCAGAATCTGAAGCACTACTCTAAGATGCTCACCATGCTCATCTTCAGTTTTAGAGTAAATCAAAATTTCATCGATGAAGACCACGATAAACTGATCCAGATAGGGCTGAAACACTCGGTTCATCAGATCCATAAATGCAGCCAGTGCATTCATCAAACCGAAAGGTATAACTAGGAACTCGTAATGGCTATAACAAGTCTTAAATGTATTCTTGTGAACATCAGCCTCCTTAACCCTCAATTGATGATACCTCGATCGAAGATGAATATTGGAGAATACAAAAGCCCCTCAGAACTGATTAAACAAGTCATCGATCATCAGAAGTAGATACTTATTCTTCACAGTCAACTTATTCAACTACCGATAATCGATGCACATCCTCATAGTCTTATTGCTCTTCTTAACAAACAGAATTGGTGCTCCCTAGAGAGACACTAAGAGGGAGGAAACCATGATCTAGAAGCTCTTGCAGTTGAGCCTTAAGTTCAGTAAGCTCTTTCGGTGCCATACGGTAAGGGCAATAGACACCGGAGCCATACCCAGAAGAAGCTTAATCCCAAACACCACTTCCCAATTAGGAGGCAATCCCAGTAAGTCCCTAGGAAAGATGTCTAAAAAATCTTTTACTGTCCTGATATTCCCAACAGAAGAGTCCCCAAAATCAGAAACACTTTCGTAGGCCAAGTACGCTCACTTCGGACCAGTTTCTCAGCTACTAGGGCAGAGATTACATGTGACAGATAGTCTCGATGATGACAAATCATAACCACCTCCACATCATCCTTGGTCCTCAAAATGACCTGTTTAGATGCGCAGTCCAAACTGACTCAGTGCTCCACCAACCAGTCCATACCCAGAATTAGGTCAAATTCCCCAAATAGAAGTTTTATCAGATTCACTAGAAAAACAGTCCATTGCACCTCTAACAAAACATCCCTATAGAGTTTACTAACCCGAACATACAGCCCTAATGGACTCAGTGTAGTAACCTTACTAATAGTGCTCTCTATAGAAATCCCCAAAGTTTCAGATACAGTACTAGCTATGTATGAGTGAGTAGACCCTATGTCTATAAAAGCCAAGTATGGTACATCAAATATAAAGAACGTATCGGTGATGATATTAGGAGAATCTTTATCCTCTCGATGATGTACAACATAAACCAAAGCAGACTGCCTCGCCTTGGTTTGACTAGCACCTCTGCCTGTTGCTCTCTATCCACGACCAATACCGTTACCACCCGTAGCTTGTCCATGGCCCCTAGGTGGCTGCTAAACTACTCTTTGAGGTTGTACAGTACTCAGAGCTAAAGCTTGCATCTGATCTGCCCACTGTGGACACTTTCTAATATGGTGCTCAAGAGACCCACACCTCAAACAAGCCATAATCCTCCTCCAGCACTTGCTCGGATGGCGTCTCCCACAATCTCCACAAGGCAGCATCCTAGTGAAGCAACAGGGTCTCCTACTATAACTGGTACATCAGATCTGACCTTTTTCTTAGGCCTTTGCACAGAACTCGAAGGTCTGAATCTCTCTTATTCTTACCTCTCTTCCTCTTTCTATTCTGGCGCTTCGCGCACTTAACATCCTCGACTATTTTCGCCTTCTCTACCAGAAAAAAACTCACGCTCCCTCTGCGAAGTAATCAAAACCCTCAAATTATCTCTTAGGCCGTTCTCAAACCTAACACACCTCTCACACTCGGACGGCACCATGCCTCGAGCGTAGCGGCTCAACCTCAAAAATTTGACCTCATACTCGGCTATAGATCGATCACCTTGTGTGAGGTTCAGAAACTCGGGCCTGTGAGCATCGATGTAGCTAGCTCCCATATACTTGCTCTGAAATGTAGTATTAAAGAATTCCCAATGAACATTCTGAATTAGGGCCTAGTTAGAATAGTTGTTTCGGGGCCACAAATCTGACGTTAAAATAATTATTTAATGATCATTATGAAGTCTAGGATATAGGAATAAGCATGTGTTAAAGTTTCATGAAATGTAGTATTAAAGAATTCCCAATGTAACATCCCGAATTTGGGCCTAGTCAGAATAGTGGTTTCAGGACCACAAATCTGACATTAAAATAATTATTTTATGATCATTATGAAGTCTAGGATATGGGAATAATCATGTGTTAAAGTTTTATGAAGAAATTCTATGTGCAAGGTGTTCAATTGGAAATTAGGGACCAATTTGAATAAAATGCAAAACTTGGGTTCTAGAAGAAAATTGTATGAAATTGCTTTGGAATATTAATTAGAGGTCCTTAAAGAGTAATTTCCCAATTTCTAAGTTTTTGGACAAAAATGGGCATGCATGGAAAATTTTGGAAGTTTAGTAAGGAAGCGCATTTTGGTCATTTGGTAATAAACTAAATAAAAAAGGAAAAATCAAGCTAAAATCAACTCATTTTCTTCTCCATGCTGCTGAAATTCTAAGGGTCTCCAAAGCTATGGTTTTTCAACATTTCAAGCTTGATAATAAGTCAATACTAGCCTTGTTTTTAATGTTCTTCGTATTTTTTAGATCCTCTTAACATGCTCTCTCTATTTCTACCCATATTTCAAGCTAGAGTTCATGTTTAGAAAATTATCCATGCATGAGATGTTTGTTTTTTGATGATTTATGAAGGAATATTGGAGTTTAAAGGATGGTAAACAACTTTTACTAAGTGGTTTTTCATGGTAATGGCTTAAAGGACTAAATTCTAAAAATTGTAAAAATGGGTAGAAAATATAGAAAGAAGGGAAAAAATGGGCTGCTATAAGTGTGAATAACATTCAGCTAGACTTAGGTAGCCAAGGAATTACTTGCATTTCATTATACGAGCCTTAGGACTAAATTGTAAATATTGTGAAAAGTTAGGGGCAAAATGGTCATTTTGCCCCGGGGTGAGTTTTAATCCTAAAATGAAAAATGTGATGTATTAATAGTCTAATTTTATTGATATAAGCCTCGAGGAACCAATTTCGGAGGTTGACGGAATAACCGAGACACGAATCCGAAACGACTACTAAGTAAATTTGTATAACCAGAAGTAAACTCTTAATATACTTAAAAATGTATGTTCTTGAATGTGTGATAATTAGATATTCATTGCATGATAGTCCATAAGACATGCTAGTGTAAATAAAAAGATGATAAATGTCCCGGTTGAAATAAAAAAGGAAATCTGATGGTTAAATTATGGTTACATGACTTGAGATCCTACATGTGTTGCAGAAAAGGATTTATCCCGGACAGGTAATCTGCTGATCTCAATATAGAATGGATTTAGCCCGGATTGGTGTTCCTTGAGTGATCAAGCCTTCCAAAGAATATTGATGCAATAAGGATTTAGCCTGGACGGGTAATCCTATTGAGGATTGAATTTAGCCTAGACTGACAATTCAGATCCAAGTTTATAAGAGCAATTGTCATTGAAAGAAATTTTGCCTGGACTGGTAATCCCAACAATGCTCTATGAGTTGATACTACGGGGGATTTAGCCTAGACTGGTAATCCCGCTGTAAGATATAAGGTTCACGGGAGTGCGTACTTGAGATGATCACTTGTATGACTTGACGGTAATTGGGCTATCCATTGAGATTTTCGAGAATTTCAACGAGATTAACATGAGAAATAAAGAATGGAAATATTGAGTTGATGAGAATGACATGATGTATTGATATGAGACCAACTTGATGATTGAGTTCATGTGATAGGGAAACTATTTCATACTTGTTGGAATTATTGCCTAATATGGTTGTATGTTAATTAACTGGTAAGTTTACTTTCCAGTTATCTAGACTTACTAAGCATGTAAATGCTTAACCCTCTTTCTTTTCCCTTATTTTTCAGAGCTCAAGGACTCATGAAGGTTGGAAGATGGTCGGAGCTTTGTCAACACTATCAACTTGTCTTATTTTAGTATATAGATACTTTTATTTTGTTATAATGGCATGTTAGGAGTCATGGTTATTTTGTTATATGTGTCATTGGGCTAGCCAATGTAAGGGCTTGAATGATATATTTATTCATTTTGTATATGGCCATAGGATATGGCTCATTTTGATGAAGGTTGTAAGCCTATTAATTGTGCATGTCATGCTTGAATGTTTCATGAGATGGTTAATGTGATATACCATGGATGGATATGTGTAATCTGGTCGAATCACTTGGAGATGGCTAGGTTATAATTGGCAATGAGTTATAAAACGAGCCAAGTATAAAATATGATTATCGGAGTGGTAATCCCTAACAAAAAGGATAACTTAGCATGTGCTAAACCAATGAGATGAGGTTAGCATGCAGAAAACTATGCCAAGGTAGGGTATGGACATATTTAGGCCATGTTAAATACCATTGAAGTTTATAAATGTGTATGGATGTTGAGGGTGACCCTTGGCTTGGAAAATAGCCTCTAAAAAAGGTCCACACAGTTAGACACACGGGTATATGTCTAGGCCTTGCGTCACACGGGCAGCCCCATGGACGTGTTGTACGGCCGTGTGTCCCCTGCACCTAAAATTTTGGGTCAGTATGCGTGGTAGTAAGTACACGGGTAGAGACACGGTTTTGTGTCTCAATCGTGTGGAGGACACGGCCTAGTACACGAGTGTGTGCCTTGGCCATGTGCCTCTAGATGGATGATGACATCATAAATAGAATGTCCAGGCTTTTGGACACTGGCGATGACACGGGCATGTCTAGGTCGTGTGAGGGACACAAACCAGGGACATGGGCGTGTGCTTGTCTGTGTGAAAACTCCTGTAGGTTCAAAATGAGAAATAAATTCCAATAATTCAACAAGGGTAAGGAACAAAGGCGTGTCCCAATGCACATGGGTGTGTGCATTGCCTCCCCATGGGCATGTGAGGTTTAAACCTAGAAATTTTTCTAAAATTTTCTTGAGTTCTCAGTTTAGTCTCGGATCGCTTTAATGTATGTTTTGGACCTCTTAGGTCCATAATAGAGACAATATGATTTTGGTTGATTGGTTTTAAATTGGAGTGAAATTTGATAACATGTATTTTCCGAAAATGCCTTGTTTATGTACGGTAAGTCTCGTACCTAGTCCCGGTCTCGGGTACGGGTAAGGGGTGTTACACCCAAGTCAGGCGATCTAGTTAAGTGCCCTCCTTAATTATCAATCACCACTAATAGGCCTCATCACGAAGCAAGGAGACTGCAACCTTCAATTTCTGCTCGGGGGTACAATTCAAATCATCCATAATCCTCTCGGTAGCCTCCAACCAATACTCAGCCACATTAGGGGCTAATCTTGTGACACCCCTAAACAACTTAGCTCCATTAGACCGGAGTCGCTTAGTTATCGACCCTCGGCCCCCAGATCCTGAATTGGGTCCAGTGACCCTCTTTAATATTCTCAGCATGGCTTGAGACAGTGCGTCGTCCCCAGTTGAACGACTCTGAGACTCAGTCTCAGTAGTAGGTGACACAGGTGTGTTATTAGTGTCCTAATTTGGCATACTTCCCAAAGATGAGGACTCAGCTCGAACCCCTCTACGGCCTCTACCACGGCCTCGAGTACCACGTTCACAAATACCTCGTGGACTCATTGTCTAATTGAGTTTATCTACATTAAGAGTTTTATGCATCAGTTCAATATTTGTTAACAAATGTTTTATGTAGTAAATATCAGAAGTTCAGTAATTTTTCTGAAGGTTTCAGTCTCTATTCGTTTCACTAAAGTTTTAGAGAATACTAATTATAGTGTTTTCAGAGTATGCTATCTACAGTATTTCAAATTAAACTATCTAAGTTTTAGGATACTTACAGGATCGGCGCTAGAGACTTCGTGTACCACATGCTAATCAGAGTGTCTAAAATCATTTGAAAACCAATTCTTTAAAACCAAATTTTGGAACCCAAAATTCACAGTCGAGTTTTGCAACCTGGCTGTGGTACCACTAAATGTAACACCCCACACCCAGCCTAGAAGTTATGGCCAAATCTGGTGATGCCACATGAAAGGGATTTTGAAAACGGAGTTAACTCGATAAAATCTTAAGCTTAAAACCCTTAATTACTTTCATTTATTTCGAAACGTATATTCAATTAGTCAACTTGCCTTAAAACGTATCATTTTAGCAGAAGCATAGGAAAATCATTGTTATTAAGGAAAACGGTTCGCATTTTAAGAGAATCATGTTTTAGGTAAAACCATCATTGTTATAAGGAAGTTAAAACGAAAACCAAAAACCAACGGAAAATAGTTTAAAGGAGTCCAGAGAGTCCCATAAAATACAACCTTTTCAATCTCAAAGCCAAAACTTAAATAAAACCATAAAATAAAACAGAAAAAGTGGGTGGTCACTGTCGAGTCCTCCACTACACCGATCTGCATAACCTTGTGGATTACCTGTACAGAACAAACATAAAAGGGGTGAGTTTACGTAAACTCAGTGTGTAACCCAGCAAAATTAGACATGCAAACATACTGATTATCAAACATCAGACAGAAACTAATTAGGGCCTAAGTCCATTATAAATGCAAATATAGATTCGGGCCTAAGCCCATCTCAGATATAGATACAGATGTGCCAGTTAGAATTAGAAATCAGATATCTTATCCCCATCCTCTACACACCATCTCCGACCATCCCTACATACCATGTGGGGTTTAAAACACCCACCTAGCCCTGCACACCATGTTGTACCAATAGGACACATAACAGATATAATGAAGCTATGCTGCCAGATAATTGGCATAAACTGCCTTTCAGAACACTTCCTCCAATAAACATCATCCCACCCAATAACAATATCAGAAACAGAAACAGTTATGCAGTTTAACATGCTCAACATGCTATCAATCAAATTATAGATAGTCATACAGATCAATAATCATACATGCACAATTCTATCATGCTCTATATAAGTTATCAGTTAAATAGATCATACAGTTTAGGGTTTGTTAGCCCTTACTGACCCTATAGTAGGCCCACAGTCGTTTGGGACGACCCGTGCAACCCTAAGGAAAATTTCAGATATATGGGAGAGTCTACAGTGGACTTTTTCGACTTCTGTCGAAACCTCATTTTCTTGCATTTTGGGTACACACCTAGTTAGTTTAAGACGCTACAGCAACCACTAGCCTCCGAGACCTAAGAAATAGAAATCCATTGGTCATCAATCCCCTAATTTACGAGTCACTACAAAAACTCGAAACAGCGCAAGCAACTTATCAACGACTAGCACAGATAAAAACATGGTTAAATCATCAAAACATGTTTCCTTCTCCACCACCTTCACCTACACTAGAATTCTGTAAGAATCAAACCTCTAACCGTGCCAAAATCACATTACAAGGGAAGGTATATCCAATAGTTATCGAAAATCAAAAGGAAAGTGACCCTCTTACCTAAACCACACGGCAAACACTAACAAGCACTAGAACAACACGAAGAACAAGAGGGAATTTCCACCGATTTCCAAAAAGAAAAGCAAAGGAAGGGTTCACGTAAGAAAAAGAAAAACAAAAAAAAGTTTGACGTCAGATTCTTCTTCGGATGAAAGAGAAAATGTAACACCCCTTACCCGTATCCAACATCGGGACAGGGCTCGAGGCATTACTAGACTTAAACATTCATAACCATACAAAATCGGGTCACCAAATTTCACCCAAAAATTAAAAATTCTAGAACATATGCATATCGTCCCTTATACAGGCCATTGAGGCCTATAATCTACATTAGGGCGGTTCGAGAAAAAATCGAAAACATTCGGTAAACTTTGGGCAACTTAAAAATTTCTAGCTTAAGAGTGTCACACGCCAGTGTAGATGGGCAGTGTGGGCTCACACGCCCGTGTGGCTTAGGGAAAGCTCACGCCCTTAGTCCATGGGCAACACTGACTTTTAAACATGGTCATGGCACACGCCCGTATGGACTACCCGTGTTCAATACTAACTTTGGGACATGGCTATGGGACACGCCCGTGTGGCCTACCCGTGTCCTATACTAACTTATAAATTAAACATCCATGTTCAGGGCACTAACAACTTATTACCATATCACACATTTATTCCATGGCCATGACCACCTCGAATGGTCCTAAGGCATTCACCATGTATACATAGTGAACAAGCATAATCACATACCCACATCACAAGACATTTACACATATCATGGATGAATAAGCCTAAAAGCCAAAATCATTATAAGCCACATCTCATGGCTACATACAACAAATCATTATAAGCCAATACATTTCGCTAATCACAACAACATCGATCATAGAAAAACTAATTTCCTATACATGCCACTCACTTGAACACGTTTAACATATACATGTCAATACTCCAAGGGTAAAGGCTCGATAGTGTGATGCTACCTCCGACGATCTCCAACCCCGAGCTGACCTGTCAAAACCTGAAAAAATGGAAAGGGGGAGTAAGCTTTACGCTTAGTAAGTCCATATGAAAATAATAAGCATTATAATAACATGTTTCCTTAGGTAAAATAACTATAATTATGCTTTTATTTATATTCTGGTCAAGCTATCTACTTGAGTCATAGTCGATAAATTATTTATAACTCGAGCTAAGGAACTCCAAATTAATATCTATTAATTTTCCCAGAAAATAATCTCATATCTATTCTTATCAGAAAATTTTCAAAATTTTTGGTTTAACCAATAAGTACAGTTTATTATTCAAAGTCTCCCCTGTTTTGCTGTTTGACAGCTTCGACCTTTCTTCACTAAAATTTATTTATCCCCTAGTACGAGACTCGGATAATGTTCCCTTCTCTTTCACCTGAAAGTAGACTCATTAAGGATTTCATTCATATTATATTTAATTCACAATTATGTTTGTACAATTTCTAGTGATTTTCAAAAGTTGAGAAAGGGGAGTCTAGAATCACTCCGATTCTTTATCTCACAAGAAGTCAAATATCTCATGATACAAAATTCTTTTTCTTACATCGTTTCCTTTATATGAAACTATACTCAGTAAGATTTAATTACATATTTTATTCAGTCTTTAATTCAATTTCCACAATTTTTGGTGGATTTTCAAAGTAAGACCAATGCTGATGTACCAAATCTGTCTTAGTGCAACAAGATAATAACCATCACAAATTTGTCATAGAAATTATTCTCATAAATATCATTCATTCATTTGCACTAATGTCATAAGTCCATTTCATTTCACATGTCAAACACGTGCTCATGGGTTTCGAGTACTTACCTGTGCTATCATTTAGCACTACACTCGTCCAAACATGACAACTCACATGCATCATAATATTATCATATAACATACATTATGTATCATGGCAAGAACCTTTTATTTCATTTCTCATATTAATCTCGTTGAATTTCTCGGAATCTCGATGGATATCCCATTCACCGTCAATTCATACAAGTGATCATTTCATATGTGCACTCCCTCGAACCTCACATCTTACGGTGGGATTACCAGTCCAGGCTAAATCCCCTGTAATATAAACTCATGGAGTGATGTCAGGATTACCAGTCCAGCCTAAATCCCTTGTAACGACAAGCACTCTCAATGAGCTCGAATTTGAATTACCAGTCCAGGCTAAATTCAGACCCCAATCGGATTAACTGTCTGGCCTGAATCCTTAATGCACACATATTCTTCGGGAGGCTCGATCACTTAAGGAACACCCGTCCGGGCTAGATCCTTTCTATATTTGAGATCAACGGATTACCCGTCCGGGCTAAATCCTTTTCTACAACACATGCAGGATCTCAAGTCATGTAAGCCGTGCTTTATCCATCGAATTTCCCTTTTTATTCAATTGAGATTTTTTTCTCTTTCCATCAAGTATCTCATTAGGCATAGCCGCTCATGCATGTACATCCAATTTAACACATTTCCATGTTTATTTAGACATTAGTCCATAAGATAAACATGGTATTGCATATAATTATAATTTGGCATTTGTTTCAATATATAATCTTCATATCAACTAAATAAATATCCATCACACAATGTTAACACATCAACTTAGGTTCAAGTATGAATAATAATAATATCATTGCATTATCAGTGACATATGAACTTACCTCAGTTTCGAGTACGACTATTTATTTCGAGTTTGTGCTTAACCTTGTTCAACCTCGTTCTAAGCCCGAATCTTGTTTTCCTTGATCTATAATATCACATTTAGCCTACTAATTAGTCACTTTATTCATAGGGGTCCAAAAATCATATTTTTACAAATTTTCATTTTGACCTCTAAAATTTTCATATTTTCACTTTTTCCCCAATGCTCAGAAATTAATATTCATCCTATTTTCTTATTTTTTATGACATGCTGATCATTTTTCATAACTATGACAGCCAACAATTTCCACTAAATCACCCATTTATGGCCAATTTTACAACTTTTACAAAACGGTCTTTTCGGACGTTTTCATCAAAAATCGCTTAGTAAAAGTTGTTTATTAAACACCCAACACTCATTTTATACCATTATATATCAAAATACAAGCATGTCATTCATGGGTAAATTTTTAAACACAAACCCTAGCTCAAAATAATGGTAGAAATAGCTAAAGCATGTTATTGAGATTTCAAAAATATAAAGAACATTAAAAATGGGGCTCAGAATCACTTACTATTGAGCTTGGAAGCTTGGAAAAACCCTAAACATAGCTGCCCTAGGTAAATTCGGCTGAAGCAAGAAGAAAGAGACACATTTGGGTTTTAAAATTTGTCTTTTAATGCATTTTACCCTTAAATGACCAAAATGCCCTTTTTTCCTTTCTTTGAAATTTTATCCATCCAAGGCCATTTTTGTCCAAAATTTATACAATGATCTAATTGCCATTTAAGGACTGCCCATTTAAAATTTCATAACAATTTGATACGTCTGACATGTAGAACTCAACTTTTGCACTTTTTACAATTTAGTCCTTTTGACCAAATTGAGTGCCCAAACGTCGAAATTTTCGAACAAAATTTTCACGAAATCATTCTGTGAAATCGTAGACCATAAAAATATAATAAAAATAAATTTTCTTACGTCAGATTTATAGTCCCGAAACCACTGTTTCGGCTAGGCCCTAATTCGGGATGTTACATTTCTCCCCTCGTTAAGATTTTCGTCCCCGAAAATCTTACCAGAAGAGTGGTTTAGCTCCTCATAATCTTTACTATCTCATAATTAGTGCTAAAGAACCTTTTACTTTAGCCTTCATTAAAATCTAAGGTCTTATTTTGCTTTCCCAATAACTCATGATATATGAAAGTCCGTATCCTAATCCAATTAACCAGGACTAGCTTCCCAAGAAATCTGATACTCTATTCAATACAAGATTCCATTAACCCGTTGGCAGATTTAACATTTACCAAGACGATTTGCGAATTTTATCATATGTCAACCAAAAATCCTTACATCCCTTTTCTCTTTCAAATATAAGAATAATCCTGACAAGAAATCCATAATCATCTCGTTTTCATTTCCATTCTAATATCACTACTGACGAAGATCGTTCTGATATCACCCGATGTTCAGCAGTAGTCCTGATAACCTTTCATGTGTTCAATTACAAAGATTAGAAATGTCGAGTTCTAAACTTGATCATCGATATATTACTCCTGTGATTTTTCTTGCAAACTCTCTGCATAAGCCCGAAATTTTTATTTCAAGTACTTGTAACCATATTCTTCCCTTATCAAAAATCAGGCAATAATTGACTTAAGTCAGTTGCACAATTTCACACTTAATTCCCTTTAGGACAGTAGATACATTAGCCATCCCATTGCTTTACTGACTTAGGACACATCACAATTTATTCAATAACACATTATTGAAATTCAAGAATTTTTTTTTATTCAGCACATACCCCATCCGTTCAAAGACTTTGGTCAATAACATTCTCGCTCATTCAAAGCTTTAATAACATGTAATAGACCATTCAACTTTCACAAGACGGAAACTTTATCATTCAGAACAGCTTTAAATCGTATCAAGGTCTCTTACGATATATATATATATATGCACTTTCATTTAGACTATCTATCCTTTACCCAAAGAGAGGTAAAATCTTGTTTCCAGACACGAATACTTTATTTAATCTTTCAAATAATAATCAATACCACTTGAACCACTGAGTCGGTATTAATCATCAATAAATGAAATTTTAAAAGTTCCTCGTTTTCAGTTGATAGGACAGTTTGACATGAAACCATTCAAACTAACTTATCATACTAACCAAGGTCTATTTCAATTGCATTAGCTCAAGATAACAAAAATGCCTCAATTGAATGCATTAACTTGGATTAACTTACTCGAGGAAAGGAACCCACCATACAAACTGAAACTGCAATTTTCATCATGTATGCCTTTATTGATATCAGTTCTTTACACGAAGATTTAGAGAAATCCAGATACGGAGGTCATCATGTTACTATAATCGAACCAGGAACACGTTTATAATCGACATAGCCATTATAGGTTGAAGAACATACGTTGAATACAAGTGATCAGTGGTAATTTTACGAGATGAAGATAACAAGAAAACCAGAATAAAGAAATCCATGATAGAGGAATCAAAGATAAAGATATCCAAGGTACAGAAATCCAAGATACCATATCATAATGAAAGATCTAGAAAAATGTTCATAAGAAAGATGTGAAGGATCTTGATACTTCTTCAGAGAAATGAAGTCCAGAAGAATACATCAATCCAACCCACTGGGATTAAATGCAATACGCATAATTTATATTCCCATATATGTATATTGAATAGAGCATCAATTTGGAGAAACAGATTTATATCATCGTGCGTATTATTTCATAAAGTCCCATTAGATGGAATGTAATGATATGCCAGAGAGACATAGAGCAATACAGATTATGTACCAGTCAGGCTATCAATATTTTCGTCTATACATCATGATTAGGAAGCACTCCCATAAATCAAGGATTTTATCAGTAGGGCAGCAACCGTAAAAATATTTTCGAGAACAGTTAAACATACAGAATACCTGGGAAAAGACTGCAATAATATGGTATCTTAACTTTCAACATTATTCTTCAGTTATTTCTACCCTCATAAATCTCATATTATGCTTCTCATTAAAGAAGTTCAGTTCTGAAGAAATTTCCAGTTAATACATTTCCCAACATCTTACCTTACTAGTCTTGTTGTTATTTATCAACCCGATTTAATCTCTGATCATGTTCATAAGCATTTAATAGCTGAACCCTTTGGTAACATATTTGTGGACTTATTCAACATGATTCTTGTGAAATTCCTTCACAAAACACCACGCTGGTAAGGGGGTGGGGTTGTAAGATCCCTAACTCATTTCTCATACTCATATACATATATCACTAGTTCATTATCAAAATAACATTTTCATAAACATATCATTCACTTCAGGCAAACTTTTATTCACGTTCATATGACAAGAACTTTTCAGTTGTCTTATTTAAACAAGTATATTTAGGTATGCATTCTATGAATTTTGGACAGCCTACTAATCTTATTCATTCAATCCAGCAAATCAGACATATAACCTTTTATAAAGGCCAAACAAATATGGACAAATACATCACAGTTTAAACTTTCATCTCATATGTTATCGCATACATATCATGAAAGTTTATTCATATTATTCAAATTTTAAGCTCATCATAACTGTACTTTACCCGAATGCATTAGCTTCTCATCAAACATGGTTGGTATAGCTCAGTTGGAGGGCACCATTGTCTAAACAAAATGGCTCTCATGCACGTCGGGAGACATCACACTATCACAGATCGGTGGCATGTATAGTTGAACTCTCATACATATGCTACGTTAGTCCGTGAACTGACTAAACCATAGCTCTGATACCACTAAATATAACACACCTCACCCGTATCCAACACCGGGACAGGGCTCGAGGCATTACCAGATTTAAACATTCATAAACATACAAAACTAGGTCACCAAATTTCGCCCAAAAATTAAAACTTCTAGAACATATGCATATCTCCCTTATACAGGCCATTGAGGCCTATAATCTACATTAGGGCGGTTCGGGACAAAACCAAAAACATTCGGTAAACTTTGGGCAACTTAAAAATTTCTAGCTTAGGAGTGTCACACACCAGTGTAGATGGACAGTGTGGACACACACGCTCGTGTGGCTTAGAGCACGCACATGCCCTTAGTCCGTGGGCAACACCGACTTTTAAACACGGCCATGGCACACGCTCGTGTGGACTGCCCGTGTTCAATACTGACTTTGGGACATGGCTATGGGACACGCCCGTGTGGTCTACCCGTGTCTTATACTAACTTATAAATTAAACATCCATGTTCAGGGCACTAACAACTTATTACCATATCACACATTTATTCCATGGCCATGACCACCTCGAATGGTCCTAAGGCATTCACCATGTACATATGCCATATACTTCTTATACATAGTGAACAAGCTTAATCACATACCCACATCACAAGACATTTACACATATCATGGATGAATAGGCTTACAAGACAAAATCATTATAAGCCACATCTCATGGCTACATACAACAAATCATTATAAGCCAATACATTTCGCTAATCACAACAACATCGATCATAGAAAAACTAATTTCCTATACATGCCACTCACTTGAACACGTTTAACATATACATGTCAATACTCCAAGGGTAAAGGCTCGATAGTGTGATGCTACCTCCGACGATCTCCAACCCTGAGCTGACCTGTCAAAACTAGAAAAAATGGAAAGGGGGAGTAAGCTTTACACTTAGTAAGTCCACATGAAAATAATAAGCATTATAATAACATGTTTCCTTAGGTAAAATAACTATAATTATGTTTTTATTCATATTCTAGTCATGCTATCTACTCGAGTCATAGTTGATAAATTATTTATAACTTGAGCTAAGGAACTCCAAATTAATATCTGTTAATTTTCCCAGAAACTAGACTCATATCTATTCTTGTCATAAAATTTTTAGAATTTTTGGTTTAGCCAAGAAGTATAGTTTATTAGTCAAATTCTCCCCTGTTTTGTTGTTTGACAGCTTCGACCTTTTTTCACTAAAATTTATTTATCTCCTAGTACGAAACTCAGATAATGTTCCCGTCTCTTTCACCGAAAGTAGTCTCATTAAGTATTTCATTCATATTAATTTTAACTCATAATTATTTTTGTACAATTTCTAGTGATTTTCCAAAGTTGAGAAAGGGGAGTCTAGAATCACTCCGACTCTGTTTCACAAGAATTTGTCATAGAGATTATTCTCATAAATATCATTCATTCATTTGCACTATCATCATAAGTCCATTTCATTTCACATGTCAAACACATGCTCATGGGTTTCGAGTAGTTACCTGTGCTATCATTTAGCACTACACTCGTCCAAACATGACAACTCACATGCATCATAATATTATCATATAACATACATTATGTATCATGGAAAGAACCTTTTATTTCATTTCTCATATTAATCTCGTTGAATTTCTCGAAATCTCGATGGATATCCTATTCACCGTCAATTGATACAAGTGATCATTTCATATGCGCACTCCCGCGAACCTCACATCTTACTGTGGGATTACCAGTCCAGGCTAAATCCCCCGTAATACAAACTCATAGAGTGATGTCGGGATTACCAGTCTAGCCTAAATCCCTTGTAACGACAAGCACTCTCAATGAGCTTGGATCTGAATTACCAATCCAGGCTAAATTCAGACCCCAATCGGATTACCCGTCTGGGCTAAATCGTTAATGCACACATATTCTTCGGGAGGCTCGATCACTTAAGGAACACCCGTCCGAGCTAGATCCTTTATATATTTGAGATCAATGGATTACCCGTCCGAGCTAAATCCTTTTCTGTAACACATGCAGGATCTCAAGTCATGTAAGCCATGGCCTATCCATCGAATTTCCCTTTTTATTCAACCGAGATTTTTTTCTCTTTCCATCAAGTATCTCATTAGGCATAGTAGCTCATGCATGTACATCCAATTTAACACATTTCCATATTTATTAGACATTAGTCCATAAGATAAATATGGTATTCCATATAATTATAATTTGACATTTGTTACAATATATAATCTTCATATCAACTAAATAAATATCCATCACACAATGTTAACACATCAATTTAGGTTCAAGTATGAAAAATAATAATATCATTGCATTATCATTGACATATGAACTTACCTCGGTTTCGAGTACGACTATTTATTTCGAGTTTGTGCTTAACCTTGTTCAACCTCGTTCTAAGCCTGAATCTTGTTTTCCTTGATCTATAATATCACATTTATCCTAATAATTAGTCACATTATTCATAGGGGTCCAAAAATCATATTTTTACAAATTTGCATTTTGACCCCTAAACTTTTGCATATTTATAGTTTTGCCCCAATGCTCGGAAATTAAAGTTCATCCTATTTTCTTATGTTTTATGACATGCTGATCTTTTTTCATAACTATGACAGCCTCCAATTTCCACTAAATCACCCATTTATGGCCAATTTTACAACTTTTACAAAACGGTCTTTTCGGATGTTTTCATCGAAAATCGCTTAGTAAAAGTTGTTTATTAAACACCCAACACTCATTTTCTACCATTATATATCAAAATACAAGCATGTCATTCATGGGTAAATTTTTAAACACAAACCCTAGCTCAAAATAATGGTAGAAATAGCTAAAGCATGTTACCGAGATTTCAAAAATGTAAAGAACATTAAAAATGGGGCTCGGAATCACTTACTATTGAGCTTGGAAGCTTGGAAAAACCCTAACCATAGCTGCCCTTGGTAAATTTGGCTGAAGCAAGAAGAAAGGGACACATTTGGGTTTTAAAATTTGTCTTTTAATGCATTTTACCCCTAAATGACTAAAATGCCCTTTTTGCCTTTTTATGAAATTTTATCCATCCAAGGCCATTTTTGTCCAACAAGTTATACAATGGTATAATTACCATTTAGGGCCTCCCATTTAAAATTTCATAACAATTTGATACCTCTAACATGTAGAACTCAACTTTTGCACTTTTTACAATTTAGTCCTTTTGAACAAATTTAGTGGCCAAACGTCGAAATTTTCGAACGAAATTTTCACGAAATCATTTCGTAAAATCTTAGACCATAAAAATATAATAAAATAAATTTTCTTACGTCGGGTTGTGGTCCCGAAACCACTGTTCCGACTAGGCCCTAATTCGAGATGTTACAAAAAATTTGAACAGAGGAAAAATAATCCCCAAAAATCTCCAGAATCTCTTATTTTACTCCTACAACCCCCACTACTCATAACTCCCACATAATCCCAACTCCACCGAAATTCTGACACAAAATGAAGCAAAAACATAAACCTCCCAACACAGGGATTCGAACACAGAACCTCTAATACACTGACTCCCTTACCACTCGAACCAACAAGCTCATTCTGATATGAAACTATAGGCAGTTTACTATAAGCTCATTGAACAGAGATAGGGCTTAATTCCAAAAATAACAAAATTTTCCAAGGTTAAGCCTTGAACCCAATACCTCTCACACACTCCCAGAACACTTATCCACTGAAGCAGATACACAGTTGTGTCACATATTCAGAAAAGTAGAAATATAAAATTCAGGGCGTTACATTAGTGTTATGAGGATGAAAGAAATCAAAGGAATGAAGGTTGAGAATCAAATTTGAATGAAAGGGGCTTGGGAAGACAATGGATGACAAAACAAAAAGACTGGGAAGAACTAACGTGGGTTTTATGAAGATAAATGGAGAAAATAGGGTATTTTTGAAACTTTGGCATAACTCCTTCATAACACTCAAAATTTAGCCACTTTTTCAAACCAGTCATCATTTCAAAATTGATAGTCTTTTTAGTATTTTTTTCAAATGTTGATTTGATTTTCATAAAGGCCATAGACGAAAATATTTTTGATTTATCATGCTACGAAATTTCCGACCACACTAGAGCTAAAATTCCCATTTTAACCTCGAAACTCATATATAGGCCCACTTTTGGTGTGTGACATACTTGTGGACATTGTTGTTTAATTAGTTATCTTTTTGATGCAGTATTTCTAGTCTAAACGTTTGCATGTCTGGATGTGATCTGTGATGCGGGAAAAGTTGTTAATCATGAGATAAGGTTTGATACATGGTAGCGTACAATAGAAAAAAAAAAGGCAGGTTTTTTTTTACTAAAAGTTTTTTTAAAAATAGTAAAATATTATTAAAAGTTGTAGAAAATTATAAAATTGAAAAATATAGAAAAATTATATAAAAATTTTTAAAAAATTAAAATTACTACTCTTTCTTATAAATTTTATAAATTTATATTTTTTTATTTTATTAATTGCAATAATTTTTTATTATTTTAATAATTTTATATAATTTCATTTAACATATTTTTATAATTTTAAATTTTTTTTTATAAAATTTAAAAATTGATTAAGCCCTTATAAAATAATAAAAAATCAATTAACCCCTCCACATCAACATTTTCAATTTTATACGTCAAATTATCATCTTTTTTTCACGTTGGTTGCCACATAATCACTTAGCAGCCAATTAAGAGCTTTGGTGAAAACTATATTTTAAAGGCTTAATTTATTGCTAACATTTGATTAATAGCTTAATTAATTGCAATATTCAATTAGGACTTAATTAATACTGTTTTTTAAATATATACAAGAACATTATTTAGGACTTAAACCTAAATTAAATTGAAATCAAATTCCATCGTCAAGTTAAAAATATATATATGAATTTGGATAAGTTTAGACAACTCTACTTCCAAAAGAGAGGTCGACCAAGCTAAAGGCAAGTCTCGATAAGATTCATTTTAGAGGGAGCAATGTAAATCATGTGATACAGTCAGTAAATTTTTAAATAATTAAGTTTCTTTGCATTTGAAGACTACACTCTGATAACGATTCAAGTTGAATAAAACTTATTAAAACTCAAATTTTCTCGCTATGGATTATAATTTAAAATGCCAAATGTATAGACTTTTTGAACACTATTTTCAATAATCAAATTACTTTCGATTTCTTCATCCATTTTAAATCTTTTACAAAATTTATATAAAATGTATATCTAATTATTTGCGTTTTAATTTTTTTATTCAATTTTAAATTGATAAATAAATCTGTATTTTTCAATAATTTTAAAATATTGAATCAAACTTTAATTTTGATTCGAGACCTTTTATTTTATTTCTCGTGTACTAATGTCATATTTTCATGTTTAATAATAAATATTTATTTTCATTTAACAGACATGCTTCTAATTTTCAAAAATTAAAATGAATTTTTTATTAAAAAAAACCAAACAAGTCTAACATTGTCTTAACCTTTATTTTACTACGATTTTCCTTATTTTTTTTTATTTTCAAGTATTTATGTTGAATAAACACTTTAAAATACTAATATTGGACAACTTTTGAAAAGTGACTTGAAAATAAATATATAAGGATGACAATGGATTTTTGTAAAATTTGAATATTAACTCACAAATTTATTTTAAAATCTAAATCTATATTAAATTTAAATATTACTATCTAATTAGATTATAAAATAAATATCTGAATTTACTAAATATTCGAGTTTAATAAATATAATTAAATAAAAATTTTAAAATGTGAAGCAGATAATGAATTCAATGATTAATACGCACATGCACTCTAAATATGCTGGAATAACAAATATTCAAATAAAATATTATCGGTAATAAAAAATAAATAAATCCACCCCCAAAAACAGTTGGGTGAGCTTTATGAATCTGGTAAGTTTTAGTGGAGACTGGAGAGGACTACACCTGGACACCACTATAAAAGGTAACCCACGCAGCTCAGATTTGCAATTAAACTGAGAATTGTTTCTATAAACAAAGAGAAACTAGGTGTGAAACAATGGCGTCCTCGGATCTTATTGGCAAGCTCGAGACTGATGTCGAGATCGATATTTCTCCCGAAAAGTTCCACCATATGTGGTGCCACAGGCCGCACCATGTCCACCACACTAGCTCTGAAAAAGTACAAGGATGCGATTTACATGAAGGTGAATTTGGAACTCCCGGCGTCGTTATCTGCTGGAGATATGTGCATGGTAAACCAACAAACCTTTCATTCTTTTCCCCTGTATTTCAACATATATTTGAGAGTAGAAAATTTTCTTTTAAATTATAACAAACCTAAGCTTTTGTTTGTTTGGATTTATATAGATGGAAAGGCTAAAACTGCAAAGCAGGTAGTTGAAGTTATGGACCATGAGAAAAAGTCAATAACTTTCAAAATGCTTGAAGGAGATCTGATGGAGGAATACAAAAGCTTCGTGATTACAATCCAAACTTCCCCCAAGAGCGACGGTAAAGGCAGTATAGTGCACTGGACTCTGGATTATGAAAAGCTGCACGAGGGTATTGGACATCCCGAGTCTCTGCTCCAGTTCTTTATCGAACTCACAGCGGACATGGCTGCTCATCTCCGCAAGGAAACTTAATTAATGGATAGACCATGGCAAGAAAATCCCATGTCGAATCGTCTGCTATTACTATTACTATCAGTACTGATCTAAGAATAAAACTGGCAGCTTTGTACTGTGTTTTCATTTGAATATTTGTATGCTAGGTTTGATTATGCTGTTATGAGTGGGGGAGCGCAGCGTTCTGTTTTTATGTAATGAATTAAATCTACTATGTGCTTTTATTTGAGTGATATTATTTATATATGGTTTCATAATATCTTTCTATAGTTTCGGAGGGATAGGGTATTTCAGGTTTTTGTGTTTTGAACTAGACACATCCTGCTAAGGGAAAACCTAAATTTGTATTCCTTTGAACCAAATAAGATGGGGGAAATATATGGTGGGGAATGCAAACAGTGTCTGCATACGTTAGTAATGATATTTTTTTTTCTTAAAAATGATAAGATTATTCAAAAATTATGAAAATATTAATTAATAATTTCATCCCTAAATTTTTTTTACTTCACCTTGAAATTAAAATTATTTAATTCTAGTAATAATTAATTTTGATTGAAATTATTGATATATTTAATTAATTGTAGTTTAAATAAAATAATTATAGATATACGAATTCTAGATTTCTAATTGGTTTGCATAGAGTTTGTCAGAAGTTTTACTTTTATCAATTTATTAATATTTTCATTATAAAAAATTATTATTTTCTCTTTGTTATTTATTTCAATTCAATTATTGAAAGTAAACATTCAGAGCTAGAAATATATTAATGGATATTATTGACGGTCCAATATACTCGCAGTTTATTTGCTATTCTAATTTTCTTTTTTTTTCTTTTAATTACAAGAGAGGGCTAAGTCCTTCGACTCAAATACAAGATCAAGTGGAACAAAGTCTATGATTGGGAGACCCCAAGTTGTCGCCCAAGCATAAGTTTTGAGCACCCAACGGAGGCTAGAGGTATACCTGCAAGCTCAGTTCGATAAACTTTTGAGAGATTCGTCATGAAATTCGTTACACTATTATCTTCCTTGAAAACATGAGTGATGAACACTTCTCATTATCTCTTTTTTTTTTATACTTGTAACATCTCTTATCCAATTTAATTATGAAACTGATTAAGAAAAGATGTTACATCTAATGCCTAGACATCATACAATTTTCTAATTCAACTTTAAACACTTTAATTAACTCATTTTCAATCATGATACTCATTTCATATCAAATAACATCGAATTTATCATTTCTAAAACAAGAGTATAGGTATCAATACCATGGTCCAAGGTATAGATACCATACTATCTTGGAACATTCATTTGTATTTTGGCTTGCAATGTATTAATACCCTTATTAAGGTATCAATACATGGAAACAGTATTGGACATTTCATGCTTAAAAACACCTCAAACCATTTCAAGTCATACTCAAATCTTACCATATCAATTCTATACTAATAAACATTAAAATAACTTGAAAACCTTTCAATAGCATGTATTCAACCACACTTCACCTGAAATGCAATATTCATAATAGATTTAAACCAAAATAACCATAGGAAAAAATAAGTCCAAGCATACTTCTAGCATATACAATCATGTTTAAAACTAGTTTGAGACTTATATGTTGTAGTTTAAAATGTTGGTAGGTAGTAATATTTTATTATCTAGAAAAGTCTAATAAATTACAATTATTAATGAATAGTTGTAACGCCCCGCACCCGAGACCGTTTCCGGAGTCGAACACGAGGTGTTAACGAACTTAATTCATTTATTTACACAGTTCATTTTAAAATTTCCAGACAAGCTGGCTAACTGCGTCACTGTCACCTTAAAAATCATATCTCGAGTTCCAGAACTCGAAAACTGATTCCGTAAATTTTTCCTAAAACTAGACTCATATATCCATCTACATATTTTTTTTAGAATTTTTGGTCAGGCCAATTAGTACAGTTTATTAGTTAAAGTCTCCCCTGTTTCAGGGTTTGACTACTCTGACCTTCATGCATTACGACTTAGATATCTCCCTGTACAGGGCTTCAATACATATGACGTTTATTTCTAATGAAACTAGACTCAAAAAGGAATCTGTACATATAAATCATGACTTCTAATTATTTCTGGTTAATTTATGGTAAATTTCCAAAGTCAGAACAGGGGATCCAGTAACCGTTCTGGCCCTGTTTCACGAAAACTTAAACATCTCATAAAATACGGCTCATATGGTCGTTTCTCTTCTTCCATATGAAAATAGACTCATCAAGGTTAGATTACATAATTTATTCATTATTTAGGTTAGATTACATAATTTATTCATTATTTAATTAAATTCCTACTATTTTTAGTAAATTTTTAAACTCACATCACTGTTGTTGTCAGCATCTATTTTAAGGTAAATTTCACCTATTTCATAGTTTCCATGATTCAACTAGCCATTGGACATACATAGCACCAAATATGATCGTGATTAACCATTCCAATGGCTAATCATTGCCAAGCATTTCCACACCTCTCAATAACCATATATATACAAAATGATTTTAATACTATGCTCAAAATATTTAAGCCATTTTCGCATGGCTATCCGAATATATACACATTACCAAAGGTACTTGATTAACAACAAAGGTTAGTCCTATACATGCCATTATCAACGTTTAACTAAAAGAGTACCAAAAGGGCTTAGATAGTGTGGACGACTTCGACTTCGACAATCCCGAGTCCGATAGCTGACGAACAAAATCTATAAAACAGAGAATCAAAGAAACAGAATAAGCATTTAATGCTTAGTAAGTTTTGAGTAATGAAATTAGTTACGACTAAAGTATAACGTTCATATGGCTAAATGAATAATTTCATATATGCATATTCTCAAAATCATACTTACTCCACGCTTCAATCAATATATTCATACACAAGGTATCAAACCTAACTAAAGGCTGAAAGTTCGTTAATCAATTGAGCGAATACTATTTAATTGGAATCGACTTTTCCGAAGCATATACGAAACATACCTTATCGTTTGGATTTTATGAGCGTATTAATTGAAATTATTACAGCAAGGTCGCTCACTTCCAAACCCAAGTACCTTCGGGATTTAGCCGGATATAGCAACTCGCACAAATGCCTTCGGGTCTTAGCCCGGATATAGTCACTAGCACAAATGCCTTCGGGACTTAGCCCAGATATCATTCGAATAATCATGCACAAATATCAATAAATCATGACACATCCATATTTCATTTTCATTACTAAAGCTCAAACACAAGACACTTATCAAACCTTACCAATTTCGGCTCAATAGCCACATACAAAGAGCATGATTTTGATTGGCTTTATAACATGATCTCTATACACATTTGGCTACCCGTCATAGGTATAAACTAATCACCTCAATATATAATTCAAGTAGAATCATTATATCACCGTTTATTTGTTATGCTTATATGTCATGACTTAATCAAATCATAAACTAAGTTTCATTACTCGAAGACTTACCTCGGATGTTGTCGAACGATTTCGACGGCTATTCGATCACTTTTTCCTTTCCCTTATCCAACTTTGATCCTCTAGGCTCGTGAGCTAAATCAAACAATTTACTTCCCAAATTAAACATAGTCATACGACATCCATATACATTTTATACTAGCCGAAATGTACCATCAAGATATACTTTACTCAAATAATTTACCTTGGCCAAACATGTATAATGTTTTGTAGCTTAATAAATTTAACATACATTATGTATTTATAATATTTGTGCAGCCAATTATCCATGGTCATACACACACAATCAAAAATAAATACCAAATTTTCATATCCTTTATGCCCTAAGCCGAATACACTTGTCATGTTCACCTACATTTTTCAAGTACAACATTCTCATATTCGGCATTAGTATCAAGCATAATAGTCAATTCTTCCCACCTTGAATCTATGCATCTATTTAATCATAGTTTGTTCAAGCACTCATACAACAAGATACATCCAATTTAACAAGAAACAATAACCTTATTTCTCCATAGCTACTATGGCCGAAAGTTCTAGGCATCTCAATACCGAAATTTTTAACATGGGTTGCCTAAAGAACTTGGTGATGAGTTCAAATTAATCTAACATTTCAAGCAACTTAACACATCCATAGAACTAAAAATTCTAAGTTTAAACACAATACAACATTTTAGCACCATGGCCGAATACTTCATGAAGTTGTTAAGACCCATCCTTTTTATTAAGCACTCAAACTCAATCATCTTCATGCCTCATCACCACAACATCAAACACCAACCAAGAAGACAACACCCATGGCCGAGTATCATCTCCATCAAATAGCAAAAGAATTTAAACCAACATCTAAAAATATGCATGAATTTCATGCAATAACATCAAACATACCTCTTCCTAAACATCAACCAACCGAACATGAAGCAAGAGAATCCTCTTCTTCTTCCTTCCTCAAGTCACGGCATGGGGGAGCATGGATGAGACAACTTTGTTTTCATCACCCCTCCCTTTTCATTACTTTATTACTAACCTTTTATTTTATTATTTCTAACATAAAACATTAACACAAAATGTTTATAATATGCTTTAACCCATAGCATGGCCGGCCACCATCTTGATTTTTTGGTTAATTTGACATGCAAACCCATCATTTTTATAACATGCATCAATAGGCCACTTTAACATTTGCCTAGCACATTTCTAAATTTTCTCACACAAGTCCTATTTAATAAAATTCACTTACAATTAACAAAATTCAAACATGAAATTTTCACACATGCATATATACATATAATAAGCATCAAATATGACGGTTAATTATTTTTATGACTCGGTTTTGTGGTCCCGAAACCACTTTTCGACTAGGGTCACATTAGGGCTGTCACAATAGTTGTATTGCAAAGATGTAACTTTTGTATTTTAAGTTTTCTTATAGAGACATAACATTATCTAAAGCTAATTTGTGAAACAACACTTATGAAAAAAAGCATCTCATTAAAAGATACGTGTAACGACCCGATTTCTAGTGGTACTGAAAATGCAGTTGCGGAACCCCATTTCTATAAACCGAGTTTGTAAATATATAAAAAAACGAATATTTATGAAGTTAATACGAAAATATGCCAAAGAATGGTTAAGTAATTTCATCGATAAAATAGTTAATGAAGGCTTGGAGACTAAATTGTAAAAGTGCAATTTCTATTGAATTTTAAATTAACAAAAATCTTGAGGACCTAAATAGCAATTAAATAAAGGTCCAAAATGGTAATTAAACCAATTTTAAGTGGTAGTTAGTTGATGATGATGACATTCTCATTATGTTAAAATAATAGTTTGATTAAGATAATTAAACTTGATTAAGTTAAGTTAAACTTGATTAAGCCTAATTAAGGTGCATATATATATGAGAAAATGGGAAAAGATGAAAGCCATCAACATTTTTCCCACTTCACCATCCCTTTGAAGAAGAAATTACCTAAGTTTGAGCTTAAACTTTCAGCTATCAATTAGACCTAGAATTGGACCAAAATGGAGCTAATAGAGTAAAAACAAAAATTGTTAAATAGACCCTGAAAGATCTACTCATTTTTTGTTTTGAAATGGTAAGTTCATATGGAACTTACTACATTTTCTTGTGTTATATGTATACTTGTGTTTATTTCATTATATTTATGGTTTCACACAATTTGAAATGTTGATGAATTTGGCATACAAGGCTAGTAAATTGGATTGAATTAAAATGAAATGGGATTGGTGATTAAGATGGATGATTAAAAGGTATGAAAATGAAAATGTGACCGATTATAGAGTTTGATATGAAAATGTGAATGATACATGATATGAATATGTTAACATGTATGATAGATGCCTGTGTAGACTTAGTAAAATGTTAGGATATGATTGGAATGCAAAGTTATATCTGTTATGGATCTTTGAGTATTATTTGTCTCTATGGAGAATTTGGTGTGGTGGAGGGATGTAATTTAAAATGTTTAAACATTTGATGCCTATGGGCTTTACACTTCAGTGACTTGGTACGATGTAGTTTAAGCTCATATGAGCTATCTTGGTTTGGTGTAGTTCACCCGTCTGTCTGAGTCCGGTACTAGGGTTCCATTAGGTGAAACATTGAAATTGAATATTGAAATCAAGAAAATGAAATGAACCAAATTTGGTATGTTCTTATGATATGCAACTTAAATTGATAGCATGATTTCGTGAAGTGATGATAATGTATGAAAGTGTGATTATATAGTATGAATTGGAATAAGTTGTTGATGTGTTTGAATATGTTATAATGTCTAACCCATTTGAATACCTATGTTGCTATGCATCTAGTTGTGACATTAAGTGTCAAGTTTGAGCCAAATGTATGCCACAACTATGGTAGTTAGTATGCTCATGTATGAGTAAAGTAAGTGTTACAATTTTCCATTTAAACTTACTAAGAATTTAAATGCTTGCTATCATTGTTTCCCCTACTTATAGATCTCCAACTTGCAGAACTTACCGAACCGAATCAGTGCGAATCACACACTATTATTGAAATAGTAGAATCATGTTCAATTTGAGTCCTAATGTTGTGGCATGTATATAGGGTCTTGTTATTGTAATGGTCATCATTATTTGTGAATTCCAAGGTTGTAATTGTGGCTAAGGTTTGGTTGTATGTTAAGCTTGTTATGTGGCAATATTAGTGCCTAGTTTTGATTATGATTGATGCCATTGGATTTATGTTTTCAAGCTTGTATAAGCCTTAAATGCTAAAGTTTGCAAGGTGAAGTATCTTGCTATATTAAGGTTGAAAATGACTAGTATGTACTTAAATATTAACCATGTGGTTTGTGCCATATTGAATGATTGGATTCAAATGTTTGTATGTTATATTTGGTATAGATTAACATGAAATGATTTGTTGTTTTTAAGAAGAGCATATGAATGTATAAGTGCAGAGTCACGACATCACCCAATGGATGTAACAAAACTAGCTGAGAAAGGAAATGGGCTTGTAGTAAACTATTCTCAAGGTCGTACATTGAACTCCATGGTCACGACGCCAACTTAATGTAGTTCGGGAAGTTTATAATTTAGCCCACAAGATATGATACTTATCTACTGTTTCGAAGGTAGCGACATTGAACCCTTAATATTGCGACACCAACCCGAAATATTTTAAAACTTATCATTTTAGTCCTTCAATGGTCTTAGGTTATCAAAAGAGTTTTCGTAAGCTCGTATAAACCCCAATACAAACTATGTTATGATATAATGATATAATGATAATTTTAATGAATTTAAGTTGTTGAATTGGTGGAAAGTATGTTTTGATCCTTATGAAAGGATATCTTGTGGAAAGATACACCTATTGGATGTCTAAACTAAGCATCTTTCTATTAGTCATTATTATTGTTCTGTTTGGAGTATTGAGGGATTTGTTGTCTCTTGGAGCCATATAAAAGCCTTAAAGAAAGTATTCTACACACCTCAAAGTCGTTATATTTTAGTAACATTATTTTATTTTTATTGCTTCAAAATTTTCTATTTAAATTTTTAACAATCTTAAGGCTTTTATATTTTAGTAAGATGAATTTCGCATTAAACAACTTCCAAATTTTGTATTTGAAACTATGAAAATTGACGAATACAAAGATGAAATGAATGATTATCATCGAGGAAGTCAGATAAGTTTCTCTAACTTCTTATATGTGTGCGTATATATATACATATATGTTTGTATACTTGTTTATGGTTGTTACATTTATAATTTGTATGGCACCATCTAAATGTTGTTGATAAATTATTTTTTTTATATTTTTTTATTTAATATCTTCACTCTAATATACTTCCATTATCATGAAAAGTTTGAAAACTAGGGACTATTTTTCAAATAAGAAGAAAGAGTATTTGAGAATCCGTTAGTAAAAAGTTGTTAAAAATGACGGGATAGTCAATCACCAACAATAGCTTTATTAGTATAAATTAGGAAGTATATACCAACAGAAATTCACTGTCACTAAATATTTATATCAATGTGTTCTATACTAATGCCATATCTTTTGTTGAGGTATATCTCATCTGAATGTTGGAATATTTTTTAAAACCTATAATGATGTTTTTATGCTTATAGTGGTGAATTCTTTTGCTGTTAGTAATTTTTTTGTTATGCATTTAATATTTATATGTATGTGAAAGAAAGGAATGAAGAAATCATTAAAGTGCTAGTACTGATTCAGTTTTGGAATGAAAATGCTCGTTGCTTCCAACAAATTTGAATTTAAAGGTAATTTTTGCTTTCAATAGTCACCTTAAATTTCAAATGGTTAAGAGTTATTCATTTGGTTGATTAAATAACCGAATAGTGATGTTACAATATATTGTTTCAGTAGATTAAGTGTTGAATAGGGATAACCATTTGAAGTGTGGATTCAAAACCAAAAAGTGATGTTGTTCTGATAAATGCAACTTAGTAACTATTAATACAGTATATATAGGTTTGGTTTAAATTTGGAAATATTATTTTTGTACCAACTAATTTCAAGTAATATTATCATTTCTTTCACATGGCTATATATATAACCTAATATATACATGCAAGGAAAATAGTTTTGAGAGTAATATAATTTCAAATGTTCTAAAATTTTATAGAAAAGTAAAATTTCAAGATATCAAATGGTTGGAATGCGAGAAATAATTTTGAGAGTAATATTATTTTTTATACTTTGCACTTGATGGAAGATTGGTTTCTTAAGAACAAATTAAAGAAATATTATATATATACCATTATAGAGTAGTAAGATTTGGTATAATTTCAATAAATTTAGCTATCTTGTTAAAGAAAAGCCATTGAGTTTGTTCTTAATCTTAAAAGATTAATATGATTGGATCTGTCGAAACCATTTTATATTTTTTTGAAAAATGGGGATCGACTTCAAAACAAGGTATGAAATCGCCACCAATCCTTTTTGTTTGGGTGTGATCGGATCACCTAATAAAACATTTTATTTTAAAATATCAATTTTGGCCTATGAAATTCGAGAAAATAGGTTCGGGAGTCGGTTACGTACGAGGATGGATTAGCACCCTCGTTATGCCCAAAATTGGTACCTAATTGATTAAATAATGTCCTTATGTCTAAGATTTAAAAAAGATTTTGAAATATGATTTCTCTTAAAACATTTGAATAACTCGAATTAGACGTTAAAAAACTCTTGTTTCGAGGGAAAACAATATCACATCCAGCACATTAGGACATGATCTTTTTAACTCTCGAAACCACGATCAATTCTTGATTTCCAAAAGCTCATGCATTTGAAAATTACCAAAAGGATATTCGAGTGTTTGGTCCAACGAAAAACCGAAACCCAATACGTTAGGGCACGATTTCTCGAATTTCCAAACATAGAACATTTCCTTGTTTTGAAGTTTTAGAAAACGCGGATGAAATTTTAAAAGGATATTTGATTATTTCGACAAAAGGAAAATCGAAACGCAGCACGTTTGGGCATGATTTCCCAAATTTCTAAACATCAAACATTGCCTTTGTTTTGGGAAATTTTCAAATAAACAATTATAAAGCCGGCTCAAAACGCATTAGTTGATTTACTTGAAATAAAAACAAGACCACCAATATCAATCAAAACATTGAAATTTGAATTACGATGCAATAATGTAGAAAAATCAAAGTTACAAACATGGAACAATATACATAGATGAAATATTATACAAGTGAACAAAAAAGAACAAATTAACATGCACACAATAGCAATGAGCTCACATCCAAGAAACAAATTAGAATAAAATATAACAAGTTTCGAACATAGATAAACAAAAATTGAAATAATAATACAAAAGACTAATAAACAATATGAAACAATAATACGTGAAATAATATGAAAACTAAAACAACGCATAACATACAAAACAATTTGAAAACAATTTGAAAATTATTAAATATATGAAAATTTACAAATGAACAACACATGATAGGGTTTGAAATGATTTACATATATATAAAAAAACTAATAGAATATAAATGAGTATTAAAATAAATATTATGAAAGAAGAAGTTTGGAGTAAATAATGTACGAAATATTTTAAAAAACGAAACATCTATTTAAAGTTGATGGTATACATATGATGGAAAAAAAAACAATTCAAATAATATATAAAAAGATAATAATATATAAAAAGGTTTTAAATAATGAAGATATATAATAAAATATTTTTTAAGGAATGAACTATATACATAATAGATTTGAAAAGAAATAGATATACCTGAATAGATTTTTAAATATATATATATATATACTTAAAAAACAACATGGGATTGATAATGTACATAGAATAAAGCTAATTTTAATATAAACTATATATATAATGTAAAGGTAATTCAAAATAAATATTATACAAAATTTTTAAACAATATAATATAAAAGAGAATTTTAAAACAATAATTTTAGAATTTAAACAAATACATAAAAAATAAACAAAATTAAAATTATTAAAATAATTTCGAATGTATATTTAAATAAATTTTTAAAGACGAGTACTAAATGAATTTTTTTTTAAAACATAATGAATTGCACATACTGAAATGAAAAGAAAACTCAATTGAAATAAAATTAATCTAATAGAGATAATAAATAAATAAAATAAATCATTGAAACTGACATAAGGACCAAAATGCAATGCGCACAAACGTACAAGGGCTAAAAATGCAAATGTTCTCAACCCCCAAAAAACAGAACCCAGGCGCGGACAAAATTGGAATGGCGTGCAAACTTCAGGGAAAAAAATGAAAGAAACAAAATAGGATTAAATTAAAGGTGACACAAATGGGAGGGACTGGCCGCGCAAATTACCCATTTAAGGTGAAAATGCATAGATCCAGCCTATGGATCAGTCAACGCGCGAGTTTTTCTTCCCCCCTTAATTGCACTGCTTTAAAATTTAGTATAACTTTTATTATACATATATATTTTAAAAGCTTACAAATCTACTTTTCTAAGCAAAAACCCCCAAAATTCCTAACCCTTTCAGTTAGGGTTTCAATCAATAAACTTGCAGCAACCGAACCACCACCATATTCGGTGGCCGATAGCGTGTAGACGATGGCCTGAACTTGCCAATGACGGAGAACTTTGACTATGCCCATGGAGATTTGGTAAGTGTATTCTCCCTCCTTTTCTTCTTTATATTAAAAAAAATTCAAATCCTATGTTCTTTTTCAGAAAAAACGAAGCGAGTTTCAAAGAATGAAAAGGATTTCAACACCATTTGACCCTTGCTCGAACCTTCATGCTTCTGAGGTGTTTGGGCGCTCATCGGCATCAATTTAGGAAACCTTTTTTCATTTTTCCATGCTAAAAATTCCAAACAAATCAAAAGGGAAAAAAACTTAAAAGAAAGGAAACAGAATTTAAAATCACCTTTTGATATTTTTTTATTGCCTTTTCTGGTATTCAGTATGCATAATTTTTACAGTACAATCCTGGCATTTTATAGCCGATTTACAGAATAAATAAAAAATATTAGGAAAAAAAACTCCAATTTTTGCTGTCATTTGCTGGATTATTTCTGTTATCATTTCTGTTCTCGCAGGTTTTATGGAGACCTTACGGAAGCGTGGGACTACGAACGTGGCACTGTGTATGGTGATGGAGAGGCCGCTTGTGGGTAGTTGCGCAAGGCCTTTGCTAGGGTTTTAGTTTCTGAACCAAAATTTGGGTCGTTTGGGCCTGTTTTAAAGACTAGGTCGAGTTTCGATTGGGTTTTGGGTTTATTTAATTGGGTTTAAGATTTGGGCTAAGATTATTTGGTTTTCAATTAATTGTTGGGTCTTTGTATTTATGGACTGTGAACAATTTTTAAACTGTATTTTATTTTTTATTTGGCTTATTTATTTGTTGTAAATAAATTTAAAGGCCTGGGCAGATTGGGCCTCCTACAGCTGTCCCTCTTTGCATGTTGTCATGTAACGAGAATGGAGCAAAGACTTAAAAAGGACCAATTTTTCCTGGTCTTGTTGAATCTTTACCTCTTCGTACCTCTTTTCTTCAAGTAGCCTTGTTCCAAACCACTGCATCTTTAGGGGTATAGTGCTCTAATCTTTTCTCTTGGAGCTTCAAGGAGATAAGAATCAATGATTTCAACCTACTCCACTGAAACTTCAGGGAGATAAGGGTGATGGCTCCATTTTGCTCCCTTACTACCTTGGGAAGATAAGAATACCATCTTCAACCTGTTTTCTTGCTACCTCAGAGAGATAAGACTGGTGGCTAAAATCTGCTCCCCTACTACCTCGGGAAGATAAGATCCACCATATTTGATCTGCTCTACTATTGCTTAGGGAGAACAGTTTGCTTCCTTACTACCTCAGAAAGATAAGACTACAATTTTTGGCTTGCTCCCTTGCTACCTCAGGAAGATAAGGCTACAATTTTCAACCTGCTCTCTTGCTACCTCAGAGAGAAAAGGCTGGTGGCTAAAATCTGCTCCCCTACTACCTCGGGAAGATAAGATTCGCCATCTTTGATCTGCTCCACTACTATCTCAGGGAAATAAGATCTTCAATCTTCAGTCTACTTCCTTGCTACCTCAAGAAGATAAGACTACAATCTCCAACCTGCTCTCTTGCTACTTTAGAGAGATAAGGCTGGCGGCTAAAATCTGCTCCCCTGCTACCTCGAGAAGATAAGATTCGCTATCTTCGATATGCTCTACTGTTATCTCAAGGAGATAAGATCTGTGAATTCACCAATGTTGCTACACCGTCTTCTAGGAACATGATCTGTAGAATCAGTTTCATGTATCTATGCTTATGCCAAATAATTAGGATACTATGATCGAAATGAATCAAATGCTCCTAACTAGATGTGTTATGAATGATATATGAATGCAGAAATAAAAATGATCCTTTTTAAATGCTTAAGGTGTCATTGCTCGTTGTTCACCAGGGCATTATCACTAATGTACTATGCTGCCATCTTGTTCGGTTGGTATTTTGATAGAGTACCCAAAGAAACAATCACATTCTACTCAACAAGTTTACCCCACTGTAATTTTAAAGTCCCTTCCATTATTCTTTCCGAAACAAAAAGCTTATACCTCCCATTATAACTTATGGGTGTAAGATCTGAATTTTTCCATCAATTCTGTCTATTACACCATTCCCTGAGTGTCATAACCAAATGTGTATGCAAAAATATCATTTTCCTTTTCTTGAGAATGACTCCCTCTTATACTGACTACCTTTTTTTTCGAAATTGTATCACCGACGCCATATCTTGTCCTTTTGTTTAACTGTCATTTGGGACAAAGATCTAAGGAGATAGTTCTCAATTTCAACCCCCTACTCAGATTTTTCCTTGAGCTTGGTGAATTCTAAACAACAGTCCTGTTTCAGGTTCTTGTACTATTTAGAAAGCCCTAGAGTAATATATGAATCTTCTGTTGTGAAAATATTATTAGTTCATTAATAATTATTTCAATGCAACATACTTGTATCAAATCAAAGAAATGGATAGGAATGGAATTGAATTAGAACATTGCTCAAAATATATTATCAAAGATGAAAGTAGGAATCAATTGGGACTGCATATCTTGAAAAAAAACATTTCAAAGATAGCTAATTTATTATGAACAAGATAAAGACTAGGTACCACCGATATCGCGACCTGAGTTTTGCTATACAAACTTCTTGAAGACCAATTTAAACTTAACATGTGTTTAGGAGATCAGAAGTACTTTATCAATGCCCCAAGATGTAGCATTCCTCTTCCTTTGTTAATTCAGGTATAGTAAGATCATCGGCTTTCCCTTCTGAAATCAAAATTTGAGCCGCCCTTTTCGGGTTTTCAACTCAAATCCCCTTTGGTCTCAAGATGCCCTTTGTGGGTTTTCACCTTGGCCTCTCCTCTTTATTTTTTATTTTTATTTTTTATTAGGTCTCAAAGCGCCCTTTACAGGTTTTCACCTTGGCTCCCCCTTTTTTTAGAAGGTCTTAAAGTGCCCTTTGCGGGTTTTCACTTTGGCCTCTTTCCCTCTTTAAGTGTAATATTTCTTGACCGAATCCAAATTCATAGGATTGGGCAGGTTCTTCCCATCCATTTCAGCCAGAATTAATGCTCCTCCGGAGAAAGCTTTTTTCACCACGTAAGGCCCCTCCCAATTCAGCATCCATTTTCCTCTGAAATCCTTTTCTATAGGAAGGATCTTTTTCAAAATCAGATCCCCTCATGAAATTCTCTTGGGCGAACCATTTTGTCATAAGCTTGCATCATTCGTTTTTGATACATCTGACCATGCTGTATAGCCCTTAGTCTTTTTTCCTCAATTAAATTCAACTGATCATATCGAGACTGTATCCATTCTGCTTCCTCTAGCCTAAGTTCTGACAAAACTCTAAGGGAAGGTATCTCTATTTCGATGGGTAAAACTGCCTCCATTCCATAGACCAATGAGAAAGGTGTTGCCCCAGTAGAAGTTCTGACAGATGTTCGATAAGCATAGGGAGCAAATGATAACTTCTCATGCCAATCTCTATAGGTTTCGGTCATTTTTCCCACAATCTTCTTGATATTTTTATTGGCTGCCTCCATTGCCCCATTCATTTTTGGGCGATATGGCAATGAGTTGTGGTGTCTGATCTTGAACTGACTGCAGACCTCTGCTATCATAATGTTGTTCAAATTTAATGCATTGTCAGATATGATCCTCTCAGACATTCTATATCTACATACTATTTCCTTTTTTAAAAATCTACTGACTGCCGATTTAGTCACATTGGCATATGAAATAGCCTCCACCCACTTGGTGAAATAGTCAATGACCACAAAAATAAACCGATTCCCATTTGAAGCCTTCGGCGAGATTGGCCCTATGACATCCATGCCCCATATGGAGAAAGGCCATGGGGAAGTCATAACATGCAAAGGCGAAGGAGGTACATGAATTTTATCGCCATAAATTTGACATTTATGACACTTCCTGGCATAATTGATGCAATCTCCATCCACGGTAGACCAGTAATATCCAAATCTCATAATTTGTCTAGCCATTGTAATATCCTGATTTTGGGCCTAGTCGGAATAGCGGTTTCGTGACCACAAAATCCGAGATAGAAATAATTATTTTATGATTATTTTAAGGTCTATGATATGATTGCATGATTGTATGAAAATTTCGTGAAGAAATTTTATGCATAAAGTGCTTAAATTGAAATTAGGGACTAAATCGAATAATTTGTAAAACTTGCATTCTAGAAGTTTCTAGTATGAAATTGTTTTGAAATATTAATTAGGAGGTCTTAAATAGGAATTTTACCAATTTCTAAGTCTATGGACAAAAATTGGACATGGATGGAATTTTTGGAAAGTTTAGTAGTAAGGGCATTTTGGTCATTTAGGGGTAAAATGAATTAAAATACAAAATTAAAAGCCAATTTTGCTCATCTTCAACCCCATGGCCGAATATAGCAAGGAGAAACCATGGCTAGGGTTTTTCAAGCTTCCAAGCTCGATTGTAAGTCCGTTCTAGCCTCGTTTTTAATGATTTTTACGTTTTTAGAGTCCCGGTAGCTCGATTTAGCTTATGCTAGCAATAATTTAACCTAGGGTTTATATTTGGAAAAATACCCATAGGTGAAATTTGTGTATTTTGGTGTTTTATGATAGAATATGAGGTTTTAAATTATGTTAGACAACTTGTGCTACTCGGTTTTAAGTGAAAACGAGCAAAAGGGCTTAATCGGTAAAAATACCTAATAGTCATAAGTACATGTTAGAGTGAGAATTTGATGTTGCCATAGAAGGGAAAAATGATCAGCATGTCATAAAACATAAGAAAATAGGCTGAAGTTTAATTTACGAGCTTTGGGGCAAAAGTGTAAATATGCAAAAGTTTAGGGGTAAAATTATAATTTTTCCAAAATATGATTTTGGGTCAATTTGAATAATGTGAGTCCTAATTTTACTATATTTTAAATGAAAGAGCAAGGAAAACTGAAATTCGGGCTAAAATGGGGAAAATACCAAGTTGTGGACGAAATGGTAAAAGTAGCCATTTTCGCATACGAGGTAAGTTCATATGTAAATGTTGGTAACATAGTTATTGTTTTAAATGTTATTTAAATGATATGATAATTATTATGAAATATCATACTTGTGACAATTGTTTGATAATATGTCAAATTATGTGATATACTTGGAAAATGTGAAATACTACCGAGTATCAGTATCGACATTCCATAGAAGATGGTTGAGACATATGATTGGGAAAAATGTCCCGTTGAGCCTTAGGAATGGATTAGGATACGAGTGACATGTCACTGGGATATTTGGGCATCCGAACTTGTTGAGTTGAGTCCGAGTTCACTTATGGATGCAAATGTCCGAACTCGTTGAGTTGAATCCGAGTTCGTGAGATGTAACTAGGCATCCGAACTCGTTGAGTTGAGTCCGAGTTCACTCATGGATGCGAACGCCCGAGCTCGTTGAGTTGAGTCCGAGTTCACTTATGGGCGGGTTACATGGTAGCTTGGCTACATATGTGGCACTTATGTGCAAACTTTCCATGTATCCGAATTATATTCCGATGTGTTCAACGGGTAAAGTTCTACTGAAATGGAGGAATACTCAAGATGAAAGGGATGTATTGGTAAGTGTTGTGAAATGGGTACTTTGAACAGGTATGTACTTAACCCTCGGGTTGAAAAATCGATATAACAACAATATCGTAAGATGATAAATGAAAATGTGATATGAATGTCTTGGTGATGATTATGCAAATGATGTTTTATGTTTGCTTATGTGGTTATGTTACTTGCTATTTGCATGTGAACTTATTAAGCATTTATGCTTACTCCCTCCTTTTCATTCCTTGTAGTTTTGACAAGCCAGCTCGGAAATCGGGAACGGTCGGAGGCTCGCTCACACTATCCGTATACCATCTTGGCATAATGGCTTGTATATTTTGAGTATGACATGTATAGCATTATAATCATTTTGTATATATGGTCTTATGATATGGTTATTGAGTGGTATGGAAAATTGTTAATGATTAGCCATTGGAATGGCTAATCATGATCATATTTGGTGTTATGTATGTCAAATTGCTAGCTAATCCATGGAAACCATGAAATAGGTAAAATTTACCATAAAATAGATTCAGACAGCAGTAGTGACGTGAATTTGAAAAATCACTAAAAATAGTAGAAATGAAATTAAATAATGAATAAGTTATGGAATTGAAGCTTGATGAGTCTATTTTTATATGGAAGAAGCGAAACAGGTATATGAGCTATATTTTATGAGATGTTTAAATTTTTGTGAAATAGGGCCAGAGCGATTTCTGGATCCCCTTTTCTGACTTTGAAAATTCACCATAAATTTTACAAAGATAATTAGAAGTCATTCTTTATATGTACAGATTCCTTATTGAGTCTAGTTTTATTAGAGACAAACGTTATAGTCATTGAAGCTCTGTACAGGGAGATATCTGATTCGTAATACACAGATGTGAGAGTAGTTGAACCCTGAAATAGGGGAGACTTTAACTAATAAACTGTACTAATTGGCCCAACCAAAAATTATAGAAAAAAATTAGTAGATAGATATATGAGTCTAGTTTCAGGAAAAATTTATGGAATTGGATTTTGAGTTTCGTAACTCGAGATATGATTTTTAAAGCGACTATGATGCAGTTAGCCAGCTTGTCTGGAAATTTTAAAATGAATTGTATAAGCTATTTAATTAATGAATTAAGTCTGTTAACACCTCGTGTTCGACTCCGGCAACGGTCTCGGGTACGGGGCGTTACAGCCATTTTGAAACCATTAGCATGTGTTCCACAAACACCCTCGTGAACTTCTTCTAAGATTTTCTTAGCTTCAACAACGCCTACACATCTCAATAGCATTTGATCCTTTCTTCTCTTGTACAGGATCTCCCCATCCAACACATAATCACAGGCTAGCCTTCTCAATGTCCTTTTGTCATTCTCCGTTGCTTGGTCAGGATACTCACGATTTCTCACATATCACAATAATTGATTAAGCCAAAAATTAGTATCTAAGTGATTAAATAATGTCCTTATGTCTAAGATTTAAAAAAGATTTTGAAATACGGTTTCTCTTAAAACATTTGAATAACTCAAATTAGACGTTAAAAAACTCTTATTTCGAGGGAATACAATATCACATCCAGCACATTAGGACATGATCTTTTTAACCCTCAAAACCACGATCAATTCTTAATTTCCAAAAGCTCATACATTTGAAAATTACCAAAAGGATATTCGAGTTTTGGTCCAACGAAAAACCAAAACCCAATACGTTAGGGCACGATTTCTCGAATTTCCAAACATAGAACATTGCCTTGTTTTGAAGTTTTAGAAAACGCGGATGAAATTTTAAAGGGATATTTGATTATTTGGACAAACGGAAAATCAAAACCCAGTACATTAGGGCACGATTTCCCAAATTTCCAAACATCAAACATTGCATTTGTTTTGGGAAATTTTCAAATAAACAATTATAAAGCCAGCTCAAAATGCATTAGTTGATCTACTTGAAATAAAAACGAGACGACCAATATCAATCAAAACATTGAAATTTGAATCACGATGCAATAATGTAGAAAAAATCAAAGTTACAAACATGGAACAATATACATAGATGAAATATTATACAAGTGAACAAAAAAGAACAAATTAACATACGCACAATAGCAATGAGCTCACATCCAAGAAACAAATTAGAATAAAATGTAACAAGTTTCGAACATAGATGAACAAAAATTGAAATAATAATACAATAGACTAATAAACAATATGAAACAATAATACGTGAAATAATATGAAAACTAAAACAACACATAACATACACAACAATATGGAAACAATTTGAAAACTATTAAATATATGAAAATTTAGGGTTTGAAATGATTTACATATATATATAAACTAATAGAATATAAATGAGTATTAAAATAAATATTATGAAAGAAGAAGTTTGGAGTAAATAACGTACAAAATATTTTAAAAAACGAAACATCTATTTAAAGTTGATGGTATACATATAATGGAAAAAAACAATTCAAATAATATATAAAAAGATAATAATATATAAAAGGATTTTAAATAATGAAGATATATAATAAAATATTTTTTAAGGAATGAACTATATACATAATAGATTTGAAAAGAAATAGATATACCTAAATAGATTTAAAATATATATATACATAAAAAACAAAATGAGATTGATAATGTACATAGAATAAAGCTAATTTTAATATAAACTATATATATAATGTAAAGGTAATTTAAACTATATATATAAACAGCACCCAGGTGCGGACAAAATTGGAATGGCGTGCAAACTTCAGGGAAAAAAATGAAAGAAACAAAATAGGATTAAATTAAAGGTGGTGCAAATGGGAGGGACTAGCCGCGCAAATTACCCATTTAAGGTGAAAATGAGCAGATCCAACCTATGGATCAGTCAACGCGCGGGTTTTTCTTCCCCCCCTTAATTGCGCTGCTTTAAAATTTAATATAACTTTTATTATAGATATATATTTTAAAAGCTTACAAATCCACTTTTTTAAGCAAAAACCCTCAAAATTCCTAACCCTTTCAGCTAAGGTTTCAATCTATAAACTTGCAGCAGCCGAACCACCACCATATTCGGTGGCCGACAGCGTGCAGATGATGGCCTGAACTTGCCAACGACGGAGAACTTTGACTATGCCCATGGAGATTTGGTAAGTGTATTCTCCTTTTCTTCTTTATATTAAAAAAAAACTTCAAATCCTATGTTTTTTTTCAAAAAAAAGAAGCAAGATTCAAAGAATGTAAAGGATTTCAATACCATTCGACCCTCGCCCGAACCTTCCTGCTTCTAAGGTGTTTGGGAGCTCATCGGCATCAATTTAGGTAACCTTTTTTCATTTTTCCAAGCTAAAAATTCCAAACAAATCAAAAGGGAAAAAAACTTAAAAGAAAGGAAACAGAATTTAAAATCACCTTTTGATATTTTTTTTGATTGCCTTTTCTGGTATTCAGTATGCGTAATTTTTACAGTACAATCCTGGCCTTTTATAGTTGATTTACAGAATAAATAAAAAATATTAGGAAAAAAAACTTGAATTTTTGCTGTCATTTGCTGGCTTATTTCTGTTATCTTTTCTTTTCTCGCAGGTTCTATGGAGACCTTACGGAAGTGTGGGACTATGGATGTGGCACTGTGTACGGCGATGGAGAGGTCGCTCGCGGGCAACTGCGCAAGGCCTTTGCTAGGGTTTCAGTTTCTAAACCAAAATTTGAGTCGTTTGGGCCTGTTTTTAGGACTAGGTCGGGTTTCGGTTGGGTTTTGGGTTTATTTAATTGGGTTTAAGATTTGGGCTAAGATTATTTGGGTTTTAATTAATTACTGGGTCTTTGTATTTATGGATTGTGAACAATTTTTAAACTGTATTTTATTTTTTATTTGGCTTATTTATTTGTTGTAAATAAATTTAAAGGCCCGGGAAGATTGGGCCTCCTACAGGATCCTTTATTCATTTATCCAACTTCAAGTTGGATTAAATTTGTGGAAATAGAATGATTGAAATTATATAAATGAGAATTAGAGTTATGGCCACAACTAATGCCAACTATTTCCTAGGACAAGGAAACAATGTCAAAAAAGCATGTTGTAAAATAGACATTTGTACATGTTAGCCTTTGATTTGATTATATATTTGAGATTCAATCTCTAATTTATGATGATAAATGTGAGAGAAAATAATTTTCTTCTCTTAGTAGTACTACAAATTAGAATGAGTTTCAACCCTATTATTAGACACTGATAAGTTTTAATTAGTAACTGCTAATTTTAAAGTTTCATGGGTAAAAATCTTATTGTTATTTGTCTGTGGTGCACTAGTAAAACTCAGTCTAAAAACAAGTTTAAAGGATATAGAGAATAAGTTTGAATACTCTTCATGGAGTTCACTGTTTATTGTTTAAATGTCTAAAGTAATGGAGACATTAAAAGAACTCCACCTATATAAATATAAGAAGTGGTGTCACTTTAACAAGTAGAGGTGGGGTCTCTCTTGTAAACTTTTCTTATGAACAAGCACATGTGTAACGACTCGATTCTTGCGATGCCAGAAAATGCAGTTTCAAAGCCCTATTTTCATAAACTGAGTCCGTAAGGATAAAATAGAAAGATTTACGGTATTGGTATGATAATATATTAAATATCAATTAAGTAATTTAACTGGGAAAATCATTAATTAAAGTTCAAGGAGTAAATTGTAAAATTCTAATTGCTATTGTAACAAATCCGATCCGGCCCTTTCATCGGATTTGAGTGCAGGCATTACAACTAGATCGAGTTGTCATTCATAGTAAATATCTCTATATTAAACATAATGTATTACTTATTTAATAAGTTTACAACAACAACAAATTAAAAATAAAGTTCACCGCCCTAACTTCAGACTATAAGGTGTTTAAGTAATTACAACATAGTCGCCCCATGGCGAAGTTCCTAAAGGTACCCCTATCCTTTGTGCATGTCTCGAAGCCAAAAATTTATTTCCTTGATTTCTCTCGATATGGCTTGGTCCCTTCCTTGAGTCCCACATTTTTACATGTCCTACAAAATACATGTCACTCTTTGATAAGTCCAAATGAACTTAGCTAGTTCTTAAATTATTTGAAATTAGACTTTGTCTTTCAGGGGTTCAAATAGAAAAGATCTAAAACACTTAACCCCCTTCTTGTGTGGGTAACTTCTCTTAATCTTGTCATAGTGGACTTTTCCTAAATTCGATCCTATCCACTGGTGGATAAATAGTTAAGGGATTATCCTCTAGCCATTCTATTGGCCTTTGATCAGCCTTGACTATTCCTATAGTTGTCTTGCTATTTTTGTGGACTTTATCATCTCTTTTACTCAAATTCTTTCTTCCATTTATCCCCATTGGGGGTATCTTCTTCCCATCGTTATGCCCCATTACTGTGACCTTCTGGACTATTTTCTTAAAGACTGTTGGTGAGTATTCTCAACCTCATTTGTCCGTGGTAGATTCTTTCCTTATCTTAGACCTACATGATTTGCTCTCCTTCCATTTATTGATATGACTAGTAAGGTGCCACGCCACTTTGGTGAACTAAACCTGCTTATTTTAAATAGTGGTTAGATTACTTCTTGTAATCCACTGAAGGCTCATTGCTTTACCCTTAGACATCACATGCCCTTCTGCTTCAAAACACTATAGCCTTCAGTACCTAGCCGAATGTAGCTGAGTGGCCATCTAAGTTCATGCTTTCTCTTTTATATTGCATCCCCACATAGCTCACAATTTGGTTGTTACTTCCTTAAGGATTCCCCTTTTAAAAGGTAGTCTTGACAGACATATCCGTCCTCTCGTATATCCTTCTTTGTCAAAGGGGTTTTATCTAACCCTTCCTTTCTTTAAGGATTATCTTGCATTCTCATGTCAACCCTCTAAGATATAAGGTTTCATTGAATGTTCTCTGGTGAAACTTATTGGTGGATCCTTATCTATGATGTAACACCCCTTACCCATATCCGACGCCGGAATAGAGTACTAGACATTATCGGACTTAAACATATACATTTATGCAAAAATCGGGCCACAAAATCTCTTTTAATTTAAAACATTTCAAACACATACATGTCGTCCCTTATTTGGGTCTACGAAGCCCAAAACATTCATCAGAATTGATTCAGGACTAAACCGAGAACTTTGAAAAGTTTCAGGAAAACTTAGGAAAATTTTCCATGAAATAGGGTCACACCATGTAGACATAGGGACATGCCCGTGTGCCTTTGACACTCCCGTGTCCTCAGACCGTGTAACTCTATGTTTATGACGTCAGCATGTATATCGAACCACACTGTTGGGCCACACGCCCATGTCTCCAGGCCGTGTCCCTTACACAGTTGAGACATACGGCCGTGTCTCAGCCCTTATGGCCAAGACTTAGGCTATTTTCCAAGCCTTCATGTTACCCATAATCTCTTACAACCTTATGCACATCAAAATCGCAAATGATGGCATCATTTTAGTGATTAAATGTTCTTTATTAAGATATATCCTTAACATTAACATGTCCTCTTACAAGTAATGCATCTACTCATGCAATACCTAGTCTACATTCCTTATTTCACATTCATAAGACTTGTCATTTTGATAACCACTTTTACCAGTATACTATGGTTACCAACACATCCATCAAGCACTCATGTTAAATCATTATCACATTGTGTATGTAACGTACAATTACTATGTGGCTATGACCACCTCAATTGGTCATAAACCATACACCCAACACACATGTCATATTACTAACCATGCATGGCAAACAAACATAATCACATTATAAACATTAGACATGACATGAATAGCTAGGCTTACAAGCCATAATCAATATAAGCCACATCTCATAGCCATATACATATAACTCAATTTAAGCCAATACATTTGACCAAAGAAAAATAATACATGTCAATCAACTAGATCTCTATACATGCCACTTACTTGAAATTTCTAATATATACTTCATTATTCCAAAGGTAGCGACTTGATAGTGTGATGCTACCTCCGATGATTAGTGTGATGCTACCTCCGATGATGTCCAACTCCGAGCTAACCTGAAAACACTAAAGGAAAGGAAAGGAAGGGAGTAAGATTTATAGCTTAGAAATACCGTATGAAAATAATAAGCAATTTATCAACTTGTTTCTCATGGTAATACAACCCTATTTGCATTTTTACTCATGTTCCAGTCAAGTTGTTTTCTCAAGTCAGAGTTACTAAATTATTTATATTTAGAGCTACGAAACTCCAAATTAAGTTCTGCTAATTTTCCCTAAAACTAAGCTCACATATCTTCTTACTATAAAATTGTAAGAATTTTTGGTTTAGCCAATTAGTACAGTTTATTCCTTAAAATTACCCTTTTTCGTTGTCTGACAGTTCTGACTCATCTTCACTAAAAATTAATTATCTCATAATACGGGACTCAGATCATATTCTTGTCTATTTATATTGAGAATAGACTCATTAATAATTCTAATCATATAAATTATAACTCATTACTATTTTTGTACAATTTTCAATGATTTTCTCAAATCAGAACAGGGAATTTCGAAATCATTCTGACTCTGTCTCACAACAATTTAAATATTTCATAATATGAAACTCTTCTACTTACATAGTTTCTTCTATATGAAACTAGACTCATTAGGCTTTAATTTAATATTTTATTCAACCTATAACTCAATTTTCACAATTTTTGGTGGATTTTCAAAGTTGGACTATGGCTGCTGTTGAAAACTGTTTTAGTGTAAATTAACGATACTATGTTTATCACACCATATTAATTCACTTTCACCACATTGGTAAGGTTACGTATTCATACATCAAAAGTATAAACCTATAATCACAAGATCATCACAAAATCATTCTCATAAGTATGAATTACCTATTTGCATCTTCACTAAAGGTGTATCATAAACTGAAATCATTTCTCATGAGCTTGGCATACATACCTGTGTTACTCAACATGCTCATTTTCTTTTCTTACTAATCATATAACATGAATTGAATTCATATCTCATCAATTTCATGTAAGTGCCTGTACCACTCACAATATGGTAATAACCTTTCTCATTTAGCTTAAACCATAACTCTCACCGTTGAACCATTTGGAAAGCTATCGAATATTCACTAAGCCTAAAACATAATGTATAATACCGATGCCATGTCCCATACATGGTCTAAAACTGGCTCATCCATCAACTCGATGCCATGTCCTAGACATGGTCTTACACTGACTATCGAAATCGAGGCCAATGCCATATCCTAGTCATGGTCTTACACTAACACATCTCGTAGCCGATGCATGTCCTAGACATGTCTTACACTGGCTTACATCTTGAGGCCGATGCATGTCCTAGACATGTCTTACACTAGCTCTCATCTCAATGTCGATGCCATGTCCCAGACATGGTCTTACACTGGCTCACAAATAACCTAGATGTCATGGCATGAATATCTGAATTGTTTGTTAAGGTTAAAACAGGAATTCTACTATCTCAATATTCATCAAACATAATCATTTCCACAACCAAGAAATTCATGCTATATCAATTTAAACACATATAATAATAATGTAGTTGTATTATTTACATACAACTTACTCGTCTCAATGGAATATCATATTCCATCAAATCTCCAAGCTTTCAATCAACACATAAATGTTACTTACATTTGACATCACTTTTTCATATACAATATCATCAACCTAAACTTTAATACAATCAGTGCAAGATAGATTTTCAAGTTTAATAACAATATCATAAATATCATGCTCATTTAATCAGACGGACTTACTTCAAATGCAATTTCGGCTAATTATTCTCTTCTTGACTTTAACTATGCACTTTCTTGATTTAAAGCCCAAATCTCGATTTTCTTGATCTAAAATAACAAAATTTCACAAATTTAATCACTTTATCGATCTAGGTATTCAATAACCTATATTTGGGCAAAATGACCATTTTGCCACTAGGTCCGAAAATCAATTTTTATCGAATTTCTTCACATCTTAAGCTTAGCCGAACCCTTTTTACTCTTATAGCAACTCCAAATTTCCCACTATTTCACATACTTAACATCTATTTTACAACTTATACAATATGGTCTTTTTGGTTGTTTTCATGCTAACACCTTTCACAAAAATTGTTTATAAGACACCCAAGACTCATTTTCTTCGATAAAAATTTAGCAAAAAAACATAAATCCTTTCAGTTCAAATCCCTAGACTATCAACCATTTCACAGAATAGTCCCCCATTAGCTAGTTCATGCTACAAGGGTTCCAAAAGTACAAAATTATCAAAAATAGGCATCTAAATCACTTACTTGCAAAGAATATAAGTGGATGATATTTTGACCTTTCCAAGCCCCCTCCTTGGTGCCATTTTCGGTGGAAGAAGAAAAAAAAGATGAAAGGATGACAACTTTTTCTTTTTGTTTTATTTATTACCAAAAAAGTCACCTAACTCTGACTTTTCAACTCCTATTGTCTCTATGGCCGGCCAAGCTTGTGAAAGGGGTCTATTTGCACTTTAAACACCCCCAATTATGGTTCTCTAGCAATTTAACATATTTAGCTAGCAAACCACAACTTTTTCCCTTTATGCGATTTAGTCATTTTTCGAAATTAAGCTCACAAACGTTAAGATTAATTCACCAAAATTTTCATGCATTCATATAATCATGCTATAACTCAGAAAATAATATTAAAATTAATTTCTCTAACCCCAAAATAGTGGTTTCGAAACTATTGTTCCGACTAGGCCCAAAATCAGGTTGTTACATACGATCCTCGGTATTACCAACTTTTGTTTGCCTTTACACCTGGCAACACAAGTGTGTCAACTACCGTAACTATCCTTACTGGGTTACTTTCCATATAGTTTACTAGCTTTTAGAACTACTACATCTAGCAGTCCTTTCCCTTTTTATATTTCCCCCTTTATTAGCAAATTTCGTCTCCCCAAAGTCTATTTAGTTCTTGTTCATAAAATCATTATCCATCTAACCCCTTTTTACTCGTTTACGATATTCTTGATGATTGTTATCCTGATTATCCATCTCGATGGAATACTCCATACTTAATGTCCCTACGGACTCCACAAGATGCCATAGTCATGCCATGGTTTTACTCACTTGTTCCCATATTTGATGTCCTAGAGGACTCTATCGATTTCCATAGCCGAGCTATGGTCTTAATCTTCATAATCTCCCATGTTTATTGTCCAAGAGGACTACCCAGAGTTTAGTGTCCTAATGGACTATCCCATGTTTAATGTGTTGTTGGATTATCCTGTGCTTAATATCCCATTGGACTATTCTATGTTTAATGTCTCGGCGGACTACCTTTGATGCCATAGCGCCTTTCAGCAGTGGCCTTACACATTTTATCGTCAAATCGTCTTTTGATGTCATAGCATCTTTCAGCTAGGGTCTTACACATTATAACCCTGTGTTTATTGTCCCAGTGAACTACACTAGTGGCCATAGTCCAACTATGGTCTTACACCCTATGTGTTCTCCGTGTTTAATGTCCCGGTAGACTTGTCAAAGGATGTTATAACGTCTTTTAGCTATAGTCTTCTTCATTTATATCATGATGCCATAACATCTTTCAGTTATGGTCTTATTGGTCTTTAGCGTGATACCATAACATCTTCCAGCTATGGTCTTATTCATCTCTAGGCATATAGCCTCTTATTGGTCCCATGGCCCAGCCATAATATTTACTATTCCCATTTCATTCCATCCATCCATTCCTTCATCTCACCATCCTATACCTTGATGCTTGAACATCAAAATGTCCCCTTCGCAAGGCCCAAAGCTTCTTGATCATGGGTGTACACAGTAATATCATATGATGGTATCTAACAGAATTACTACTTTCCATTTTCCCTTCCTAATTTTGCCTAAAGTTGGCAATGTTTCCCTCACATGCCTTTTATAACTAAATGATATAGAATCATGCATACTGAACTAGAATAATGTATACTTATAACCCATGCAACCTTACAACATACTTAGCATTTTAAGGGTTGAGTGTAAAAACTCACTTGATGTTTCCTCGCCTCGCCTCGTCTCATCAGCTTAGCTTCTTTCAACACCAGAGCTTCTATTTTCCTAGAAGCAGCTTACTGGTTTCTCTACTTTTTCAAGTTATACCCCACGATTATCACTCCATGTAGAGCTTTCCACTAACATTGCTTCCTCAAAGCAGCCATGAAAAATTAAGAGGATAAAATGAATTAGATTGGATAAGAAGTTTCACGGGGAAGTCTCATCAATTTATAGCCCTTTTCTGTACGATTTTCAACTGTGTACAATCCACCCATTCGTAATCATTTTGTTCCCCAGTAAGGAATCAACTGGTTTTAATCCAATCGAACTAGGCTTGGTTCTCAGCCCTGTCCAAATTTAGTTACTATGTTTTCTTGATTTTTCAGTCACGACCATCAACTTTTAGTCTCTTTCAATTTAATCCCCTAAGTGTTCTAAATTTCCAGGTTTAAAGGATTTTGGGTGTGGTAATTATTGAATTTTAAACTAGAAAATGCTTGAGGACAAAATTATAATTAACATAGGGACCTAAATGGTTATTAAACCATTGTTTCTCATATTATTGTGGATAGTAATAATGATGGTTTTTGAATTTTATAATGATCATTATAATATATAATAAAAGCCTAAAACTATTTAACTAAACATGATTAATTAACTTAATTAAGTCTTAATCTTATTATATAAACATGTGTGTGGAAAGATGAATTAAATCATTCATCATCTTCTTTCTAAAATAGTAAAAGTAATTAAAATGAAAAAAGAATTAAAGTTTCTTAATCAAATTTTCAGCCATCAATTCACCAAGGTAATCAAGCTAGTTTTTTAAAAAAATTTATAGATTTTGAATCGTGGGAGCTTGATCTAGCTAACCCATGTGTTAATTTCTCCAAATGTTAGATGGTTAGTTAGCTGCCATTAAAGGGAAATTGATGAATTTAAGCTTGAATTTGAAGAGATTTCAAGTTTGTAAGCTTGGATTATGTTAAGGATTAAGTTAGAAATTATGTTAAAATTTATAAATAATTTTATTACATTAGTGACCAAATTGAATAAATTAAAAAATGATAAGAACTTATGCTATAGATTAAAAGTAAAAGTATCCTAAGGAAAGGATATGAAATCGAATTTTCTGATGTTAAATATAAAAAAGTACGAACATTTCAAATCTAAGGTCTAAAATGAATAAAATGAAATATGTTTGATTATGTGTTTTAATGTGATTTGGATGAGAACTAATATGGTTTTTATAACCAAATTAACGAATGCAACAAAAGATGAGGGAAAGGTAAGAGTTGTAGATGAGTACCTATTACGATTTGTACTCTCATAATTTGAGTTCAATATATATAAGTTGTTACAAGCTAGCTTATTTGAGGTATGCATTCTATTTTTCTCATGATTCGGTTTGCATATGATGATATGGAATGTCGAGAATTGAAACCGGGCTATCTCAAGAGGAGGGAAAGGTAAGAGTTGTAGATGAGTAACTATTACGATTTGTACTCTCATAATTTGAGTTCAATAGATATAAGTTGTTACAAGATAGCTTATTTGAGGTATGGATTCTATTTTTCTCATGATTCGGTTTGTATATGATGATATGGAATGTCGAGAATTGAATTGAGATGACCATGGTATAAATAGGCATTGTATGAAACTATGATATGTGATCATGAACATATATGTGTTGATTCATTAGTTACCCTATTAATTGTCTCGGGCAAAGTTGAGTATAACTGACATGCCATAGGATTAGTGTAAGAGATTATACTTCAATATATACTGATGAGGTGTGGAGCACATATTATACTTAGGATGTTCCGATGAGGTGTGAAGAAAACTTTACTTCAATTTAAATTGGTGAGGTGAAAAGTGAAAATTAAATCAATGTGGTGATGAGGCACTTTGGTGTGATGGTTGGATGATTTGTGTATCCATCTTGAGTCTGTATCTGGTTAATAAGGATCATAAAATGTATACCTTGCTAAAGGGCAATTGATATGAAATGTTAATAGAAAATTTTGTACCATATATATGTGTTAAAGTGACAAAAGATTGTGTGTGAAAGATCATGCCAACTAGTTAAATGAGCCTCGAGGACCAATAATGATACAAAATGAATCTATGGATTCGAGATAGAAATGAGAAATGGATGAACTTGTAGTATGTTATGCCATATATGAAATTGGTCATTGATAATAAATAAATGATATATTCATGAATGAAATGTCAAGTGAATTTGGTATTAGGCTATGCACTTGAGACATGAAATTGCAAATTGATTTAGTTGACAGTTGAAGCACCTATGAATTGTATTGATATTTTGCTTCTATTGATTATTGATTTAAATCATGAAAGTACTACTAAGCCCTATCCCTCAGCTTACAGTTTGTTTAATTTTGTGTGTAGGTATCGTTAGATCAAGAGGTTCCAAGGAGAGAAACAACATCCAGAACTTAGATTTCGATTCAACAAGTTTGTACAATTTTGTTATGTTAATTGTAGATGGAATGTACCTAGTGTTGAGTTAGAATTTAAACTAGAATTTTCATTTGGTATATATGATTAAATGGTTGCATTTTGGGTTTGACCAAATATTTTTTATGACAAGTATGTGTAACACCCTGTTACTCGATTCAATTGCCAGATCTGAGTTACGAGATATCACATTTTTTGCCAAAGCAACCACAATCAAATCATATTTAAAATATACAGGCTATTGATAAATAAACAAGTAAGCATACAATCAATATAAAATACAATCCTTTTAGGTTTAGAACGAGCATAAGGAAGCTCTAAAGCTAATTCAAATTCGAAGAAGAACTAAAATGGGAAGATTCAAAATACAGGGCAGACATCGAGACGTGTGGGAATTTCTCGTCATGACGTCATACCCTGACTAGTTCACATTACAACAACGGGGTTTGTAACACCCGTTACCCGTACTTAAGACCGGGACAATGTATGGGGCATTACCGTACACAAACATGACATTTCCAAAAAATCACGGGCTATAAAATTTCGTTCCAAATTAAAACAATACAAACACATTAATAGTGTCCTTATTATTGGCCTACGAGACCCAAAACATGCATTAAGAATGGTCCGAGACTAAACCGAGAGCTTAAGAAAATCTTAGGAAAATTTCTAGGTTTAAGCCTCACACGCCCGTGTGGAGGCAATGCACACGCCCATGTGCTTGGGACACGCCAGTGTCCCTTACCCGTGTGGAATTATTTGAAATTATTTTCCATTTTGAACCTATAAGGGTTTTCACACGGCCGAGCACACGCTCATGTCCTTGGCCCGTGTCTCTCACACGGCTTAGACACGCCCGTGGGGTCGCCCGTGTCCAAAAAGACCCGGACATTCTGTTTATGACATCATCAATCATTTTGAGGAACACGGCCAAGGCACACCCCCGTGTGCTAGGTCGTGTCCTCTACACGATTGAGATACACGACCGTGTCTCTACCCGTGTGTTTACTACCATGCAAACTGACCTAAAATTTTAAGTGCAGGGGACACACAACCAGGAAAAATACCCATGGGGGCTGACCGTGTGTGACACACGGCCTAGACACATGCCCGTGTGTCTACCCCTGTAGACCTTTTTAAGGTATTTTCCAAGCATTTGGTCACCCTCTAGCATCTATACACACTTAAAGATTTCAAGGGTATTTAACATGGCTTAATTATATTCTTAAGCAACCTTAGCATAACTCATTGCACTTTAACCTCATCTCATTGGTTTAGTACATGCTAAATTATCCTTTTTGTATTAAGGACTACCATATCATCAAACATATTTAGACTTGGCTCATTTTATAACTCATTGCCAATTATGATCTAGCCATCTCCAAGTGATTTGGCCACATTCCATATGTCCATTCATGATATACCACATTTAACCATCTAATGAACATTTAAACATCAACATGCACAATTAATAGGTTACAACCTACATCAAAATGAGCCATGTCTTATGGCCATATACAAAATGAATAGGTATATCATTCAAGCCCTCACATTGGCTAACCAATGACACATATAACAAAATAACCAAAAACCTATTCATGCCATTGCAACAAAGTAAAAGTATCTATATACCAAAACAAGATAAACTGATAGTGTTGACAATACTCCAATCGTCTTCCAATCTTCATGAGTCCACGAGCTCTGTAAAACAGGGAAAAGAAAGGGGGTAAGCATTAACATGCTTAGTAAGTTCGAAAAACAGAAAAGTAAACTTACCAATTATTTTGCATACAACCATAAAAGATATTCATGCCAAACATGCATAGTATAAATTCCCTATCACATACACTCAATCGTCAAGTTAGTTCCCTCTCAAGCAATATAGCATTAATCTTGGTGAGCTCATCCATTCAAACATCATTCTCGTGTCTTATTACAGTCCCGTTGAATTTCTTGAAAATCTCGATGGGTATCCCATTTACCATTAAGTCATGCTAGTGACCATTTTAAATATGCACTCCTATGAACCTCACTTTTATGGCGGAATTACCAATCTAGGTTAAATCCCTCATAACATAAATTCAAGGAGTATTGTCGGGATTACCATTCTAGGTTAAATCCCTTACAACAACAATTACTCCAAAACGTTCGGATCTGAAATGCCGGTCCAGGCTAATTTCAGTCCTTAATCGTGTTACCCATTCGGGCTAAATCCACAATGCAAATATATTCATCGGAAGGTTTGATCACTTAAGGAACACCCGTCTGGGCTGGATCCTTACTATACTGAGATCATCGGATTACTCGTCCGGGCTAAATCCCTTTTTGCAACACATGTAGGATCTCGTGTCATGTAAACAAGAATTTACCCATCGAATCTCTCTTTTTCATTCAGCCGGGACAATTGTCATCTTTTTCATTTTACACTACCACATTTCATGGATTGTCATGCAATTAATATCTAAATTAGCATACATTTAAGAATATACATTTTCAAGTATATTTAAAGTTTACTTCAAGTTACACGAACTTACTTAGTAATTGCTTTAGTTTCGTATTTCGGTTATTCTGAAACCTTTCGTTTGCCACGGTTAACCTCCGGAATTGGTTCTTTGGGGTCTATTTTAGTAAAAATAAATTATTAATACCTCATACTATTCATTTCGAACCTAAATTTTACCCCGGGCAAAATGACCATTTTCCCCTAACATTTCACATTTTTACAAATTAGTCCCTAGGCTCGTATAATGGAATTCATGAAATTCTTTGGTTACCCATGTCTAGCAGAACGTATCCTAAGCTCATATCAGCCTATATTTTCCTCTATTTCACATTTCTACAACATATTTTATACTTTTTACAAAATGGTCCTTTAGGCAATTTCCATGAAAATCTACCTAGTAAAAGTTGTTTACCATCCTTTAAACTCTCATATTCCTCCATAAATCATTAAAACACAAGCATCTTATACATGGGTAAATTTTCAAACATGAACCCTAGCTTGAGATATGGGTAGAAATGGGTAGAGCATGTTATGAGGATCTCAAAATTACAAAGAACATTAAAAATAGGGCTAGGGGGCACTTACTATTGAGCTTGAAATGTTGAAAACCCTAGCTTATGGAGCTCTAGGAATTTCGGCAGCTATGGGGAAGAATATGGCTGATTTTGGCTTTCTTTTTCCCTTTTTATTAAGTTTATTACCAAATGACCAAAATGCCCTTCCTTACAAAACTTCCAAATTTTTTTATGCATGCCCATTTTTGTCCAAAAACTTAGAAATTGGACAAATTTCTATTTGAGACCTTCTAATTCATAATTAAAAACAATTTCATGCAAATTGCTTTTAGAACCCAAGTTTTGCAATTTATTCAATTTGGTCCCTAATTTCCAATTGGACACCTTATACATAGAATTTCTTCATAAAACTTTAACACATGCTTATTTTCATATTCTAGACCTCATAATGATCATGAAATAATTATTTTAAAGATCGAATTTGTGGTCTCGAAACTACTATTCTGACTAGGCCCTATTTTAGGATGTTACAAGGTTCCTCATCATGATGTGACCGAGAGCTCAATTTTGTCCCAACGATGCAATTTTTTTTGCCTTAACGTGGATCCCTCATCGCTACAATGTATGAGCAATGTTGAAATGTCACTAGTTGTTTCAACAAAATTTCATTCCAAAAACCTGTAACCTTCAACCAAGTTAAATTCAAGCTATTTCCATATTAAAAAAATGACCAAATAAATAGTTCCTAGATATTTTGATATCCTGAATACTTCCATATAATCATCAACCGATTAATTCCATTTAAATACCATCATTATTCAATAACATTCAACTAACATATACAAAATTTCAACTCATACGCATGATGACACAAACATACCAATTACTTATCCAATTCACTTCCAACAATTATAAGCATCATATTAACCTATTTCAACTTATGTCATTCATTCAACACCAAATTTACCATTTTTCTAAAGTGTTATCATATCTTTTATCAACATTTGTCAAATAGTCAAACATACTTAACATCATCTTTAATCATTCATAGCTTATCAATTTACTACCTAGTACCATCAAATAACCCTTATCTATCTACTATATATTTCATACTAATCCATACAATAAGCATATCACAACACATTCATATATAAACAAACATGATTCATACCATTATCAAGTAGCAATACTTCTTCACAAACTATACTAAAATACTAGGTCATCTATCATATTAACATAATAATAACACGAGACCCTTTAAAAGTACACGCCAACAAAATAACAAAACGTCACCCACATAATGAGTTTGAAATCATTGTAGGATGTTGATATTGACGAGTGCTCACAATCGAAACCTAACCTATGCACGGAAACAAAACGGCAAGCTGAGTATAAACTTAGCTGTATTTCTATATTTGAACATACAATACAATATAAATCATGTAAATGCATGAAATAATAATCAAATCTTCAAATGCAACATAATGATTTAAATTATACCAATTCATCATATGCTTTAAGTCATGCATATTCAATTTACTAGTTTGAGAATTTAATACATATAATATCACATTTATAATTCACAATAGTTAAATAATATGATTTCATTTCAATTTTTCCCAGTCTTATGGACCTAATAAACACAATCAATCATCATTTTAGTTCATCTCATATGCTATTATACCATTTTTTATTTCCCTATTAACCAGACTTGGACTCGGATGGATACACAGATCCTATCAATCACACCAGTTTAGCACTCAATGCCTCATCGGACAAATCTGACGTAATAAGTTGCGCCCTGTGTTCATCGATATAACCAAATTTATTTGGCACGCAATGCCTCATCAAGACGTAGTCAAAGTAACTATTAACTCTTCCTATCCTATGGCATGCCAATTATACCTAAGTTTGCTTGAATCATTAATAGGCTAACGATTTATCATTTTCATTTACAATCCAATATCTCAGTTCCATATCACAATTTCATCAACCAATCATCCATACAGATATGTGACAACATAATTCATCTGAATACAGATTCAATTTCCTAATTATAACAATATACAATATTTTCACATCTATTCAATTTAGTCAATTATCACAATTAACCAATTAATCAAATCCATTCAGTTCAATTCATCAATTCTAACTCACCTTATAATCTTACCATGCAAATCAGTTCATAAATGCAACAATTTAAATGATTCAAATTATAGAAATACAAACTCAAATTTCAAGCGTGCTTTTGGGCCTAGATGGGTAACCTAACCCATGAACAAGTCTAGTTACCAAAGCAACTACAAACTCAATTACACATAGTAAAGAAGGATCATATGAACAAATTTAATTTAACCATTCATTAAAATGAGATAAATGAGTTTTAAAACTTTTAAAAACAATTTTAATTCAAGTTTGAGTTTTAAATAAGCTTACAAAAGCTCTCATGAATCACTAATGAGAGAAAAAAATGCAAAAATGGTTAAAATAGGGGTCGTGTCGTGACACTGAAAAATGCAAGTCACAACATTGATGTCAATTAATTTCTAGAGCCGTGATTTTACCAAGGAATGTCGAGACTTTGGGATCAGGAGCTTGGTGTCGCAACTTTAGTAGAGGAATGTTGTAACCCTGGTGACAGAAGCTTGATGTCGTGACTTCAACAGGGGAATGTTGTGACCATGGAATCAGTCTACTCAAAATATGCATATTTTCTTAGAAGGCTACCAAGCATCTATTTTATTTGGTCTATAGTGACCCAAAAACTCATTTCATCACATTATAGGCATTAAACTTAAGCATCAAATATAATCCTTAGCATATCTAAACACCTATAATCCTTGGCATAGCCAAACACCTATAAACACATTAACACGAGTATATACATACTCATCCTAGATTCATCCTAGATTCATATAGCACACTCTTTACTTGGCTTACAAGCAAAATCTCAATTACTAGAATAACATAATCAAAATGAGCAAGCAAACCATTTTATCACTAGAATAGTACATATAAATACCACCAAACATATATAGTCACATTCAAGATGCAAACATTTACTTCCATAAGTACCAAACAATAATATCAACTTAAAGACCAACTCAAGGCACTAGGTACATGCCACTTGCTACAAGAATATTGTAAGGCCCAATTTTTGTCCGGGCTTATACAAAAAAACCAAAAAAAAAATCAAAATATAAAATAAATAATAATAATAATAATAATAAAGCCCAAAGTCCAAATTTATGCTCTATTAAACAAGTCAAATAAACCTAAATTAAACCTAACCCAAACAACCCAAACCCAACCTTAATCCCTGGCCCAACAAAACCCATTACACCCAATTAATAAACGGCCCAAAGGAGCCCAATAATGTGAAAACACCAGAAACTCCAGGGGTTTCTGGAATGTGCTAGAGCAGCAACAGATTGATCCCATGAGTAGTTCCCACGCACAGCTTCCACGAGCGGCTTCTTTCGTACTGCCGTTTCTCCACACCTGCAAATGGAACACACGAGAAGGAGCAAATAACAGAATACGCTACAGATTACAGCAAAGCAATTCAAGTTTTCTTATTTATTTTATTTTCATTTTTTAGCTATAAAAAGGGACTGGATGTACTATGTATTTTAGGGGGGGACGCATATTACGCACTCATACTACATATTGATACTCAATAAAAATTCAAAGGATTTTTTGGAGAAGGTGATCGTCGTTTCTTAAATCTCTTTAATATTCTGTTGATCATTTTTTATTTCTTTTGTTTTTATCATTTACATTTTAAAAAATAAATGTGAAAAGAAAAAGGGGGGAATACGAAGAAGGCAGTAAGAATTTTTAGAAGGTGATTTCTATTTAAATTTCTTTAAATTTTTGCACTTTCTGGCGATTGATATTTTTGAATCATTCGTCATTGCGTTTAAGAACAAAAGGAAAAAATAGAGGGGAGTTTACCTTCGAAAACGAGCCATCGGATTCCTTATCTCCTTCGTCGAAATCAAAGCCTGAGATGGGGATTTTAGAGTGTTAATCAGCCGAATAGTGAAAGTGGGAATTTCCTTTGTTTTTGAAGTGGCTAGGGTTTGGTCTTTGAGAATCGGTTAAAGAAGGGGAAAATTAGGGATTTGCTTTGATTGTTTAAAGAAAATGGTAGATTGCCATCCAATTTCTTTTAGTTTTAATGTTAAAAAATGGCGTCATTTGGTAAAACAAGAAAGCCCACGCGTTGACCCAATTTGTAAGCTGGATATGCGCATTTTCACTTTAAATGGGAAATTTTCGCGACCAGTCCCTCCCATTTGCGCCACCTTAATTTAATCTTATCCTATTTCTTTCATTTCTGCCCTGAAGTTTGAGGGCTATTCCAATTCAGTCCGCCCTTGTGTGTTTTTTTTGGAGTTGGGAACATTTGCACTTTTAGCCCTCGTGCATTCACGCGCATTGTATTTTAGTCCTTATGACAGTTTCATTGATTTATTTTATTTATTAATTATCTCTGTTAGTTTAATTTTATTTCAATTAAGTTTTTTTTCCATTTTAATTTGTATAATTCATTATTTCTTTTATACATTCATTTAGTGTTTATCTCTTAATTTTTTTTATACATTTTAAATTACTTTCATAAATTGCTTTGTTTTTTTTATAAAAGTATTATTTTAAAATCACCTTTTATATATCATATTATTTTAAAATTTTGTACAATATTTAATTTAAATTACCTATATATATAATTTACATTAAAAATAGTTTTATTTTATAAAAATTATTAATTCTATGTTATTTTATATATATAATTTCTTTTAAATCTGCTTATTTGCATCTCCTTTTAAATTTATTATGTATGTAATTTATTCTTGAAAAACATATATTCTTATTTCTTTGTTATTTAGGATTCTTTCATGTATATATAGTTTTATTATATATTGGCCTGTTATTCTTTTATGTATATTGTTTATTCCTTATTTTTATTATATCTTCATTATATATATTGTTTACATTGATTTTTTATTATTGTACGTACATTATCACCTTTAAATAGATATGTATTATTTTTAAAATATTTTTATATGATATTTGCTCTGAATTTCTTCTTTCACAATATTTTTATTTTAATATCCATTTACATATTTTTAAGTTTTATTTTTATATATGTAAACCATTTCAAACCCTAGCATGCATTATTTATTTGTAAGTTTTTCATATAGTTTTTAAATTGTTGTGTATTATATTGGCTCTCAGTGTCCATATTGCTCTGTATATTATGTGTTGCGTTTTATTTTTCATATTGTTTTATATATTATTATTGTATATTGTCAATCAGTCTTTTGTACTATTACTTCAATTTCTGTTCATCTATGTTCAAAAATTGTTATATTTTATTCTAATTTATTAATGTTGTATGTGAGCACATTGTTATTGTAGGTTCGCAAATTTGTTTTTTCTCTTTTCATGACTATAATATTTTCACTCATTAGAAGGATATATTACTCGTGTATATTGTCCAATGTTCGTAATTTCGCCTTTTGTTTATTTTCGCCTTTTTGTTTTAAAGTTAATTATTCCCTTTTATTTCAAGTAAAATTAAAACGTTTTGAGATAGTTTACAATGGTTTATTTTAAAAAAAAATTCAAATAAGGCAATGTTCAATATTTAGAATTTCGAAGAATCGTGCCCTACCGTGCTGGGTTTTGATTTTTCGTTGGACTAAATATCTGGATATCCTTTTATAAATTTTAACCTTTTGTGAGTCAAAAAATCAATTGTGTTTTCAAAGGTATGAAGAATCGTGTCCAATCGTGCTGGATGTGATGCTGCATACCTTTGAAATGAGAGAGTTTTGATGACTAGCTTACACCATTCAAATATTTTAATAAGAACCATATTTCAAGATTTCTTTTCTAAAATTTTAAACATAAGGACAACATGTGATCAATCTGGTACCAATTTTTGGGCATAGTGGGGGTGCTAACTCTTCCTCCTACGTAATCGGCTCCTGAACCCATTTTATTTTTTTTACATAGATTAAAAATGTTTTAAACGAAATGTCTTATCAGGTGGTCCAATCACACCTAAACAAAAAGATTGGTGGCGACTCCACATGTTGTTTAAAAGCCGATTTATGTTTTTTCCCTTGAAATGAAAAATGGTTTCGACAAATATAAAAAATTATACAAACTTCGTTGAGTCAAGAATTGAGTACTAGATGCTGTCGGACACCTTGAGACTTTAAAATCTATCTTTAGTTGTGCACAAAAATAAATAAAACCGTACATTGAGCAATAGGGCTCAATGGTGTTAGCATGATTTAAAACATTAATCAAATATAGAAAAACACCAAATACACATAATATGGAAACAAAATACTATCTAAACCATAATTGCATTTCATGTCTCATGAGCTTAACATCTTGCTTTATGCTATTTAACATGTTATATACCAACATTTAATCATATGCCATTACATTTAAATTACATAAATAATATAGCATATCATAAGGATCATTTTACTTTCTCTTTACATTCTCAAATCTATTGATTCGTTTTATAATCGTATCAGCCCCTAGGGCTCGTATTAACTAAATCAAATGATCTTTCATTAACCATCTTTTATTGTTTTCACATCAATATAAAATGGCACAATTCATTATTTAATGTCAATAAGCAAAATAAATGTTTCCATTGTCCCTAATAACCGAGTGTAGAGACAAGATGAATACACAGATCATCCAACCATCACACCAATATATTCGACACTCAGTGCCTCATCAGTACGTTTGAAGTATAATGCACTTCATTGCTAATTAGTATAAACCAAAGTAAATATATAAATGTTCCTAGCATCTCATCGATACATTCAAAGTATAACATGTGCTCCTCACCTTATCTGTATAAACCAAAGTAAAATCCCATACACTAATCCTATGGCATGCCAAGTACACCCAACTCTATCCGAGACCGTTACGTTTAACACCCTATACCTAGCCCAGATGCCAAGGCCAAGTCTAGAAAGCTACCTCGAATATTATCAAAGTGCAGTATTTTAAAATTTAGTTTTAAGCAAAACCAAAAAGACTTAACAACTGTAAAAAAAATCACATTTACTATTATCCTAACGCATCGTATGTCTTAAAATTACTGGAAATAGGCTAGTAAAACTACTAAGAATAAACTGGATAAATAATATGATCGAGCTCCTGATTTGCTGACCCGATCAAATATGTGGGTTACTTGTAATATAGTCAATAGAAGAAATGAATTATGATCTTATAAAAAAATAATTATATGTTCAAACGGATTTATGTTAAAACTAGTAAGGTGCCAAATTTGTGTTCGAAATCGAATCCACAAGGTAAACCATTCAGTTTAGTTTATTGGAACAACACAGACAGATAGTAAGTTAGATTCTTCCCAAATGCAAAATAGATCAGAATAGATGCAGTTTTCCAATTCCCTACCCTCTACACACTATCTCCGACCAACCCAACACACCAAATAGGGTATTGAATACCAATCAAATTCTACACACCAAATAGTGTCAGTATGACATATTCTAATGATTATAGTCTAGCTGTCAGATCAAAATATAGATACTAGTGGTTTAGCCACTGTCTCTAAATAGAATACTTCCTCTTTTACTCAATCCTATCTGATGAAGATGTAGATTCAAGTAACAGTTAATATAGAGGCCTATACACTATTTAGATTCAATTCATACCCGTACAGAATAATTCAATATCATTAACAGTTATTGTATGGAATGTACACATATAGATTTTTTAGTACTCAGTCTCAGATCACAAAATGATAGTTTATATAGTTTAATTCAGTTCATATAGATCCCATAGAAGGCTTGCATTTGTTTCAAACGACGTTTTTAGCCCGAGGGAAAAATTTTAAAATTTTAGTCCACACCCCCGTGTGGTTTCACTCAGCTTGGATAGCTAGCCCGTGTGGCTCTATAAGGCTTAGGACAGGCCCATGTGTCCTATACGGCCTGACACACATTTATATCACCTGTCCGTGTGGTCATAATTCACAAATAATGAGTTACACGGCCTAGGCACACAATTGTGTCTTCAACCGCTGTGAACCCTGCACTAAACATTCCCACACACGGTCTGGACACATGCATGTGTCTCTAGCCTGTGTGTCTCTAATTCATGAACAATAAGTTACATGGTCTACCACACGGCCGTGTGGCATCGACAGCCCCATTTTGCGATGACTAAAACTCGAAGAAGAAAGGTTTTTAGTACCGACCTGATGTAGCGTCTATGCAAGGGTAATCCTGACACTTCCAAAGCCTAAAAACAAGATTCAATGACCCAATTAACTTAATAAAAGCTTGATTAGAGCACAAAACTAAAACTTATTGAAGATTCCGACACAAACTTCCGAATGAACAACAACAATACCTTCGCCTAGGACAACCAAATCACTGATTGTAGACGTTGGGGGAAATGTTATCCACGAGACCTTCTCTTAATGAACAACAATCGAACATATAGACAAAGAATTCAAGCGTAATAGTCAAAAACCCCACATTTTTTAAAAGCAAATAATAGCGAGAGTTAACAAAAATTCAATGATAGAACTTATAAATTTACCTCTCGGTTGATGCAACGACAAACTAGAATTCTCATTTTGGCCCAGTATAGTTACGAAAACAAGCAAAAAGAAAAAGAATAAGGAAGAAGAGAAGAGGAAGAAGAGAAACTAATGTGAAACTAATTTTAAAATTAAATCAAAACTAACAAACTTCACTAGACAGTAAAATATTTCCTTAACGCATACGCAGAGACTCAAACATAGGACTAGCAAGTATACAGAAGCTTAACCATTGTACCACTAGATTCATCGCTGGCACAGAATTGCGCAGAATTAAACTCAAGTTAATAGTTCAAGAGTAGAGGTTAGTTTAAAATAAAATAACAAGACTTTCTAAAGGCACTACTCGAACCTTTGACCTCAAACTCATACACAAGGCACATAGCCATAGATATAGGGATTTAATTCAGATAAAAACCAACAATCAAATATTTAAATTTTGGGACGTTACAACTCCTTCCCCCTAAAAGAAATTTCAGCCTTGAAATTTACCTAACTCAAACCGATAGGGGGTATTGCCGACAAATCAATTCTTCAGGTTTCCAAGTGGCTTCTTCAGTGCCATGGTTTCGCCACATAACCTTAACCAGAAGAAAAATTTTTGTTCATAATACTTGACGTCTCGATCTGGAATCTGAACAGGCTCCTCCTGTAACACATTGAATTTGGGCCTAGAAGTTTTGGGCCTTGAGCATGGGAGCGGTTGAAGGCAGCTTATAATATTCTGTTGTGCATGCAAATTTCGTTAATGAAGGCTTGTTTTAGTGGTTAAGTGTGTTAAGTGTTGGAGAAGTCCTGGGTTTAAACATGGACTCTAGCAAAAAATTTGGTTTAAGGTGAATCAAACCCTGGGTGTAGTAGGTAGGCCTTAAGAATATTGTTGGAGAAATTGTGACACAAAAAACCTTATGGCTTAGTGGCAAGTGGCGTGTGGAGCATTTGAGGGGAGGCATGGGTTCGAATCCCATAGCAAGCAAAGAGCATTGATTTTGCTAACAGGGGGCGGCAAGAGTTGGTGTTGAATTTAAACTCTGATGTTGGAGGGATCCCATATCAGGAAGCTAACATAAGAGTGGATGGGAAGTTGGCTTTAAATAGAGAGAACCATGAGGAGAGTAAAGGTACCTTTCTTGGCTGATCCCTTTCGCTTTATGGCGTGCTCGTTTGGGTTGGGCGTCGGCTAAGAGTGCTCGGAGCGTGGATTAACTCCAGTCTCCAATTAGGTGTGTATTTATCACTACTCTTGTTGTTGGATGGCTACTTCGGGCCGCGATGGGCCGAAAGGGGCCATATGGGCCCAATGGGCCTACGGGCCCAATTGGATAAGTTGTTTGATTGTGTAGTAAATATTGGACTAGGCTAGGTGAATCGAATATCTGTGGCTAGGTTTGGGCTAAAAGGGCCACACGAGCGTGTGGGCCCATTTGGGCCGAGAATAGGCTTTAGGCCTAGTCGTATTGTTATCCATGTTTAGAATACTTTAGTTTACCAATTACTGAAATGCCCTCGACTTGTAAAATTACCAAAGTACTCCCGATTTACAGAATTATCGTTTTACCCTCGATTTACAGAATTACCGTTTTACCCTTGATTTTTAAAATTATCGTTTTACCCTCGATTTACAGAATTACCGTTTTACCCTCAGTTTATAGAATTACCGTTTTACCCTCAGTTTACAGAATTACTATTTTACCCTCGATTTACAAAATTATCGTTTTACCCTCAGTTTACAGAATTACTATTTTACCCTCGATTTACAGAATTACCGTTTTACCCTCGATTTGTAAAATTACCGTTTTACCCTTGATTTACAGAATTACTGGTTTACCCTCAATTTACAAAATTATCGTTTTACCCTCGATTTACAGAATTACCGTTTTACCCTTGATTGTGAAATTACTGAAATACCCCTGTAGGGTAGAATTTCCGAAATACCTCTATAGGGTAGAATTACTGAAATACCCTTATAGGATAGAATTACCAAAATACCCCTGTAGGGTAGAATTATCGAAATACCCTTGTAGGGTAGAAATACCGAAATACCCCTGTAGGGTAGAATTACCGAGATACCCTTGTGGGGTAAAATTACCATTTTGCTCCTAGGGTGTTAAATGACTGTTTTGCCCTTGTGGGCAAGTGACTGACTTGGACTGTGTGTTTGACGGATTTGATTGTGAATATATGTTGGTGATATGAATGACTTGACTGTGATTGTTTGATTCAAATATGGGCATGACATTCTGCATACATGACATGTTGCATGGGTTGGGATTTTGTACGGAGGAAGCGTTTTGGTGGCTATGCCACAAATATCTGTTCTGGTGGCTCTGCCACAATATCTGTATTTGGTGACTCTGTCACAATATCTGTTGACCGATCGATGGCTAAGTGTCGATCACGCTACCGAAGGCTGTGTGCCGTTGTTGTGGGCTTCGTGCCGATTATAGACCCGTTATTAATGGCTCTGTGCCAACCTAAATATGGCTTTGTGCCATCTTGACTATGGCTTCGTGCCAAACGTATTTACCTATAGCTATGTGCCTAACATATTTGTTGACGACTCTGTGTCGATCATATTTACCGAAGGCTGTGCGCCAGTTATATTACCGTCAGTGATGGCTATGTGCCGAAGTTATTACAGTTATCTATGGCTTTGTGCCACGTATTCTGTTAGGTGGGTTTGCCACATTATCTGATTCTGGTGGCTCTGCCACAATATCTGTATCTGGTGACTCTGTCACGATATCTGTTCTGGCAGCCATGCTGCAAATTCTGTGGTGTGTAGCGGATGGGTGGGTCGAGTTGTCTCCCCACATGGTGTAAAGTTGGTACGGGGGTGTATACGGCTGGATTGGGTTGGGATTGCATTCACATTCTGATTCTGATTCTGTCACGTAATTCTGATTCTGATTCTGATTCTGTTACTAATACTGGTTCTGATTCTAATTCTGTTACTGATTCTGATTCTGATTCTGTCACCTAATTCTGATTCTGATTCTGATTCTGTTACTAATATTGATTCTGGTTCTGATTCTGTTACTGATTCTGATTCTGATTCTCATTTTGGTTCCAATTCTGATAATGTTTCTTATTCTGTAATGGGCTAAAGGTCCATCTGGTACTGTCTGTTGTAATGGGCTAAGACCCGATTGGTATTGAAATTGTAAGTAAGGCTGGGGCCAGACTTTTAATTCTTTTAGATGACTGACTGTTCCTTTTTATAGTAGGGGATTTCACACTGAGTTTTTGTAAACTCACCCCGTTTATTAACCTTTCAGGTAATTTCCAGCCTTAGATGGATCGGGATTGCTAGGGGCTCGGAGGAAGCCACACACACTGGTTATGTTACAGTTTTGGTTATTACCTTTAAATTATTTTATGTGGGTTGTAGTAAAGCCGTTGTAATTTTCTGGATTTCAAATTTGGAATTTTATTTATTGTTCTTATAATTGCTAGTATTAGAACACGATTTTCCAAAGCAACTATTGTTATTCAAAACATCATGTAACCGCAATTATTTTTAAAGTAAGTTTCCGCAACTACCAAGATTTTTACAAAGTTGTTAAGAATGTTATTCAGCTGAGGTTTTCTAACAAGGTTTAAAAAGGGTATAAGTTTTTAATTATTAAGAAGGGTTTTTAATGGAAACATGGTTTTCGAAAAACACTTCAATGTGACACGCCAAGTTCGAGCCAAACTTCCAGGCCGGGTTTGGGGTGTTACACCTCTTTAAAAGTCAGATCTGGTCGTACCTTAATTTCCTTAATAGTAACAATGTGTGACAGATCAAACCGATAGTGCCTCAACATCGAGACGTGAAACACATCATGAATCCAATCCAACTCAGGAGGTAATTCTAGCTAATAAGTAATAGGTTCGACACACTTTAGAATATGGTAAGGTCCAATAAACCTCAGACTCAACTTGCCCTTACGTCCAAACTGGAGAACCTTTTTCCACGGAGACATTTTTAGAAACACCCGATCACCTGCAGAAAACTCGATATCTTTTCTCTTTAAATCTGCATATGATTTCTGTCGGTCAGAAGTGACCTTAAGGCGGCCTCGGATCAGCTTAATAGTATTCTCACTCTTAGAAACTAGCTCGGGACCCACAACCTAACAGTCACTTCACATAGTACAACACAAGGAATACGACACTTATGACCATACAGAGCCTCGTAAGGTGCCATCTAAATACTAGACTGGAAGCTATTGTTGTACGAAAATTTAGATAATGAGAAATAATCCACCCAATTACCCCGAAAATGTAACACCCCTTACCCGTATTCGACGTCAAAATAGGGTACGAGGCGTTATGAAATATAAACTCACACAATCATACAAAACCGAGACATGAACTTTCGTCCAATTTGAAACTTTTCATTCACATGTATATCATCCCTTATATGGGCCTTTGAGGCCCAAAACATACGTTGGGTGTGGTTCGGGACTAAACCGAGAACTTTCAGAACTTTTACAACACTTAGAAAATTTTCTTATTTTGGGGAGTTACACGCCCGTGTGGGTAGGCCGTGTGGTCACATACGCCCGTGTGGCGTGGGACACACTCGTGTGCCATGTAACTCTCTGTTTATGATGTCATCAGCAAAATAAGGGCACGTGGCCATGTCACACGCCCATGTGCTAAGGCCTGTCCTTCACATAGTTGAGACACACAGCCATGTCTCTTCTCGTGTGTTTACTACTGGGCCTTCTGTTGTACCTAATTAGGGTGTAGGGGACACACAGCTGGATCACACGCCTTTGGGGCTGGCCGTGTGTCACACACGACCTAGACACATGCCCATCTGTCTACCCATGTGAACAAATAAAAGGCTATTTTCCAAGCCAATTGCCACCCTTATTTGCACAAACACATACATGACTTCAAGGGCACTTAACATGGCATAATTGAGCACTTAAAACATACACAAACAAGAAATGATCATGATCATTCCATCTTTACTAATACATGCATAAAACTTTATACTTTGTCAAGCCAAATTCATAAATTTGCATGCACTAAGAGTTGAAGTTTACTTCCATTTAACATACTCATGTCTTAGTTATTATTATGCCACTTACTCACAATTCCATCATCAAACATCCATAGTCACATCCACAATTCATCCATGCCAAACAATTTTAACCACGTCATGTATGACCTTGGCACATGCATACACATATGAATAGGTTTACAACCAAATAATCAATATGAACCATATCTCATGGCCATATACAAAATAAATCACCAAATCATGATAAGCCAACACACTTGGCCAAATTAATAATGACATAATTAATGAAAAGACGAAGTCCCTATACATGCCATAAACTTAATATACTTATGTTCACTTATACCCAAATGATGCTTGATAGTGTGATGGCATCTCTGGCAATCTCTAACCCGAGCTAGCTAAATCAACCTATAAGACATGGGAAAGGAGGAGGGGTAAGCTATATAGCTTAGTAAGTCCATATGAAAATAATGAGCAACTCGTGCTAGTCATATACTATGCTTGACAATATAAGTACAAGTTAATATAAAAATAGTTATAAATCTCAATGTCGTAATATAACCTATTCACATGTTTAGTCTCTTTTGATTTATCAAAATAATTTTACATTACTCGACTTTTAGTTTAGCAGCCATAATTTCTCCATTGTAGCATGTTTCCTAATTAGAAAATCATTTTAAACATCATAGTAAAAGTACACATTACTTATGTATATTCATGTTTTCATGCATATATAACTTATTCATCGTTTTAATAGGCAATTAGGTTAATATTTCCTTTCACTCATAACCGATAAATCACAATTCAAATGAACAACATTTACTATCTCACCAATCAATTGGGCCTCCAAGGCCTAACATATAGTCATCAATTGTGTTTCCATGCATTTATACATCATGACCATAAATGAACAATCATAGTGCTATCTCAAAGTCACTTTCATAGTGATTATAACTCACAATAACATGAAGTCAATACTTAAAATCTTGACGTACATACCTGTACCATCTCGTAACATAACCACTAACTTTTTCATCTTTTGCATACCCGTTGAACACTTGGAATACTAAATGGATACACGAGAAGTCTTTGCACATAAGTGCCTTATACGTAGCTAAAGCTACCTCATATCTCATATCACATGAATGCTCGCTCTCGAGCAAATCTCGGGTCTGCTCACACAAGTTGACGGTTAAGACGTAACTACACAATGCTACTCACACAAGTTGTCAGGTATCCGCCACACATGTTGGACTACCCAGCCACTGGTAGACGTACAAGACTAGTACCTAGATCACATAATCACACGTATATCTCAAATATCCTTAGTGACATGTCACTCGTATCCTATTCTATTCCTAATGTTCAAATGGGAATTTTCTCACTTATCCGAATTTCATCAAATACAACTATAGAACCAATCATTTATTTTATACATTATCAAAGCATATAGAATATTTAAAATACAAACATAACATAGCATTATTTACATACGAACTTACCTTGACACCAAAATGGCAAAGAGGGACCTAACCGTCAATTACTCGTTTCCCTCGTTCTAAGCCCGAACTTTATTTTTCTTGATCTAAAACATCACATCTAATTTATTTAATCATTTTTGCCCCTAACTTTGTCATATTTACACTTTTACCCCTAAGCTCGTAAAATGATTTTCATTCAATTTCTTTGTACTTTAAGCCTAGCTGTACCATTTTCATAACTATAACAGCCCACAATTTCCATAAAAAAACATTTTTATGACACATTTTATAACTTTTACAAATTAGTCATTTTAAGCATTTTTACCGAAAATCACTTAGTAAAAGTTGTCTCTTTAACCATAAACATGTATTTTCTACCATTAATCATCAAAATACACACATGTTTATCACGGGTCAAAAGTATAGACTTTAACCATAACTCAAATTAATGGTAGAAATAGATAGATCTTGTTACGAGGATTTCAAAAAAGTGAAAATCATTAAAAACGGGGCTAGAACGGACTTACAGTCGAGCTTGGAAGCTTGGAAAACCCTGGCCATGGTTTCTTCATGTAAAATTCGGCCAAGGAAGAATATGGACAAGAAATTTTGGCTTTTATTTTGTTTATTAAGTCATTTAATTACTAAATGACCAAAATGGCCCTAACTTAAAAATATTCTATTTTACCTATTTCGTGTCCATTTTTGTCCAACACATTATTCAATGGTCTAATTACCATTTAAAGACCTATAATTTAAAATTTCATAACAATTGAACACCTCTAGCTTTTAGAACTAAAGTTTTGCACTTTTTACGATTTAGCCCTTTTAACTAAATTGAGTGCCCAAACGTCGAAATTTTCGAACGAAATTTTCATGAAATCATTCTGTGAAATTGTGGACCATAAAAATATAATAAAAACAAATTTTCTTACGTCGGATTTGTGGCCCCGAAACCACTATTCCGGCTAGACCCAAAATCAGGCTGTTACAGAAAATCAATTATTCAACTTTAGAGAATATCCTCCATAATCTGAATAACCCGTTCAGACTGTCTATCAGTCACAGTGTGATATTTAGTATTGAAATCTAATCGAGTGCCTAGCGCCTCGTGAAGCTTCTTACAAAACCGAGAAGTAAAATGTGGATATTTGTTTAAAATAATTGAGATTGGAACTCCGTGTAGTCTTACGATTTCAGAAACATACAATTTCACAAGCTTCTACAATGAGTAATCTGTCCTGATAGGAAGGAAATGTGCAGACTTGGTCAATTGATCAATGATAACCCAAACTGAATCTTTCTCAGTGGGTGTTAAAGGCAACCCACTAACAAAGTCCATCGCTACACGCTCACAGTTCTACAGAGGGATCTTAACTGGTTGAAGCAACTCAAAAGTTAACTGATAATTGGACTTAACCTTTTGGCATGTTAGGCAGTGTCACAAAGATAGTCACTTCCCGTTTCAGATCAGGCCACCAGTAAAGTTCTAGAATGTCCCGGTACATTTTATTTCCATTATGATGCATAGCATAAGGGCTACTATGTACCTCCTGTAGAATCAATCGCCTCAACTCTTTATTGTTAGGCACACAAATCCGATCCCTGAAACACAAAACCTTGTAACTACTTAAACTAAAATCCGAAGTTTCACTTAAATCAATCTGTTGCAGACGTTAAACTAGAGACTTATCACTCAACTGTTTAGATCGAATCTAATTGACCCAAGTTGGTTTAACCTGTAATTTAGCTAGCAAACTCCCATCCTCGAAAAAACTCAGACGAGCGAACATCACCCTCAGATCAATCATCGCTCTACATCTAAGAGCATCTACCACCATATTAGCCTTATCGATCAATCACCTCAACTCTTTGTTGTTAGGCACACAAATCTGAGCCCTGAAACACAAAGCCTTATAGTTGTTCAAACTAAAATTTGAAGTTTCACTTGAATCAATCTATTGTAGATGTTAAACTAGAGACATATCACTCAACTGTTTAGCTTGAATCTGATTGACCCATGTTGGTTTAACCTGCAATTTAGCTAGCAGACTCCCATCCTCAAACAAACTCAGACGAGCGAACATTGCCCTCATATCGGTCATTACTCTACGGCTAAGAGCATTTACCACTACATTAGCCTTATCGGAATGGTATTCTATCGTGCAATCATAATCTTTGAGCAACTTGACCCATCTATATAGCCTTAGATTTAACTCCTTTTGAGTTAACAGGTACTTGAGGCTCTTGTAGTCGGTGTAAATGATACACCTCTCACCGTAAAGGTAGTGCCTCCAGATTTTCAGAGCAAACATGACTACAGCTAGCTCAAAATCATGAGTAGGATAGTTACCCCCATGCGATTTCAGCTACCGCAATGCATAAGCTACCACTTTACCATCCTACATCAGAACATATCTCAAATCAACGTGTGGCGTATCGCTGTACACCACAAACTCCTTACCTGACTTAGGCTGAACCAATACAAGGGCTTGGGCCAGAACGGACTTGAGATTTTCAAAACTCGACTGCTACTTTTCAGACCGAACAAATGGGGTATTCTTACACAATAGCTTAGTCAAAGGAGATGCAATTAGGGAAAACCCCTCAACAAACTTCCAATGTAACTTGTTAAACCTAAGAAACTTTAAAGCTCAAACACATTCCTCGGCTATCTCCACTTGACTATAGCCTCAATTTTCTTGGGATCAACTCGAATCCCCTCGGCAGTCACTACATGCCCCAAAAAGGAAACCTCCTAAAACTAGAATTCACATTTGCTAAACTTAGCATACAATTGCTTCTCACGGAGTATCTACAGGATAGTACGAAGCTGCTCATCATGCTCATACTCGATTTTGGAATAGATTAGAATGTGTTTAATGAAAACTACAACAAACTGATCCAAATACAGTTGGAACACTTGATTCATTAAATCTATAACTGTAGTCAGAGCATTCGTCAAATTGAAAGGCATAACTAGGAATTCGTAATGCCCATAACGAGTCCTAAAGGCCGTCTTACACACATCAGTCTCCTTAACCTTGAGCTGATGGTAACCAGAACAAAGGTCAATCTTAGAGCAAACAAATGCTCCATAGAATCGATCGAATAAATCGTCGATCCTCGGTAGCGGATACTTATTCTTTACCATCAACTTATTTAGCTGACGATTTTCTGTACACATTCTCATCGATCTGTCTTTCTTCTTAACAAATAGAACTAGTGCTGCCCACGGAGACACACTTGGTCTAATGAAACATCGATCAAGAAGTTCTTGAAGTTGAGATGTTAACTCCGCAAGCTCTTTCAGCGCCATGTGATACGATGCAATAGACACCAGAGTAGTACCCGATAACAAGTCTATGTCGAATTCAACCTCCTTGGCCAGGGATACACCAGGTAACTCCTCAGGGAAAACTTCCAGAAAGTCCCTTACTGTGTGTATATCCTTTACAGTTAGCTTTGTAGGAACATAATCTGACACAAAAGCGAGGTTGCCTCGTAACCTTTCTGAACTAGCTTTTCAGCTATAAGATCGGTAATTACGTTAAAAAGATAATCTTGATGCTCACCAATTATAAAAATATTATTGTTTTCATTAATTTTCAAAGTAACCCTTTTAGAGGCACAATTTAGACTGACTCGATGTTCCACAAGCTAATCCTTACCTAGAATCAGGTTGAGATAAAAAAAAGGAAACTCCATTAAATCAGCTAAAAATATCACACCAAGAACTCTAATAGAAACCATTTATATACTTTTTCAACCCAGAACGACTGACCTAGAGGACTAATCACAGAAAACTCTCTAGCAGTATTCTCAATAGATATACCCAGATTTACAAAAACAATACTAGCTATGTATGAGTGAGTAGACCCGATATCAATCAGAGTAAAATACGGAACATAGTAAATAAAGAATGTATCCTCTATAACGTCAAGTCATCACTCTCCTCTCGACGTCTTGAAGCATAAACTAGTGTAGGCTCTCGTGCCTCAGTTTGACCCGCTTTTATGCTCGATACTCTCTAACCTATACCAGAACCATTACCATGCCTGACCATGCCACGGCCCATTGGTGGTTATTGAACTACTCTCGAAGGTTAAACAGGACCCAGAGCTGGAGTCTGTGCCACAGAGGGCACCTGATCTGGTCGACGAGCAAAATCTCGAACACGATGGTCCATTGACACATAACGGAGACAAGATCCTAGCTTCCTCTAGCACTTGCTTGGATGGCGCTTCCTATAGTCACTACAGAGCTGAATCTTAGTCACTACGGGTGGTGCCTCGATCCTCGGAGGCCCATCAAACCTCGCCCGCTTCTTAGGGCACTGTCTAAATCTAGAGGGACTCGAATCCCTCTAGACCTTACCTTGACCTCTCTTCCAGTCTCGCCTCTCCCGCTCCCTATGCTTCACTTTCTCCGCTATCTTATTATTGTCAACCAAGGCTGCAAAAACCCACTACCTTTGAGGATCTATCATAGCCCACATATCATAATGCAAGTCCTCCTTGAACCTCACACACTTATCATAATCAGATGCTACCAAAACTCGAGCATACCTGTTCAATTTTAGAAACTTGGCCTTATATTCAGCCATAGATCTCTCACCTTGCACCAGATTTATAAACTCACATTGATCAGCCTCTACATAACTCGCCCACTATACTTACTCTAGAAGGCATTCTTAAAGTAGTCCCAATTAACCTGTTGGGCTAAGCACCCTACACAACCGTCAGCCACCATTAATAGGCTTCGTCGCAAAGCAAAGATACAGCAGCCTTTAATTTTTGAGTGGGAGTGCAATCAATATCGGTCATAATACGCTCAGTAGTCTCTAACCAATACTCAGCTATGGTAGAGGCGACTCAAATGACACCCCTGAAAACCTCAACACCATTCGATCGAAGATGCTTAGTAATCGACCCTCAGCCTTTAGATTTAGAATGGGCCCTAACGACCCTCTCTAACGCTGGAATCGTAGCCTGGGATAATGCGTTATCCCCAGTTGTCGGGGTCTGAGACCCAGTCTCAGTAGTAGGAGTACCAACAGTCTCGCTGGTCTCTCGATTAGGCATACTACCCATAGAGGATGACTCTACTTGAGCTCTTCCTCCACGCCCACAGTGTCCACAACTATCGTGTGAACCTATTTTTCACTTTATCTACAATGTCAGAAGTGCACAGATCAGTTCAGAATCCTCATTACAGTTCTCTTATCAGTTTGTTCCAGAATACTTAACTAGGCAACGGTTTCAATTTCTATAGTATCTCAACTAACTAGAATAATTAAGAAATTCTTACAACTTCGGCAATGGAGACTCGGTCTTTTATAAAATCAATTTTTAGGGTTACTTAGAAAGCTTATTTTCATTTAAAAACCCTTTTTTTAGCACAAAATAGGCGCCCAGAACACAGCCCAAGTGTTTTAAACCTGGCTCTGATACGACTAAATGTAACACCATATACCCGACCTAGACGATAAGGTCAAGTCTGGGAAGCTACCTCGAATATTATCAAAGCACAGTATTCCGATATTTAGTTTTAAGCAAAACCCAAAAGAGTTAACAACTGTAAAACAAAACATATTTACTATTATCTTAATGCATCGCATGTATTAAAATTACTGGAAATAGGCTAGTAAAACTACTGAGAATAAAGTAGATAAATAGTATGACCGAGCTCTTGATCTGCTGACCCGATCAAATCTGTAAGTTAGCTGTAATACAATCAACATAAGAAATGAATTACGATCTTATAAAGAAATAATTATATGTTCAAATGGATTTATGTTAGAACCAGTAAGGTCCCAAATTTGAGTTCAAAATCAGATCCATAAGGAAAATTATTTAGTTTAGTTGATAAAAACAACATAGACAGATAGTAAGTCAGATTCTTCTCAAATACAGAACATATCAGAATAGATGAAGTTTTCCAATCCCCCATCCGCTGCACACTATCTCTGACCAACCCAACACACTAAATAGGGTATTGAATACCCATCCAACCCTACACACCAAATAGTGTAGGTATGACATGTTTCGATGATTATAATCTAGCTGTTAGATCAAAATATAGATACCAGTGGTTTAGCCACTTTTTTCAAATAGAATACTTCCTCTTTTACTCAATCTTATCTGATGAAGATGCAGATTCAAATAAAAATTAATACAAAGGCCTACACGACCATTCAGATTCAATTCATACCGGTACATAATAATTCAATATCATTAACAATTATCGTATAGATTTTTCAGTACTTTGTTTCAGATCACAGAATGATAATTTATATTGTTCAATTCCATTCGCACAGATTCCACAAAAAGGCTTGCATTCGTTTCAAATGTCATTTGTGGCTCAAAGGAAAAGTTCCAAAATTTGGTCAACATACTCGTGTGGTTTCACATGGCCTGGATAGTTGGCCCGTGCCACTCCACATGACCTATCACACGCCCGTGTGTCCATCTGTATGTCCTACATAGCCTGACACATGCCCATGTGGTCGAAATTCGTAAATAGTAAGTTACACGACCTAGGCACACGGTCATGTCTTTAGCCTGTGTAAACCCTACACTAAACATTCCCACACACGGTCTAGACACACGTAATGTCTCTAGGTTGTGTATCTCTAATTCGTGAATAGTAAGATACATGGCCTACCAGACAGCCATGTAGCTTTAACAATCCCATTTTTCGACGACAAAAACTAAAAAAAAAAAGGATTTTCGGTACCCACCTGAATATCGTCTGTGCAAGGGAAATCCCTAGACTCCCAAAGCCTAAAACCAAGATTCAATCACCCAATTAACTCAACAAATGCTCGATTAGAGCTTAAAACCAAAACTTTTCAAAGGTTCTGACACAAACTTCTAAATGAACAACAATACCTTCACACATGACAACCAAGTCACGAGTTACGGATGTTGAGGGAAATGTTAGCCATGAGACCTTCTTTTAATGAACAACAATCGAACATATAAACAAAAAATTTAGGTGAAATAATCAGAAAATCCATGTTTGACAAAACGAATAATAGCGAGAGTAAAGGAAAATTCAACAACAGAACCTACGAATGTACCTCTCGATCGATGCAACGACAAACTAGAATTCTCAATTTGGCCCGATATAGTTACTAAAACAAGCAAAAAGAAAAAGAATAAGGAACTAAAATAAAGAAAAGAAAAGAAAACAGAAAGAAGAGAAACTAACATGAAACTAATTTTAAAATTAAATCAAAACTAACAGACTTCACTAGGAAGCAAAATATTTCCTTAACATATACGCAGAGACTCGAACATAAGACCAACAAGTATATAAAAGCTTAACCATTGGACCACTAAGCTCATCATTGACATAGAATTGCGCAAAATTATACTCAAGTTAATAGTTCAAGAGTAGAGATTAGTTTAGAATAAAATAGCAAAACTTGCTAAAGGCTCGAGTCAAACCCCTAACCTCAAACATGTACATAGAGCACATAACCACAAATACAATGATTTAATTACATTAGAAACCAACAGCCAAACATTTAAATTTCGGGACGTCAAAGTTAATGGGGTATCCAATACTTGAAACATATATATGTACTTCACATATCATAGTTTAATACAATTCACATCATGCTCAAATCAATTTCATACCATTTCATAAAATTATATGTATATTATCACATTTTTCATAAGTTACCAATTATTTCATACTTACCCATTCAAAAGACAAGTAAGTTCATTACCTTAAGCAAGATCATCAGAACAACAATATATATAATTTGAATTCAAATCTTGAAAGTACAGACTGGAATAGGTTACTCTTTTATGGCCTTCGCCTTTCCTTTATATTGAGATGACCTGACGTTGTCTTTAGTTTCGTATGATAAATTTGATAATTTAAACAAGATTAGCTTTAGAAAAATATATGAAAACACAAAAATAAACATAAATTGTATTTTATTCATTTTAGTCCCAATATCTAAAATAATCTTAATTTTTTTTATTTTTAGTATCTAATAAAAATTTAATATCATATTCTCTCATTGGGACCTCAAGCTTTTAATATATGACTGTATCTTCTAACAACTTTCACTTTATTCAATTTAATCCTTAATATCAAAATTAACTATATATCCAAATCTTTAATTCCAAGCTAATTTCACTATCTTTTAATATAATCTTAACAAAATCAATACATATTTTCTTATAATTCATCATTATCAACGCAAATTTCACTAAGGTTCAACAATGGTAACTTGGTAAACATTTACTAATTCAAATTTCTAACACATGGGTCTACTAAATCTAGTTTGCAAAACAATGAATCCAAAAAAATTTCAAAAGAAAAGCATGCTTACCTTAAAGGTTTTGGGCCCGAATTGTAAATGGGAAAGCAATTTTTTTCTTTCTTTCTCTTCCTAACTTTGACGACACAAAAGAGAAGATGAAGACTTCATCTCTCTCTTTCCACTATTTATTATTTATACTAAGATTAACAATTTAATTAATTTAATTAATCTTGTTGAACTTACTAATTTAAGACTATTATATATTATAATTATAATATAAATGTTAATTGGATTTAATCATCACATTTCCACTAACTCATTAATTAAAAATAATTAAATAACCATTGGGTCCTTTGCTTAATTGCTAATTGAATTCTCAAGTATTTTTTAAACTAAAATTTAATAGTGATTGTACTTTTACAATTTAGTCATTATACTATAATTAATGATTTTCTCGATTTCATTACTTGACCGTCCACTAATTTATTTTCATATTAAATGCATAAATCTTCCTATTCATAATTTCACTTACTCGAGTTACGGAATTGGATTCTAAAATTAAATTTTTCAACACCGGCTAACATGGATTGTTACAAATATGCTCAAATAACCAAAGCATAACTTTAATGAAATATGAAATATGAACTATGATATAAATTCCTATTTTCTCACATTGCTTCTTCTTTAATCTCTCTACACTAACTAATCTTCATTTCACTTTCTTCTTCTAGCCATTTATTTCTATGATAAGAAATAAGCTCAAAATGATGTAGGAAGAATTTATCAAAGATTTAATTTAGGAAACTCAGGGCAGAGAAAAGAAAAAAAGAAAAAGAAAATTCTCTTTTTCTTTCCTTGAAACTGAAAATGGTAAAGGAAATAGAGAAGTTTCTACACTTATTTGATATTTCTATTATAAAAATCCCCCTTATAAGACAATCAAAATATTTTACTCTAATGTACTGGATAGAATTTATCCCCATAAAAAGATCTTATACTTTCTATATTTTTCCTTTATGTAAACATTCAATTCAATCATTAATATTAACATGATCATTGTGTTCGCATAAATATCTCACATCAATATAAAATAGTCATTTTCCATTTCTCGTTAATAATATCCTTAAAATTCATCTGACATTTCAATCCCTTAAAATTTACCCATAATGTAATACTCCAAAATTTCTGATATTATTATTTTGAAGAAATTCAGAGACATTTTAAATAAATGAGATAATGAAGGATTAATTTGAGTTGTTGAAAATAGATTTAGAGGGAATGTTTGTGAATATGAGATTTTGTAAAAAGGGTCAAATTATAAATTTGGAGAATTTAAAGGATTATGTTGCAATTTGATCAAATTGAGGATGTAATTTTTGTTGACTGATAATTTTTAATTTTAATTCGTATGTAAATTGTAATGCTAATTAAACAATAATTGATTTGAACCTTATGTGATGGCCTGATGGTCAAGGTGTTCACAACCCTAGGTGCGGCCTGGGTTCAAGTCACGTTAATCACATTTGTTGTTCAGGTTTTGTTATGATTCACCAAAATAAAATAATTGATTTAAAATAAATATATTCAATTGTATAGTTCAAACCAATAAAAACCTATTAGACAAAAAAAAATTATTAGTGTGTTGCACCTGATTTATATGTATGCTAATTAAATGTGGAATGACTTAATTTATACTAAAGTCAATTAGTTTTGAAAAATAATTGAGAGAATAAAATAACTTTTTTAAAATAATGAAAATTAAAAAAATAAATTAATACATAAGACTATTAAAATAACATACAAATTTGGTTAAATACAAAAGATAGTTACACTAAATTAATTATCACATCTAATAAAAACGCTTAAAAAATAATTATTGAAATTTGAATTTCTTTTCCACAAAATATTTTTCACAAGTACCAATCAAATAAAATATAAATAAAAAAATATATTTAAGATTACTCATCAATCTTACGATAAAAGTATATAAAAAATCATTATAAAGTGAAGCTTTATATAAAAAAAATCATTATAAAGTGAAGCTTTCACATTAGACAATATAATAGTAGTTTTCTTCTTTTTTTTTATAGTCAAAATCATTCTTACAGAATTGCCCCTCATTTTGAGAGAGATTTCCCTAAAATGTTAATGGCATATGGAACATTCTAAATATAAAATTAATATTAAAAAATAAATATAAAATATAAAAGGAATTAGGAAATTATATAAAATTAAAATTGAAAAATCTAGACGTATAAAGTAAAAAAGATTAATTACCTATCAGTAACAATGATAAATTGATAATTTTTCCTTTTCTATTGAAAAAGTTGAGTTGAAATTAATAATCACAGAAGTAATATTTTACAAAAATTAACACATAGTAAATAATAAAATATTATAAATTATATAAAGTAATATATATATTTAATACTAAGTGAAAAAATAATATTTTTTTGTAATTTTCTTGCCAACATGCTCTTTTAAATCATCAAAGTAGACAAAATTATAAAAGACAAAATTATAGCTAGTTTAGCAAGTCATTAAGCATGAACACATTGTTTTGTCTTGATGAATTGTCGTTAAATATGATTTTATAAATAGTGATAATTACGGTATGAGATGTATGCATGAACATGTGAATAAATAAGCTAATTGAGTTTATTAATATTGTATGAATATGTTAGCATGTCATCATATTAATGTGTAATTGCATGTGAGAGTATATGCTAGATTTATGATTTAATAAAGCGTAAATATGTTAGTTTGACTTGATTGGAATATGGTTATGAACGTGTTGTAGGATGCTCTTTTTTAACCTTTGATGTTGTGTATACATTGTGGTTATTCTAACACTCACTGAGCTTGTTTAAGCTCACTCACTCTTTCTAGCCATTGCTAATATTTAGCGTTTGCGGTGTGAGCGGAGTAGAAATTCCAAGGAAGTGATCAAAGATAGGGTTAATGGCTGAGTAGGTGATATTATTGCTATTCTTTTGAATTGTGGGAATAAGGTAATGTGGTAGATTGTTAGTTGATTATTGCCATGATGTTTTAAATGATTGTTCGATTTTATTATTCATAGAATTAATGGACGTTTGATGTTAGTTCATTGGTTTACTTAGCTTAAATTATTGATGACACATTGAAATGGAATATGGATGTTTTGATGATGAATATTGAGGTTTTACAAACTTTTTAAAGTGGTATATATCTAATTAAGTTAGATGCCCTGTTTTGGTGTTATTCTTGCTATTCTATTCATAGGTATTGATAACTAGGTATTTAGTATCGATACCCCTATGATATTTCGAATGTGTAGGAAGTCACTAACTCAATTTGGCATCAATACCATTTCTCAAGTATTGATACTCAAGGTAATAATACCTATACATTTTGGATTTGTATTGATAATTGATGAGCTTTAATTTTTGCAGGAAAACAAAATGCTAATTTTGTACGTATTTTCTAAACAGTATCGATACCATTAATTAGAAATATCGATACCATTGAATTAGTACCGACACTTACGTGATCTTGAGGAAATTTTTTAAGTGGTTTTAACGTATGCTTCTATTTTGTTATATGCTCGTTTAATGTATGTTTAGCATAATTTAATATCGCCTAGGGTATTATTGACTTGGAATCTCTATAAATATTCAAATTGATGATGTTCACATGCTAATGGAACGTTATGCTATGTGTGATGTTGTGACAGTGGTGTAGCATCCTGTTACTCGGGCTCGGTGATCGGACCAGGTATAGGGTGTTACATTTGGTGGCATCAGAGCCTAGATTATTTAACACTCAGACCTAAGTTATTGATGTACAGACTGGGTTATGAAACCCATGTGTTGAAATTTCTTTGAATACTTGAATTGTTTGAGATATTTCTGAATGAATCTCATGAGTTTGTTTGAAATTTGGGTAGGAACAGGAACACATTGCCTTTATTCTAAAATTTTATTGTAGGAACGTGACTTTGATTATTTCTCCGCCACTTACACCCTTGTTTGTTTGTTTGTGAATGTTAGATTATTAGATTTGATATGCCTCTCAAGAGGATGGTACATCCTCTGCACCTTTTGTGTCATTGCATAGAGTGAACATATTTGATGAGGGTCTTAGCCCTCAATGAACTATGATTGGATTGTGTCAGAGGATTGCTGGTGCTAACTGTGCTCTTACACATGTCAATCATGCACCTATTAATTGAGCGTTATTGCTTGAACCTCTAGAGGCATTTGGTGGTAAAGAGTTTTTTGGAGTGAAAGGGATTGATACGACTGTAGCTAAGTACTGGTTGGAAGAAGTTGAAAGGATCCTTGAGTAGATGTCCTATTCTGACAAGGAGAATTTGGGTTGAACTTTGTCCCTATTCGACGGTAAGGCTTATTGTTGGTGGAATATTGTTAAGAGAAGTACTACCGCTAATCGTTTGGCTTAGGGCAGTACATGAAGGCTTGTAAATGTGAGTTCTTGGGTTTGGTTCAAGGTAGTTTGGCTATGGTTGATTATGAGTCAGAGTTTGTATGACTTAGCCAGTATGCTCCTGAGAGGGATCGTTGTAAGAGGTTCCATTTTGGGCTTAATCGTGAGATTCGAGTTTACTTGGTAGCTTAGAATACAAAGTTGTTTAATGAGATGGTTAAGAAATCCAAAGCTGTTGAGGAGACTGTAGCTGAGCCGCCTCATTTTGTGGTAACTGAATCGGGTAAGAGGACTTTTGATGGTGCATCTAGACGAACATCCAAGAGAGGGCATGATAATCAGAGTTTTGATATGTGTGCACAACATGAGTTTCGACCAATCTAGTCTAAGCAGCTGAGTAGTGTTGTGGTTAGTACTGGAGGTCCGTCAAGTGGTTTTGGATGGCCGCTTAATGCACATTGTGAGCGTAGGCATCCTAGTGAATTCTGCAAACTGACAAGTTGATGTATTAAGTGTGGCTCAAAGGAACACATGTGGAGGGATTGTCTAAACAAAGTTGAGGTTTCACAGACTTAGAGTTCTACACCTGCATCTGCACCAACTAGAGGTCATCGTTGCAGAAGGGGTAATAGGAGACCGGTTGGGTAGCGAGTTGTTGCTCATACTATAGCTACTCAAGTTGAGTCACGAGGTCTAACTCAGTTTATGTCATTAGGGAACCACAGGGTCAAGATTCGATTGATGAGATTGCGAGTATTTTTGGCTTGCAATCAATTCGTATATTACTATTAGTAGACTTTAGTTCTACGCCTTCGTAAATTTTAAGCGATTTAGCTAGTAAGTGGAAAATTTCGATAGAGACTATTAAATTAGGAACAATGATTATGAGTTTTTTAGACGAGGGTGTTGTGTTGAATAGAGGAAATAGATAGCAAAGTTACCACAAAATAATTTGTAGTAGTGAATAAGATCTTCAAGAAAAGCCATAGGAAGTTAAAGAGAATAGAATCAGAGTGCATAACGAAAATGTCATGGTTAGTTTGAAAGTAGAAACAACATATTTTACGTTTAAGCAAGTGACGTGTCAGTAAGTAAACGAGGACGAAATTCTTTTTAGAGTGCAAGAGTTGTCACACTCAAAAATTGGGTCTAGAATTTTTGAGTGTAAATTAGGAATTTTGGCTCGGAATGGGTTCAGAAATTTTGAATTATGGTAACCCGAAATTATTTTTGATTATAGTTTTTTGAAAATCAAATCAATTTTTGAAAATAAGGTAGGAAAGAACTTCAATTTTGAAAAGAGAATTGTTTTGTAAAAAAAAAAGGTTAAATTAAAAGTAGTTTTAAAGCAAATAAACCAAGTTTTAAAAATCAGCCTATATTTTCCCCCTTTACCCTATCTTTTACGTGTATGAAAAAAAAAGAAACCCCTTTATCTCTTTTCTTTGTTTAGTCTATTAGAAAATACAACCCTAAATTTTCATCCTTCAATTTTTGGTCTCTATTACTCAAATATTTTGTTTTCTGTTATCCTTCAAACATAGAAACCCCTTTGAATTCAAAGAAAGACACCAAAAAAAAACACCATTAAACCAATTGATATTTCTTCAAGTGAGTTTTTCAGATTTTAGATCAAACGTTCGATTCTTCATCAACAAAGGTAATGATTTGTTTTCCTATTGGTTTTTAATGATGCCTAGCATTTTAAATTGAGTTTTTATCCATTGAATCGAAATATTTGAATAAAAGCTGAAAATTGGGTCGTTAATGGTGAAATTCAGAATTTTGTAGAAAAATAATGTTTCAAAGTGTTTTTCAACTTTTTTTGACATTATTAGAAAGTTTCTAAACTTTCCCTAAAGTTTTGTTTAGGGATTTTAAGGTTTTATTGAGTTTTCATGAAAAATGCCTATTTTACGTCGAAATTTTAGAACCCTGAATTTGGGTAATTTTGTGTGGTTCGAGGGTTAATAATCAGTCATAAATGAATAATTAGATGAATAGAATTAGTGTTAGGCAAAAAGGATAAGTTGTAATGCCCCAAAGTTTTAATAATTTAGTTGTGAGAATCTGCAGTAATTAATTTTTGTATCTGTGGTTCTGTGTTCTAATTAAGTTTAAGGTTGGAAGTTCGAGCCGCATCATTAAAAGTTTTTTTTTTGTTTTGGAATCGACCCATAAGCACGCATTACCCGTTTAAGTTCAATTCTGTGTGAAAGTGTGACAAGAATGAGCTTACTGGTTCATCGATTAAGCATCTGTCTATATTCTGTCTGGTTCTAAGTTCGAATCCCGTAGTATGCGTAGGGAGTATTTTTTTTTTTTGCAATTGCCTAAAAGGGGTAGTTATTTTTAAATAGTTTGAAGATTTTTGTCATCTTTTTTCTTTACGTTCTTTTCTTCTAAGTTTATTATTTATTTTTTTTCTTCTTTTTCTCAATTCTTATTCTTTTCTCTTATTTTGCCTTCTTCGGTATTTGATTCTGTGCTAATTGTGAGTTCTTCGTTTCCTTTAAGGTCAACTATGTGATTGTTGAGCGAGGATATTGCAAGAGGCGTTATTCCACCGTGTTAGTCTGATTTCCTTCTGTTTCTGGCAAGGTTTCGAGTAACCTCCGAAATGTTCCTCCGTCAAAGAAAAATCAAGTGCGTACTGAAAACTTTAATTTTGCAAGTTTTGGGTCTCCAAAAATAGTGGCTGTCGACACCACACAACCAAGTACACGGGCATGTATCTTGGCTGTGTGAGCCACACGGGCATGTGGTAGGCTGTATGATCGGCCGTGTAACGCACTGTTCATCAAACTGGGGCCACACGGGCGTGTGTCCAGGCTGTGTGTGGCCATATTAGTGCAGGGTTCATACAACCATGAGATATATGCGTGTGTGGCCATATTAGTACCGGTCTAGGCCATGTAACTCATTGTTTTTGATTTAAGACCACACGAGTAAGCACATGGGCAAGGACACGGCCGTGTAACTCTCTGTTTACATGTTGGAACTACACGGGCAGAGGGCATGGGCATGTACCGAGGTCGTGTGAGCCACACTAGCAAGGACATGGTCGTGTGTTCAAGCCGTGAGGTAGTATAAAGGAGGCCAGAAACCCGTTTTTGAGGCCGTAAATATGGTCTATGATTGATAATGATTCCCCCATTGTATGAATAATCTGAACTTGATTGAGTGAGAACTCTTTGATACTCTGTAACTGACACATGAATGTTATAACTGTAAGTGCATTGTGAATATCTGTACTCTGCATATGCACGGGTTAGGATGTTGTGAAGAAGGAAGTAATCTACTCTAAATTAGTGGTTAAGCCACTACTAGCGCTTTGACGCATTATGATCCAGCAGCTAAGTTGTGTTACTGTAAATGTGTCAAATAGACACTTCGCGGTGTGTAGGGATGGATGGACATTGAATGTCCTTAAAGGTGTGTTGGGGTAGTCGAAGATGGTGTGTAGCGAATGGGGTTTAAGAATATCTGCATCTGAATCTGATATGCGGTATATATATGAAATTGCATATATGTAAAAATCTGTATACAATTGATCTATTATGAATCTGAATTATAAATAGTCCTGTACTGACTCGAATCTCTGAATATAACTACTTTATAATGAACACTAACTGAAAAACTAAATTTCCGTACGCACTGAGTTCACAACTCATTTTTTTTTTGGTTGGATTTCAGGTGATCCCCAATCATGAACGAGTTAGTGCAGCGGACACTCGATCAAGCTTCTATTTTTTTAAGTAGCATATTAGGGTTTCGGTAAACTATAATAGTATGAATTTGGAGGATTATACTCTTAATTAGTTTTGTGATGAATGTGTTATAAAGTATGGATAAACTTTATTGTGTTATTGTGTGACAATTAGTACTTAATGAGGTAACTCTCTAACATGGGTTGGACGTCCAGGCTGAGTTTAGGGTGTTACATAAGTGGAAGTTGAGATAAATAAGTTTCAAGTTTGTTAGTCGAGAATTTTAGTTCTAAGAGGAACTAGCCTTGGACCTATATTTTTGTTTGTTTAAGGTGTGTAATGGTTGCTAATTGATTGTGTATATTGTGTGGTTATTATGTGTGAAGCTACGGACTTGTTGGAGCTTTCTAGGAGAAAAGTTAAAGCAAAGAAAAGCTAGTTTAAGATTTTGGTGACAAGGCGGAAGCATGAATGGTGAGTGTTTGGTATCGTTGCCTGTAGACACGATTCATAGTATTAATTGGGAACTTAAGAACCACTTAAAACCCTATACTAAGTTTCGAGTGTAAGCTTTCTTAGACCCCTCATTTATTTCGCAAAGTATGTGATTGTGTGAGGTGGATTGAGTATTAAGTTGTAATAATGTAACATGTAATAGCTCTTGTGAATGTGTTAGTTGTGGGCATGTGAAACGTGTCGAATGATAGTGGTGATGTTGTGTTAGCAATATAAATGTGTAGTGAAATTGTGCAAAAAATGGTAAGTGCGTTTGTGTTGAATTGTGGAATGTGATGCTAATGCAATAGGTAATGCGTGTGAATACTTGTATGCGATACACTGATTTGAGTGCACACCTATATGGATGGATATGTGATGGCTCAATGAGCATAGTTGTTACACTTGAGGTGCAAATAAATATAAATTTGATAAGCATGCAAAGTGTACAAATTTGTGATATGAATTGATGATTATGAATAGAGATTATGTGTATTAAAAAAGTAATTAAATGTGTGTATTTGCGAATATTTTGGCCTTGTGATCTTTTGATATCGTTGGATATAGTTGGCATGCCATAGGATTTGAGTACTCACCCTTATGTTTTGTGATTTGGGCATTGATGCCTTGGGATAGTTTGGAGAGATAAGGGAATGTGAGCTCCTTTCATCGGGATATGTTGGTGTGTTGAAGAGTGTTAGCTAAATGCTACGCTTTGGGGATATGTTCAACTCTTCGAGTCATTGGTGTGATGGAGATTCGTGTATTGATTATATGGTGATAGAGCTCACTTTTATGTTTCATGCTTCCAGGTTTCCAATTTATCATTAATTGATTAATATACGGAAATATTGTGTGTAAATGCTTGTGAATATATATAAGGTAGTTTAGTAGGTCATTAAAGCATGAACACATTGTTTTGTCTTGATGAATTATAGTTAAATGTGATTTTATAAAAAGTGATATTATGGTATGTGATTTCTGCATGAACATGTGAATAAATAAGCTAATTGAGTTTATTAATATTGTATGAAAATGTTAGCATGTCATCATAGTAATGTGTAATTGGATGTGAGAGTATATGATAGATTTATGATTTAATGAAGCGTGAATATGTTAGTTTGACTTGGTTGGAATATGGTTGTGAATGTGTTGTAGTATGCTCTTGTTTAACCTTTGATGTTGTGTATACATTATGGTTATTTGGACATTCACTGAGCTTGTTTAAGCTCACTACTCTTTCTAACCATTGTTAATATTTAACATTTGCGATGTAAGCAGTCTAGAAATTCCAAAGAAGTGATCCAAGTTAGGTTTAATGGTTGAGTGGGTGATATTATTGCTATTCTTTTGAATTGTGGGAATAATGATGTTTTAAATTATAGCTTGATATTCATTGAATTAATGGACGTTTGATGCCAGTCCATTAGTTTACTTAGCTTAAATTATTGATGACGTATTGAACCGTAAATATGGATGTTTTGATGACGAATATTGAAGTTTTATAAACCTATTAAAGTGGTATGTAACACCCCAAATCTTGGGCTTAAAAGAATTAGGCCTTGGGTTTGGAGCGCCTAAAATTCTTGAGAGAAAGAAAATGACACAATTGCATGTTAGTCCTGTTGGGTTCGTGATTTTAGATGTTAGGGGGTCTCCATGAAGTCTTGGGTTCAAGCCTTGGCATAGGAAAAATTTTGGTTTTTAGCATTAAGGGAACCCTGATGCTAAGTTGAATGCTTCTTAAATTTTGAATGGTAAAATTTTGTAAAAGAAGCATGGTGGTTTAGGTGGTAAGTGACGCCTCATAAGGGAGTGAGGATTGGAGTTCAAGGCTTGGAAGGAGCACTGGATGTTTTATTTTTCGTCAAGGACGTGTAGGTGGTAGAGTTTGATCAAAACTCTACAGAATAAAGGTTGAATGAGTCTTAAAGGGATATGAGGAGGAAGTTAAGGGATAGAGTTGATTGTTGGAGGAAATCGAGGAGTTGAATTAAGAGAAAGTCTAGCCGAATGGGGACTTTGGGTTGCACAAGAATTCGGCAAGGGGGGATTTAGTTCATTTTCGGCATTTGGGGTATTGTTTTGGTATAGCCGAATATTGCTAGAAGAATTCTTTGTGTTTTCGTTTGTTTTGTTCACTCGTTTTGGTATCTTTGCCTTTCGTTTTCAAGCCTATCTAACTCCGGGTTGTCCGCTGTTTTATTTTAGCCAAAAGTGCATTACCATTTAGGCCATCTGTTAGCTGATTTCTTCCCCATTTCTCATCTTCTAGTCTTCTCCCTTCTTTCCTAATCCTTTTACCTTTCTTCTTTTCTTCTGGCTTAAGTCGAATGCTAACCCTCTTTCTTTTTTAAACCATGGCCTTTCTCTTCTATTTTCCCTCTAGTCTCTCATAGTCGAAATCCCTATTCTCTCAACCATCTTCTTGTTAGCCGGATTCCCTTGTTGCAACGCTATTTTCTTTGATAGTCAAATACTCCCTATTCTCTCTCTATCAGCTATTGTCGAATCCGTCTCCCTTTTATTCTCCTATCATAAGGCTGCGTTCTTCTCCTCTTTTGCCTGGATTAAGTGTAACTCGTGGTGACTCATTTTCTTTATTTTGGTTTTCATTGTTGGTGCTCTTCTTTTCCCTATTGTCGAATCTTCCCTATCTTTCTTAATCTGATGTTGGCTGGTAACTAGGTTCACTCAAGGGTTGATAGTGGGGCAAGTGATGTGAAGCAATCGATATCCCACTTCTAGTTTTGATCAAGTAAGTGTTTTTGCCAAGTTTGGATTGAACCACATGTTTTAACAATCCCTTTTAACAAAGCTTTTGTAAACGCAGATTTTTCTAGGGGTGTAAAATTTGATATCGAATAGGGAGATTAGCAAGGCTTTATTATTTAAGGTTCGTTGCTAGGGGATTCGTAGCACGTTTCGTAAACTAGGTGTGTACATACACCACCTTAACTCTAGATCAGCAAATCCCGAAATGTCGAAAAGCCGAAAGAATGGCAACGGTTGCTACACTAGCGCATGAACACACGTGTGGAAAATCTGATGTGATAGTAGAGGCCATCATGAGCGAACTCATGGGCTGTGGCCGTAATGGGCCATGTTGGGCTGAGTTGGGCCGTACGGGCCCAACGGGCTCATAGGCCCTAGATGTGTAAAACTCACCAATAGATGGGAAAATGTTGGACCGGTCGTGTCACTCACATGGCTTGGATAGAATTCGGGCTTGGTGGGCTAATGGGTCGTGTAGGCCTATGGGCCTACTTAAATAGACTTTGGGCCCAATCACACTGTTTGTTTGCTAAAGGTTGCACGAGTCACGCAAGACGACTGTGAACCTACTGATGGGTCAGTAAGTGTACTTAGACCCTAATTTTTGAAATGACCATTATGCTCTCGAAGGAAAAAATGACTAAAATGCCCCTACATGTTATATGATTGTTATTGTATGCCATTTATGATATGTTTGCATTCATGTTATATTATGCTGCATGGGGGACTGGATCATTGATTTGGAGGAAGTATATGATTTGTTAGGGTCGCATGGTTGCTTGACAACTGTGGATCCACCGCCGACTTAAAGCCATTATGTGATTGGCAGCTCTGCTGCAAAATTGGTTAGTGCCGCAACTGGTGCTACATCAGGAGTGTAGGGATAGTTGGGTCGATTAAATCCCTACAAGGAGTGTAGGGTTGGACGACATATGGAGTGCAGAGTTGGTTGGGTATTTGTGCATTGCATAATTTGATTCTGATTGTGGCATGGGCTCAGGCCCAACTGAGGCTACGATGGAGTAAGGCTCAAGTGCCACCGTTATTGTAATGGGCTTAGGCCCAAATTGATGTGATGCATGCTTTACGATCGATGAGGGTTGTTCACATTGAGTTTTTGTAAACTCACTCCCCTCTCTTAAATTTTTCAGGTAATCCTCAGTAGATGGTTCGACTTATGGGAGGACTTGGAGGTGGCCACACTACGAACAAATTTAAATATTCTATTTTCTTTTACATTACTTAAATTACTTTCTCGTTGGGTTTTGGATGTAATAAGGCCCTTTCTCTAATTTTTTAGCTTTTAATTTAGGGAGTTTTTAACTATTATGATTTATTTCTGTTAAAGTTAGAGCGTGATTTTCCAAAATGATATCTTTTTTCAAAACATCACGTTTTCTCATCATTGTTGAAATGCTTCCGCAACAAACATGTTTTTAAAACTAAGGCTGGTTTAAAATGGTTAACAAATAATTAAGTTGACTTTAGAATTAAACAAATGGGCTTTTATCTTTCAAGCGAGATTTATTAATAAGACAGTTTTTCAAAAAAGCAGTTTAATGTGACACGCCAAATTCGGCCATAACGTCTAGGCCGGGTTTGGGGTGTTACATGGTATATGTCCGATTGAGTTAGATGCCCTATTTTGGTGTTATTCTTGCTGCTCTATGCATAGGTATCCGTAATATAGTATTTAGTATCGCCCATGAGATTTTGAATGTGCAGGAAGTCAATAACTCAATTTGGTATCGATACCATTTCTCAAGTATCGATACTCGGGGTAATAATACTGATACATTTTGGATTTGTATCGATAATTACTGAGCTTTAATTTTTGCTGGAAAACAAAATGCTAATTTGGCACCGATTTTCTAAACGGTATCGATACCTACATAATCTTGTGAAAATTTTTGTTAAGTGGTCTTAAAACATACTTCTATTTTGTTATAAGTTCGTTTAATGTATGTTTAGCATAATTTTATGTCACCTAGGGTATTCTTGACTTGGAATATCTAGGGTACAGTACAGGCTGCACTAGTGGAATCCGTATAGAAGTACACTTCTTCTATTTGATATTGATTGTACAGGTAGAATCCATATGAAACTTCTCTCCTTCTATTTGACATTGATTAGAATAGGTTTTATAACCTATAAATAGAAGTAGTCGAAACTTCTCTTGTATCATTTGAATTTCAACATTAGTGAATTTTCTTCTCATCTACTCGTGGTTTTTTCCCGAAAGGGTTTATAGGTAAAATCTATGTGTTTTTATTTTTTCGCTCTTATTTCTTTGCGATCGTTCTCTATTGCCATTATCTACATCTAGTTTTTTATAATTTAAATTAATAAAAAATTTAGAAAAACTTAAAATTAATAAAAGAAACTAAAATAAAAAATTTGATCAAAAGAATTGAGCTTTTTCGTGGTGAGAATCATATCGATTATAGAAGGTCCAAAAAGGCGAAAGATGTTTGGAATAATAAAATAAATGAAATAAAACATTAAATAGAAGTAATAAACAAATAGACATACTGTTATATTACCTCATCATCAAATATAATGTTTTATCTCTCTGGTGTTATTGTTGTTCGAACATGATTTCCTATTGTCTCTTCGAAGAACCATTGCTTTAATATTCTATCTTTTTTTTAGATAATCCTAAATTATTATTGCTAACAAATTTGGTTTTTTTTTTGCTAACAATTATTTTAAATGCAACTGATTAAATATACCTAACTATTGAATTTTATTTAGGCTTAAGGGTACTTGAATTTTTTCAAAAAAATAAAATAAAATTAAGCCCCTACTTTTTTTTATTCATTTAGGTATTTGAAATTTCAAAATGCATCAAAAGACCCTCAAATCTTTAAAAAAAAAAAGCAATTAAGCCCCACTTTTTTTTTGCACTCAATTTCGTACTTGAACTTTTAAAATGCATAAAAAAGACCCTCAAACTTAAAAAAAAAGTAATTAAACCCTTCTTTTATTTAAAAATAGAAAAAAGTACAAAAAAATAAAAACTATAAATTTTATTTAAAAAATTAAAATATTAAAAAATTATTAAAATTAGAAAAAAATATAAAAATTGTAAAAAAATATAAAATATTGTAAAATTTTATAAAAATAGTAAAAAATTATAAAATTTTATAAAATCGTAAGAAAATTATACAAAATATAAAGAAATATAAATTTTATAAAAAAAATTTTATGAAAATTATCCTACCAAAAGAAACATTTTATAATTTTTCTATAATTTTTTTTATTTTTTTATCATTTTTCGTCATATGTCACGCTTTGTTGCGATAAGTGATGACTTTAATTGAGAAAAAAGCTAAGGGTTGTTAAATTTTTTTTATGACTTTTATAAAATTTTACAATTTTTTATTTTTTTACAATTTTTATAGAAAATATAATTTTTAATAAATTTTAAAATTTTTATTAAAATTTAATAAATTTTTTAAAATTTATTTTTATTAATTTTTTCTAATTTTTAATAAAAGAAGGGGATTAATTGTTTTTTTGAAAAACATTGAGGGTCTTTTTTATGCATTTTGAAAGTTTAAGTACCCAATTGAGTGAAAAAAAAGTAGGAGTTTAATTACTTTTTTTGAAAAAGTTTAAGGGCCTTTTTTATTTTAAAAGCTCAAGTGTTGAATTGAGTGAAAGAAAGAAAAAAAGGAGGGGCTAATTTTTTTTTTAAGTTTGAAAAACCTTTTATTTATAACTCTAATGTTTTTTTATATTATACTTAAAATTCTATTCAAATTAAGACTTAATTTTATACATTTTTTAAAAAATTACCTTAATATTGTTTAAATTATTGTTAACATGATTATTATAATTAATAAAAAAATATGGCGTACTATCGATTAAAATTATAGTCGTGCAATAATATACTACCTAATAAATTGTTTAAAAGTTGTTATATGATAAAATTATAAAAAAATTATGATATGAAATATCCTCTTTTTTTTTGTATTAATTTTAAATAAACTCAAGTTCTACTTCTACTAATTTATTGTTTAAATATAAATACATGTAATCAGCCCACAAATTCAACTAAGGACGTTTTGTATTTGTTGAAAAGTATAGATTAACATTATTATTATTATTATTATTAAAAAATATAGCCTGATTATTATTAATAAAAATATGAATTAACAAGAAGTATATATTTTGTGAATTATTTAATTCTTAATATTTAAATATAAAATAATTATTTTAAATTAAATTAAAATTATATTTAAATGTTCATTTAGTAATATCATAAAAAAATAAAGATATTTTTGTTTATTCAAAAAAAAATTTATATTTTTATATTAAGTTAATATTTGATACATTAATAATATATATTTATTTCACAAATATAATTAATCAAAAAAATATTTAATCCAACAAATTCAATATCAAGTGGAATATTATACCACATTTGACCTTAATATTTAATGGGATATTTACTATAATTTAAATTAGTCAGTCTTATATGCAAATTATTACGTCAACAATATGTAGAAATGAGTAAAATAATATGGCAGATCTCAACTACTTCCCTAATGGGGTCATGTATAATATCTACATCGAAATTAATTTTCCAGAGTCCCAATCAAATTGTCTGATATATTATATGAGAGAAAGTGGGTCTAAAATTTTAAGAAAAAGATAAAAGTCAAATGAAGCATAAAATATTTGATTATATCAACTTGACACCTGCTTTATTTAATGCATGCAATCACATTTTAAAAATTGATGAATGACGTTTTAGTGGTAGAATTTAAACAAAGGTATAATAATAAATTTAACCCTCAACCTTTATATATTTATTAAATTTGATTCATTCATTATCTATTGGAAGTAAATTAGAGTTTTTTAAACTAATAAGGGTAAAGGGTCAAAAAGACCTTAGTAACAAATTGAAAAAAAATCAATTAAGCCCTTTCAAATTTTTTTTAAAGAAATCATAAAAATTATAATCAATTTTTTTTAAAAATTTATAAAAAAATTTAAATTTATTATTAAAAAATAACAATAGCAACCCATTAAAATCAAATCATAACATCATCAATTCAGGAAAATTCTGAATAGTGTTAGTTCTCAGAGTAGCGTTAAGGACAACCTAAAAGGATTCGTAAATGTTGAACGTAAATACTAAAACATTGCATGAAAGGTATTATTTCGAACAACATTTTATTGCACTCAAAGGACCGAATTAACCATGCACTAACCAAAAAGATCAAATATCAATGTGAACAACTTAATTACATCAACAATGAAAAGCAAATAACCGACAACATCAACTCGACATTAGAACAACTTAACTCACATACCTCATTTCACAGCATCAAGGCATCATAATTTACAACAATAAACCCTTTTCAATTACAAATTTAAAATAACCTAATTTTTGTATTAAGACAACTTAAATTCCAGCATTAGGTCCACTTTAATTAATGTTTCCAAACAACATAATCTACATCATTACATAACTCATGAGGCATTTTCAAGTATAAGACAAAATAATCATCAACAACATCCACTCCCGACTCAGACTCGACTCAACCTTCACATGTACCTCTAAAACTAAATTTTCGAGCTTGATTTAGTCTGAGAATCGACTAAACCTATAGTTCTAATACCACTAAATGTAACACCTTATACTCGATCTGATCGTCGAACCTAAGCTACAGTGTGTCACAATCGTTGTCAAAGCAACTACGAATAATTCTCCACTAAATTATACAATTAATATAACTAAATCAAATGAATATACATTCCTTAAATATACTTAAGTAATTATGAGTTTCATTTATATGCATCTAATATCATACAACCGAGCAACCATATGTATATATATATAAATTAGTACTAGATTATAAAGATCAAAGTCTAATTGTAATATTATATACCATGGACTCCAACCTACTAGGTACATCCTGAGGTCAAAGCTAAAAAAAAACAAAAATCTTGAAGTAAATCTAACTTGTGCACGAAGAAAATAAACTAGATGCTGAATAAAGTTCTGAGTGGTATTTCCATAACTTAAGCATGTAATAATAGTATAACCAATTCTATCCTAAGTAAAACAACTCAATCATAGAATATCCATCAACTTAGCATAATATAAATACAAGATTCATTTAGGTACATACCCTATTGTATACCATTGAGATTTGTATCCCATTCCATATAACAATTAAATTATACAACTTTCTATTCTTTTCCCATTTAGCCCTTAGTTCAATAATGAATTTCAACCATAGCATTCCACTCAATAATTATAATTAATTTACCTCAATATTGTATAAGACATTATATCATGAATAAACAATAACTAAATTGGTTTTGGGTCATATAAATACAAACTGAAAGCTCACTTTACCCGTCATCGACTCTCACTTTCCTTTTCCCTTTTGATGATGTTGCATTTTTCTTTGATTTAATTTTCCAATTTTACAACATAGACCACCTTAAATAGAACATTAAATTTAAGTACAACATTCAACATAACCAAATTTGGATTGCACCACAAATTCGACATAGTAAAATTTTTTTTCATTATATTTTTATGGTCTGCAATTTCATGGAATGATTTTTTGAAAATTTCGTTCGAAAATTTTGACGTTTGGGCACTCAATTTTGTCAAAAGGACTAAATTGTAAAAAGTGCAAAAGTTGAGTTCTGCATGTTAAAGGTGTCCAATTGCTATGAGATTTTAAATTAGAGGTCCTTATATGATAATTAAATCATTTGTTAAGTTAGTGGACAAAAATGGACATGTTGAGATAAAATTTTAAAGTTTGGCAAAAAAGGCAATTTGGTCATTTGGTAAATAAACAAATAAAAAGGGAAAATCAAGTCAAAATTTTATCCATAATCTTCTACCTTGGGCGAATTTCATAAGGACACCATAGCTAGGGTTTCTTCAACTTTCAAGCTTGATAATAAGTGCATTCTATCCCCGTTTTTAATGTTTTTTACATTTTTGAAGTCCTCGTAACTAGATTTACCTATTTCTACCATTATTTTGAAGTAGGGTTCATGCTTAAAAATTTACCGATGTGTGACATGAATGTATTTTGATGTTTGATGGAAGATATTGTATGTTTAAGGTGTGATAAACAACTTTTACTAAGTGATTTTTCATAAAAATACCTAAAAAGGACATATTTGTAAAAAGTTGTAAAATTGGTAGTAAAAATCTGATTTAATGAAAACCGTGGGCTGATATGAGCATGTTTATGGTTCGGATAAGCTTGGGTAACAAATAAATTGAGTGCATTTCATTTTACGAGCCTAGGGACTAATTTATAAAAAAATGTGAAACTTTAGGGGCAAAAAGGTAATTTTTCCATAATATGATGTGTGGATTAACCAAAAAGCTCAAACATGAATTTTTACAACTTCCATAATTTCCAATCATCAACCAGTTAGACTAAAATGTGACACCAACCAATTTTTCAACTAAATTCGATAATAAGATAACATCATAAATGAAAAATAAATTAAAAGTTTAGTGTTCAAAAACTCACTGAAAATCTTCTTAAGACCCAATTCTACCTACTCTAGCTTGGACTTCCCTGTTTTCAATTGGGTTGTCTCTTTTCTTGCAACCTTGACTTATCAATGATAACTCTAGAATATAAAGTTATCTTCAGCAACTTTAGACTAATAATTCATGCAAATTTTGAGTGGTTGATAGCAAATTTTGGATTTTTTTTATTATAAGTCTATCATGCTAGATAAAACTAAGAGAAATTTTTTATTTTGGTCATTTTATATACTAAACACATGAATTTTGTAGTTTTGAAGATAGTTGGTACATTGGAAGAAAAGGCAATCATGAAGCTCACCTATTAATGCTTAATGCTGTAGCATTTCTACAGCATAAGCCATGTAGAAGTGAGTTGAATAAATTATCATCCTTGGATGCCCCAATTAGGCTTATTGGAATTTTGCAACACTTTTGACCCAACTTTAAGATTGGAGTTAGCAAAAATGGGCAGTCAACTAAGAAAGATCCCAAATCGTCCAATAGGGAGGAAGAGGCCCAACTGTCCATAGAAGTGCCCAAATCGTCCATCAAGACTTGGAAAACATTGAAAAATCATCAAAGAAACTCTCTCTCCTAGAACCAAGTGACTTTCCACCTTCCCTCCATAATTGAAGCATCTTTCTCCATTGAATCAAGTAACTCTTTGAACCTCTCTCCATGTTGTCCTCTTATTTTCCATGAAGTAAGGGTCGGCCGCCTACCAAGTGAAAATCAATGACTCCATTTGTTAAAAATAGATGGCCTCAGCAAGTATAAATACGAGCTAGCTATTCACTCATTTCAGTCATCCGTCATTCATCATCTCTTCTCCCATTTCCTTTTCTTCAATTTCCTATTTGACAGAACAACATACAAATCTGAGAGGAGCATTTCAGAGTTTCTTTTGAGTAGCCATATTAGGCACATTAAGGGGCAATTGTGCATAGAAGGAAAGATGAAGAAATGAGGAAAGGAAACACAAACTGTGCTATGGAGAAAAACTAAATTTATCTTCTAGTTTCTTTCCCTTTAATCTTTTAGTTTGTTCTAAATTGATAAACATGATTGCTAATTATTTGTCTTCTTCTAATTTAATTAAAATGACTTAATTCTGTTGATGTTAGATTGATTGCATTCTCTTAGCTTAGATTGTTATTATTCTGTTAATGTTGTTATGTTATTTGGTTTCGTATTCATTCAAATAAAAACATTAACATGCTACTCATGCATTATAGATGTAAAGAAGCAATTTAATTAATTATTTAATCTAAACAAGATTGTATTTAATTGACACAGTATTTGAATGGTGCATGTTTGATTATGTAATGATTGAATTAGTAATAATATTAAACAATATTTTTACTTTTTATAACCCTTTTATGATGTCCAATTCAAAAAGTTTTAGACGTACTCAAGCAACTTTCATATCAATATTCCATTGGTGAAAGCTGTGGAGCAAATACCGAAGGACGTCCATTCCAAAAAGATAAGAGTTGGAGAGTTTGAGACAGTTGCATTGACGAAAGAGTGCAGTGCATTCCTACATAACAAGTTGCCCCCAAAAATGAATGATCCAGGGTGCTTTACCATACCTTGCAATATTGGAGAATCCTATTATAGCAAGGTCTATGTGATCTAGGAGTGAGAATCAACTTGATACCTATGTTTGTATTCAAAAAATTGGGTATAGACGAGGTTAGACCAACAACAGTTACACTTCACTTGGCAAATAGTGTTAATAATAACGCCCTAGGCCTATTGTATTGAAGCTTTATTTTGATTAAATGAATTTATTATTATGATTATTATTATTATTATTATTATTATTTGCATGTTTAATATATAATAATATCATTGAATAATTTTATTCTAAATGTCCCTAATCGACCATTGTTGTGGGAACAACAATAAATTAATATTAGTATGGAATATGATAGATATTCATGTGATGAATATGTGTTTGAGAAACAAATCATATTCGTATGTATTTGTTCGGAATGGCTATTGGACCAACCCATTTTGAGATTAATACATGGATCAAATTCATAAATTAAATCTCTAAACAGTTGTGTCATTAAATCCTTAGACTTGAAATCATTATAGTTCTCAACATGAGGAATTTTATGTTTTGACATAATCAAACGTTGTCTTTAACCGAACAACTATAAAAGTTATGCTTGAACATAATTAGAACCATGTAGTGAGATGTGAGTGATTAAGATGGAATTTGTCCCTCTTATTACAAGAGAGATATCTCTGGGCCCTCGACGATTGAGATTGAAAAATGCATGGCTGTAATACCCTTAACCCGTAACCGACACCGGATTAGGGTTACGAGGCATTACCAGATAGACAGAACATTTCAGACCAATACAGAATAACAGATATTAAATATCATTAATACAGAGGCATTCATCATCAATTCATTCATTAAGATGGTCTACGAGACCTAAAACATACATTTAAGAAAGGTCGGAACTAAACCGAATACATTTAGAATTTTTAGAACTTAATTAATATTTTCAAAACTGTTAAGATCACACGCCCATGCAACTAGGCCGTGTGCCTTACACGGGCATCAAACACACCCATGTGAACCAACCGTGCCAAAACAGAGCAGGCATACTGACTTTCACCCACAGCCAATAGACACGCCCGTGTGCTATAGCCGTGTGATACTTAGCTAGCTACTGACTTATGCCCACGGCCATATGACACACCTGTGTGTCAAAGCCGTGTGATTTTTAAGAGGTTACTGCCAAACAAACACGGCGACAAAGCACGCCTATGGCCTTTGACTGTGTGGTACAAAGCAAGCTTGGTTCAAGCCAATTTTGCCACCCCTTTTAAAGGTCATCCCTACAAGCCATAATAAACAACCTTTGTACCTAAAATTTTCAACCAACTTCATACTCATAACATGCTTCATTATAAAAAAAACATATTAGCTCATAAAACACCACAACCATACACCATTTGGCACCATCAACCAAATACCAAAACTATATACAACATATCATTTGTTAACCAACTCTCATGGCATAATATATACACACCAAAACTTATATACTTAGACATTCTAGCCTATACATGCCATAATTTAAAATTTACACTTTCAAAAGTACCAAAATGAGATCGATAGTGTGGTGACGATCCTCGACTATCCCCGAGCCTTTAGTAGCTACGATAATTGTAAAACAGACAGAAATCACATAGAATAAGCTACAAGGAGCTTAGTAAGCCAAATACAATTGGTCTAACTACTAAAGCATATAAGTACAATTCAACCATACAGATTCATAACCATTTCATAGAATAATTCATAAACTTAACCATGCTCCTTTATTTGCATATATGACATGCTTCATTTCCATACATATTTCGAAGAGACTGAGTTTTTCATATTCAGAAATCTAGTACGATATAAACGTACCTGCATAGGTTATACATTTCATATACTCAACCTCAAATTTTGTACGCTATCATCAGACGGGTCAGAAATGATACAGATGCTCATAAACAAGTATAAAGCCGACGTCCCGGACGTGGTCTTATATGTAATTCAATATTGATGCCTCTGTCCCAGACAGGGTCTTACACAAAATCAGATACAATGCCGATGTCCCAGACATGGTCTTATATGTAAATCTCAATCGAGGCCTGTGTCCCAGACACAGTCTTACACGATGTCTCAGACAGATGTCAACTTTTCTTAGAAACATACAGAGTTTTTCAGATATTAACATATTATCATACTTTACTCCAAAGATATTCATCAGGCACTCAAGGCCATCCAATATAGATTACAGTTTATATGTGCAGAATTTATTTCAATTAACACGTAATTGTAATTTGACTTACCTCGGACAGATTTCGGATAAAATGAGTCGTCTATTCAACTATTTTAGACTTCCCCCGATCTAAGTTCGATTTTCTTTGTTCTTGATCAAATACAATACAAATTCAACCATTCAATCAATCATTTCATTCAAAATAATCCATGAACACATATTTAGGGCACTTTGCATTTTAGCCCTTACATTTTCACACTTTGACAATTTAGTCTATTTTTACAAAATCACAAATTTCAAAATTCACCAAGAATATAGCTTGGCCGAATATACATGGCTTCCATACTAGCCCAAATAACATATTTAATTCACAATTTAGTCCTTCAAAAACTCATTTTCACAAATTAGCCCAATTAGCTCTATTTCATCAAAATTCAAAGACAAAACTTATACATCATCAACCAAGCCTTCATAATTTATCCAAAAACATTTCAAAACTCATGATATCAACAATGGCATCTCATGAAATCTTTAACAGAAACAGAAATTCAGACATGGGTTTTGAAGAACACGGAGCAACGATCGCAGAAACATAGAAATTATCAAAAACCAATCAAAAGAACATACCTAATTGATGCTTGCAAGTGCCGAAACCCTAAAGATATTTTTCTTTTATTTTTCCTTTGATTTTCGACAAATATCCCCCATTTTCATGTTTTATTTTTATTTAATTATACATTATAAACCATTTTCCAATTTTGCCCTTTAATTAACAAATAAAAATTCCATCCACTAGTGTCCATACTTGTCCATGCATTAGTAAAATGGTCCAATTGACATGCAAGGACCTTTATTTTAAAAGCCAAACGAAATAAGTGCTTTAAAATTTAGCACTCAACTTTTACACTTTACGCGATTTGATCATTTTTCATAATTAACCACAAAAACAGACAAATTAAATCACAAAAATTTCGCAGATATAAATTCACATATCTCAGACACAAAAAATAATATTAAAAACAACTATTCCAACTAGGGTCAAAACCAGACTGTTACAATGGCCATGCTCAAATGAATTAATGGAGATTAATGTCATTCGTTTTGTCAGTCTAATTGGGTATCGAGAAATTAAAGATAGAACGATATAAGGTTGACTTTATCCATGCCTTATACTCTATCTAGATATCGTGAGATAAAAGGTAATTTTGCAGTAATGTGATGTTTGGACTGATTTGAGTAATTTGAATATTAAAAAAGTTAAATTCGCTATTATAGATCAAGAAAAATGAAGTTCGGACCTTGATAGGGGAAAGAATAAGGTGTTTGACGATTAAATCCTTATCTACTATTTTTGGTACCGAGGTAAGTTCGTATGTAAATAATGCATTATTTATTTATGTTCTAAATACTTTAATATTGTATGAATTTATGATTGTTTCTTGGGATGAAATCGACAATGGATGACGAGTGAGAAATATCCCGATTGAACCTTAGGAATAGTTAGGATACAAATGTCATGACATTAGGGTTAGTTGAGATTACGTGTAAGACCATATTTGAGATATGACATCGATATGAGATTTCATGTAAGACCATAGCTGGGCTATTGGCATCGATATGAGATCCCATGTAAGACCATATCTGGGATATGACAATGGTATGGTACGATGTGTATGAGATATCCTGAGTATCCTTTAGTATTCCAAGTGGGTCAACGGGAAACTTAAAGGCAATGTTAAAGTTGGGAAGGACCATGGTATGTTGTGAAAGATTATAGTGAGTTACAAGTTGGTACAGGTATGTACACAAAACTCATGCTTAATGAGTTTGATATGTGATGACACCTCGGATTGGTTTGATCGAGTAAGTTATGATGTTAAGATTTTAAATACATCTATGCTAAGCTTGATTATGAATCCACAATGACATTTATGTTAATTTACTTTATGTTAAATCTATGTTAAAGTGTGTTTATGATGCTTATTATTTGCATAGGAACTTACTAAGCTTTAAAGCTTACTCACTTTCTTTTCTCTTGTCTTATAGTGTCACCAAGCCAGCTCAGAGATCAAAGATGGTCGGAGATCCATTGACGCTATCAAATTTTCATTTTGGGTACTTATGATTACATTATTTTGAGTTATGGCATGTATAGGGACTTGGTCATTTTGTTATGTGTCATATTCGATTTGACAAAATGTGTTGGCTTATAATGATTGATGATTTATTTTGTAAATAGCCATTGAAATTGACCAATATTGGTTAAGTATATATGAATATGAAGATGTCTTTCATGGATGTAGATTTTGCATGGTTTGAGATGATAAGTGTGAGATGTTGCATGTGATAGAAAATAGCATGTAATTGATGTGTGGATGACTTGGTTATGGTTTAATTGGTTGTGTGTATATGCTTGGATTGGTGTTGCTTGTTGTTGTGTAGGATGGTGCAAGTAAGGGTGACAAACTGGCTTGGTAAATAGCCTTATTTTTGTCCACACGGGTAGACGCACGGGCATGTGTCTAGGCCGTGCGTGACTCACGGCTTGCCCAATAGGTGTATGATCCAGCCGTGTGTCCTTTGTATCTTGAATTTTTTGCTTTGAATTGGCCACATGGGTAGAGACACGGCCGTGTGTCTCAGCTGTGTGAAGGACACGGTCCAGGGTCATGGGCGAGTACCCAAGGCGTGTGAAGTTTGAACCTATTTTATGAAATATTTTGAAAATTAAATCGCCCACACGACCTAAGCACACGGGCGTGTGACTTCAATTTGTTGATGATGTCATAAACAGAGAGTTACAAGGGTTAGGGACACTGGCGTGTGTGACCATGTGTGACCACACGGCCTACGCACACTGGCGTATGACCCCTATTTTGATGAAAAATTTTCTAGATGTTGGGAAGTTTTCTAAAGTTCTCGGTTCAGTCCCGAACCACTCCTAATGCAGGTTTTGGGCACTGTAGGCTCGTTTAAGGGACAATATCAATGTTTTTTGAAAAGTTTTAAATTTGAGTGGAAATTCTTGTCTCAGTTTTGAATGTTTGTTTGAATTTAAGTCCGGTAATGCCTCATACCCTGTTCCGGTGTCGAGTATAGGTAAGAGGTGTTACCAAAAGTGGCAACATGGTAATAAATAAGAGGATAATAAGAGTTCTCAAGATAACTCTTCAAAGGGTAAAGATAATCTGTGTTATCAATGTGATATGAAAGATTATTGGTCACATATGTGGCGTATGCGCCAATATTTTGTTTCTGTTATTATTATCTGAGGAAGGATATGATAATGTAGTAACGAAATCTATTATTACAGATAGAAAATATTTATCTTATTTGGTACTGAAACAAATGAATGTTATTCCAATATTTGATAGTACAAAATTAGTTGAAAGCTCTAGAAGATCTAATATATCAATATGTAAAATGCACAAAATTTGTGATGGTTAATGCGTTAGTTTTAAAAGATATTCATTATAATGGATATCATACTGGGATTATGAATGGAGAAAAGATTATATTTCACATGAATCAAAAAATGATTGGGTTATTGATTTATATTTATTACCCTTGTTATAAATTGAATTGATCGTGACTATCTTTGTAATCTTCTTTTATCATCATCTCCGTTAAGGGGTTGAAAGCGAAATATTTGACTGTAAAAATCAACTTATGAGAAAAAAAATATGGTAAATCTATCTAAAGCTCGTTATGGTTAGATGCACTTGAAGTTGCAAGTTTTTTTAAAATTGTGAGTGTAACTCTACAGTATTCAGAATAAGTTCTCAATTAAAATTATGTGGAAAAATATTACTAATGACGACCTTGCAAGAGAGAACTTATTCAAATTTTCATGATTCAAATGTGCTCCTACGGTAGAAATATCATGAAAAAATTTACTTATGATTGAACAAAAGCTTTTAACCACGAAACGTAACCATTCCCTGAAGAGAATGTAACAATATGTCATAAATTCAAAAGACATAATCTTTGACGTGGATGTAGTAAATTGGACTATAATAATAGTCATGGGGGATGGTTGTAATAAAATTTCTCACCACCAAAAGTAAAAAAAATGAAGAAAGTAAGAAAAGAACTAGAATTTCCAAGAACTTTTTAAGAAGAGAGACAATTTATTTATGAAGAGTCATTGGCTATGGTAACCTATTGTACATTTGAAAAATAAGATCCACTCTAAAAATTTGCTATTAATAGATTTTGATCGGATTTAAAGTCTACTGTTGAACTTTTAATTGGTAATTTGACTTATGTGACATTGTTTAAAGGTTGTCATTTGGCACCATGAAATTATTTTCCTTATTAAATTCATATTAATAAGGAAAAAATGATAAATCTTTTATACTAAAGTTAAAAATTTTTCAAATATAAAAAAAATTTATCAAAGAAGCAATTTAATAAACAGTTTGTTATTATCATAATTAACAAATATATATTCCTAATCAATAAAATAATTAACATAAATATAATTATTTTTGGAAAGGAAAAGAACTTATTTTACTAATACATATAGGTAGACATTTTAGAGTCTAATAGTCAAAGTAAAGTTTTTCTTGGTTAACGAGATTTAGGGTCGGCTTGGATAGCGTAGAGCAATTGAATAAAAGTGTAATTATTAAGGTAGTAATTGTATTTTTTTGTAATTTCAGAGAATTATAATTCTATAGACGTGTTTGGTTGACAGAGTATAATTACATCGTAATTTCCAATTTCATGTTTGGTAGTACAAATTGTTATTACACAATTAGTATTTTCTATTTTAAAAAAAGGTTAATTACTATAAAAATTATTAGTATGATAAAAATAACTTCTAAAAAAATAACAATAATTAAAACCAAATCATCATACGTATTATATTAGTCTAAAAAATTAGTTGATAATATGCTTGCCAATAAAAATAACAAGAAGAATAAACATCATATGCAATTTTATCTAATCATTCTAATGTAAAAAAAAATATTTTATTTTTACATAATTAGCATCAACCTTATGATATTTGAGTTCATAGTCCAAATAACTTGTAGCTTTCTAAGTGTGTAGAATGTCAAATTAGGTCCAAGAGTAAAAGGAAGGATGAGTGAGCTGTCAAACAAGGAGTCCAATAAGCTAACAAAGCTGCCAACGCCGAAACACGCTCGACATCGTGATGAAGAGCTTCTTGTCTTCACGATGATGTGTCGAAGAAATGAGAAGAATGGCACCGGGTAAATGTCATGATGCGGTTTACTTCTACATCTAGATGACATGACAATGGGCAACCGAATTGAAGTTGATTTCCTTAGATGACACATTTGGGAAATTTCCTTGGACGAAACATCTACCATAATTTGATATGGAAAATTAAACTTTCCTAGTATACTTAACGATCTTATTATCAAGAAAAGTAACGTCTTTTTCATAGGTTTTTTTTGTAATTTTTATATTTTTAATAAGTGTAAATGTCTCGTTTTTATTCATTTTGTGACCCAATTTGGACAATGGTGTCATTGGGGGGCCTAACATGTGGTTGAGTGGTGTAGGGATGTGTTAGAGGTTGAAAACAACCGAAAATGTAACACCCTTAAATCGTATTCATCGCCGAAATAGGGTTAAAAGCGTTACCGAACATATTGAAACATTTAACATTCATTTTACAAATATCATAGCATCAAAGGTCAAACATTACCATATTGTCCCTTGTATTGGTCATTGAGACCTTAATCATGCATTAGAAAGGAGTGGGGACTAAACCGATATCATACAAGAATTTTCTAAACTTAAACATTTTTCTAAGTTATATAGATCACAATCCCGTGTGAACAGGCCGTGTGCCTCACATGGCTTTAGGCACGCCCGTGTGTCTAGGCCATGTTAAAATAGGGCATATATACTGACTTCCTCACATGGCCAGAAGACATGCTCGTGTACCTTGGCCGTGGTTGAAACTGACTTGGGTCACACGGCTAGCCACACGTCCGTGTGCCTTGGCCATGCTCGAGCCCGACTTAAAAATTGTAGGGTACCCCAGAGGACACATGGCCATGCAACATGACCGTGTGTCACACACGGCTGAGACACACGCCCGTGTCTCTTCCCGTGTGGACAAAAATAGGCTATTTGAAAAGCCAATTTACCTACTAATTTCTATACAAAACCATACATCATTCATGCAATAACATTATCAACCATTTACATGCTTATAAACTCAACTCAATTGTGCCAAAATATAAGACCAAATCATATCACACATATGGTTTCATAATCTTTAAACTTATGACCAAATCTCATACTGAAACTTGCCAAACTTACCATTTCTTTTAGCCATTCATAAACACATCAAATAGATCATCTTGCATCACATTTCATATACCAAAATAAAAAACATAAACACAACCATATCAAGTCATATTACATGGCTAAATATAAACATTACAAAATCTATCCAAAGTACTTCTAGCCTATACATGCCATACTTTACTATATACAATTTCAAAAGGTACCAAAATGAGATTCAATAGTGTGGTGATGATCCTCGATGATCCTCGAGCTCACAACATCTTTGATATCTATAAAGCAATGCAAACACTCAAACTAAGATTTCAAAAGCTTAGTAAGCTCATACTAAATATCATCAACAGCTTATAAAATATAAGCATCAACACATAAACACTTATTAGTTTTCAATTCATCTATCAATTCTATGCCAACACAATTCATATGTTTATACTAATCCACGAACTTTATATACATAATATCATCTACCACATAGGTATCGTATATACCTGAACTTTCCCGTATTTATTCATTTTCATTCTCATCTCTCGTCCAGATATTTTAAAACTTTCTAAAGATTATTCATGCTTTAAGCATCCGCACACTTAGTGCTTTAAGGTTTAACCGAAGCTAGAACGATTCCGCACACTTAGTGCCATCTCAATTAACTAAAGGTATCTCGGTATCGCACAATTAGTGCCTCGTACAATCGAAGCTATACCATTTCGCACACTTAGTGCTATTTAGAGCCGAAGCTATTTTGAATCGCACACTTAGTGCCAAATGCAGTTGATTTATCATCGTATTCAATCATAATCAAATATATATACACAATTTATGCATAATCAAAGATCAAATTATACTAGTAACTTCATTCATCACTTACGAACTTATCTCGTATTCGGAATTGTCGACTCGGATTGTCTATTCTATAACTTTCGACTTCCCTCGGTCTAAATCTGAATTCCTCTTTTCTTGATCTATATGTATTCTATTTTTACCCTTTTACTCACCAAATAATTCAAATAAACCCATAAAGATTTATTTAGAGCATTTTACAATTTAGCCCTCACATTTTCACATTTTGACACTTTAGTCCCTAATTCACAAAATCACAAAATACGCGTAATTTGCATAAACTCATGCTTGGCCGAATTCTCCTAGTACTCATACTAGTCCACACATTTCATTTATTTCACATTTTAGTCCTTCAATTTGAAAATTTCACAATTTAGCCCATTTTACTCAAAATAACCAAAAATTCAAAGACAAAATATATCAACCCAACATATATCTTTTATTTTCCAACAACTAGCATCACAAAGCTCATAATTTCATCAATGGCACATTTCAAAATCATCAACAAAATCAGAAACGGATCAATCACATACCTAATTTCAAATTCAAAGTGCTGAAAACTAAAACAAGAATATGGCTTCTTCTTTCTTTGTGAATTCGGCAAAATGGATGATAATGTGACCAAAATTATGTTTTGTTTTATTAATATATGTTTAATAAACCATTTATCAAATTACCCTTTTATAAACCATTATAAATTCATATATATTAAGGCCATAAATGTCCATCATCCATGTGAATGGCTTAATGTTCACATAAGGACTTCTCATTAACAAAGACAAATCAACTAAGCACTTTTACAAACAGCAGGCAACTTTTACATTTTATGCGATTAGGTCCTTTTTCAAAATTAAGCACACAAACATTCGAATTTTCATACGAGACTTCCACACATATCAATTCACATATAATAAGTACGAAAAATAATATTAAAATATTTTTTTGACTCGGATTTGTGGTCCCAAAATCACTATTCTGATTAGGGTCTAAACTAAACTATTACAGAAAACGACACCAAAGGAAAGGGTATCATGATATCCATACCTTGAAATTGTGATACCTCTAACAAGATTGAAGATTGGAGACCACCCTTTAGTGGTATTGCGATATCCACTTGAAGTATCGTGATATCCACCTTCAAAGAGGACCCCCAAGGTTCGAACTGGCCGAGGTATCACAATATCCTATTTTGGGTATCGGGACAGTGACATCGTAAAGGGGACAAAATTATACACAAAGGGTAGACTTTGTCGATCCGATCCACCAATCACCCAAGGCCTATGTAAGGGCAATTTTGGCAATGAAAATTCATCAGCATTCAACCTAAAACAACCAATTTTGGCTAAGGAGGAGAGAGACACACATTAGTTTAGCTCTTACCGTTAGTTTCTCTAGGTTTTCTCTTAGTTTTTCTACAACTTTTCTAGGGGAGGATTTAGATGTGAGTGTTCTTTAAGTAGAAATGTGAGATTTCTATACTTAGAGAAAAATAGAGTGTTATTCACTTATAGTATTAATAATTAAAGATAGTGGAATTATTCACTTATATAAGCACCATAAACGTAGAAAAATTGAATTGTGTAAACAAGTCTTGATATTATTTGTGTTTTTTGTTTTTTTTTTGCTAAGTTTTTATAATGTCAAGCCATAGTAACCACTGCAAGCAACACATTCATTCAATGTTGTTAAATTCAACAATCAACAAATTTCGATCTCAACACATAATTCAGTATAATATAAATTATTAAAATAATATAATATAAAGAATTATAAAATGTGGTTATGATTTAAATTTTTAATTTGAGTGAAATATTTAAAATTAACATTATTATAAAATATTTTGAATTTTTTTTAAAAACGTGAGTAAATTAATAGAGGTGCCAAATGTTAAATAGCGGTGTTTATATATATATATTTAAGAAAAAACTATAGATGCAACTAAATACACAAGTTTATTTTATTGTTTTAGAATAAATCAAACTAATAATAGAAACTGAAAAATGATTTTAAATTTTTGTTTGTATAATAAATGTTATTAACAATTGTGTTTCCTAAATTTTTTTATAATGATATTTAATTTCTAATTTCAATTTATTAAGGCAAATAATTCAATCAAATATATTTTATTTATAGTTAAATAACCAAAGTAATTGTAAAATTCATAATTAAAATTATTAAAAGTTTTAGATATGATTTTTAATAATTAAAATTATTATAAGTTAAATATACATTGGTTCAAAGCTAACATCATCATTAATAATATATTTAAGTCTATACTATCATCTGATTGTTCTACTTTTGGATGAGTCTGTAACACCTTTGAAAAATCTTCTTCTTCAGATTGATTGTCTAATAATGGTTCTGATAATGAACTAGAATCTGACCAATCAGTATCAGTGTCTGATTGTTGCTCTTGAAGCTATAAAGCTGAAATCTTTAGAATCACAGATTCTTTGTAATCCTTTAAGAATTTTGTGAAAGGATTTTGATTTTGTTGGATCATCAGAGATCTTGAAGCTTGTTTTGGAGAAGGTGATTTTGGAGGTGAATTGACAACAATTGGTCATTTGCCAAGTTTAATTTCTTCTTCTTTTTGTACTGCTTTAGTTTCTTTAGTAGCCTTTTTATTTTTTGTTTTCAGTTTCTCTTCTTTTAATTTCCAGAAATACTTCATAAGTTCTTGGCCTGGTTCTTTCTGGAAATTTTAGGAAGGAAATATGAACTCCTTCTATTGGAAGAGGATTCTTTTGTTAGATTGAAGGAAACAACTCAACCGTTTCTGATCTTAGAGATGGTCGTGGAATTTTACCAGTTTCTTGAAGTGTTTTCATTTGTTCTTTGAGGTTTTGGATCTCTTTTTCTCTTTGTGCTAGATGAGAAATAAAATCTTGGCCTGGCACAATTGGTTCTTTTTCCACAACATCTAACCTTTTTTGCAACAGATCAATAAGACCTTTCACCATCTTTGTATTGTCATCAACTTTGGATTCTACAACTGAGATTTTTGAATCAATTCTTTTTAAAGCATGATTTTGAGCCAAAGCATTTTCAATCTGCCAGTTGAGAGTAGATTCTGCAGCACTTATTTTTTCATGTGCACCAAAACAATTATGTCTGATAATATGCTGTCATGACCTTCTACTTCTTTAACCTACTTTTCAATGCCAAGTATTCCTTTAAAGTCTCAATATGAAAAAATGATTTCTTCTTTGTATGAAACAGACTACCTCAAAGAGGAAGATAAAGTTCAACCTACAAATCTTCCTACTGTAAATCCTTATGCTGCTTACAAAAAAATCCCCTTTTTCTCCTATTAAGTCTGTAAATACTTTGATCCATAGTTCTTCTAAGCAACTGAAAGAGTATATCCTTTATTTTTGCTTTTGCTTTTATAATTATGAATTTTTATTGTAGTTATTTTGGTTTTTCCCATCTCCTTCATCTATAAAATGGGATGTTTCCTATCTTGTAAGATCATCAAGTTTTCTATCTAATATAATATCAGTGTGCTTTATCTATGGCTTTCTAAATATCCCTACTTTCTCTCTAAACTTTCTTTTAGACAGGGAAGAATGATAAGATAAATTATAGAATTCTAATAGAGTATGCTCTGTGCTTGTCGTATATGGATCCTACACATCAGAAATATTAAAATTCTGATCAAAAGATGTCAATATTATTGAGAATTGCTGAAGTTTCTTGAATTAAGTATTTGTAACTAAAAGCCAGTGCCTATTTGAATGACCGAGAGGAATGGTCTGTATTTTGGCATAGCATACCTTCTACAAGTTCTTATTTCTTGAATCCCGTCTAATATTCTCGCAAATATCAAAGTAAAAGCAAAAGTAAAGATTCTTCAAAGTGCTTTAGCTGTTGGCATTGGAATGGGAAAATTGTGCACTGTCAAGAGAGCTTTCACTGTAATAATCTTTACACATATCCTCATCCTCAGAACTATCTTCCTGGATCCTTATCTTGTTAAGATTGATTTGACTGCTGTACCAAGGATAGTCTTGAGACCATTCTGATGGATCTGGAATATTCTCAGAGTATTCTTGGATAGCCTTCAAAATTTCTTTATGATAAGGTTTATATTGAACTAGCCAAGTATTCCATGGAGCAGTGATGTCTAGAGGAGGCCATATTTCAAATGGGACAACCTTGTTAAGCTGGCAAAGGAATTTTTCGATTTCTCTATAATGAAAATCAGAATTTCTGATATCATCAACAAAAACCTTATGTAGCTGAGTTGATTTTCCATATTGCATGAAGTAATGGGGTTCGTAAAAGATAATTATCATGTAAGCTCCCAATTTTTCATGATAGGTCTGATTTATCATGTTTAGCCATTATGGTAAAGGATGAAACTAGCTTAAAAAGTTGAAAAAATTCTGATGTTCAAGTTCAATATTTCCCCTAATAGCTTTTGTTAGATAGTAAAGAAGATCAGGGACAATGAATTGTATGGCAATATGGTATAATTAGATAAGGTACCATAAAAAACCATTTTAGCTCTGCTGGTTGTTCAACGAATTCAAACTTGATTGGGTGTATGAATCGATAATTTGGTTGTACAACCCAGGGTTTGAGGATAAGTTCTCCAAAATTTTTAAAGACCTATATTTGATACTCAAACATCATTTCTTTGGTCTTTTAATGAAAATTTTTTTGTTGAAAAAGATTCATAACTTCTAGTGGAAATTATGGGTTGAGGTTAAGAGCAACAGGATAGGAAGTATGGAAGGTTGAGGATGAAGAGGTTGGCTTATACATCATTATGGGTCTGGGCCAAAAAGTTCTTTTGTAAGCAAAGATTTCTTTTTTTGGGCCTGGAAAGGAAACTAGCAAGAATGTTATCCTTTCCTTTGATATGTTTAGCATCAAAGGAGAATTTTGAGAACCATTCAACCCATCTAAGGAGCTGAGGATGTGGAACTGTCTTCTATTTGAACTTGAGCATTTGGGGGAAGGAAGACATATCCATTTCAACAAGAAAATGGTATTCTGCAAGATGAAATTCAAATTTTGAGATACCTTTTTTAACTGCTAGAATTCTTTTGAAAGTGGAATGATAATGGATTTCTACTTCTGAAAATATTCCACTTTTGAATCCGTAAGGGTGTGTTTTGCCTTCTTTTTCTTCAAGTAATATTGCACTCTAATATTTATCACTGGAATCTATCTGTAAAATCCTTTTTCCATTAGAAGGAATTTGGAGCGGGGGCAAATCTTGTAACATTTCTTTCAGTCTTTGTACAACTCTTGTTTGAGAAGACGACCATGTAGGAGGTTCCTTCTTAAGCATCTTTCTTAGAGGGTTAATATACTTAGAAACCTTACGGATAAAGTCTCTAAGATAATTAACAATCCCTAAGAATTGTTGTACCTATTTTTTAGACAAGTTTTCATCTGGAAACTTAATAAGTTCTTGTGAAATATGAGGCCCTGGAGAATACTATCCATCTTTCAGCTTCATTCCCAGAAATTCAATTTTTGGTTTATTTATCTATATTATTTTCTAAAAGCATTATCCCATATTTGAAAATAATGGACTTGAATTTCTAATTGCCAAAATCCAGAATTGAGATCAAACTTGGAAAATATTCTAGCTTTTGCCAGTCTGGAAAAAAGAGAATTTTTGTTTGGCAGTGGAAACTTGTCATCTTGAAGGAAGTAATTAAAAGGCTGGTAATTGATAACCAGTCTTAATTTTCCTCTGACTTGCTCTGATCTTTTATTCACATAAAAAGCTTCACATGCCCATTGGGAATTTGATCGCTCCATTAGATCCTATTATTGAAGTTCTTTGCATTCTTGTTCTACTAACAACAAATGATTTGGATTCATTCCCATATGGCTGGCTTTTGTAGGGTTGATGTCCTCATTTTTCTTGAATGGAAGGGTAATAAAAAATTCAAAATTTTTCCACAAAAGGATTTGGACATTTCAGTAGGAATTCTGAATAAGAATCTACACATACTTTTTCCTTTAGATCTTGGATGATTTGGAAGATTTTTTCTGCCTAGATAGAAAAAAGTTTGGGTGTAGAAAGAAGAATTCTCAGATGTTGGGCTTTTTTGTAGAGGTCGAAACTTACTACAGTATCTTTTCTTGGGAGTTTTGAACCCAATACTGTAGTTCGAAAACAACATCCTAGAAAGAATTGAACAGTGATGGGTTTACTGATCAAGTGAGTAGCAAAAGGATGACCTGCAACAGAATTAAAATACCTAACATGTGGCTTCACCAGTCTAGACGTAATACATCTAGATTCATGATTGTCTCAGCTGCTCCAGTATCTATAAAGACATTTATAGTATTGGGTTTACTATATTTTTCTAAATAGATCTTTACGGGAATATGAGGAACTGGTACAATGCTGCTATGGTCTTTTTGAACTTGAGCTTGCAACATATGAAGATCTGAGTAATCTTATTCTGGATCCGGAATTTCATCAGTTTGAACAAAAATAGCACAAATAGTCCTATCTGGAGGTTCATCTTCAATGGAACAAACAGACTCTATATCATCTTCCTTTTGAATCTTTATTCCTGATTGTCATTTGTGCAATCTTTTTTGCTCTCTTCTTGCTCTTTGGACAGTCTTTTGAAAAATGTCCTCTTTGATTGCAAGCATAACATCGATCGGACTTTGCTGTATTTTTGGCATAGCATACCCACTACAAATTCTTATTTCTTGAATCTCATCTAATATTCTCAAAAATATTGGTATCAAAGCCAGCAATTGCTCAAAAACTCATGAACTTCTTTCTTTTTGAGAAGAATGATTTAGAGAGAAGTTTTTCCAATTATGTTTGATAATATGTTGTCATGACCTTCTACTTCTTCAACCTCCCTTTCATTGCCTAGTATTCCTTTAAAGTCTCAGTCTGCAAAAAAGATTTATTCTTTGTTTGAAATAGACTATCTCAAAGAGGAAGATAAATTTCAACCTACAAATCTTCCTACTGTAAATCCTTATGCTGCTTATAAAAAATTGCCTTTTTCTCTTATTAAGCCTGTAAATGCTTTGATCCATAGTTCTTCTAAGCAAGTGAAAGAGTATATTCAAGCCTCATGGTTTTATAGTTATCCTATTTTTGCCTCCTCTTCTGAACAGTTTGTTACTCTTGATATTCCACCAAAATTTCCCAGAGAAAGGATACAAGCAGGTTACTCTCATATCCATTTTGGAGCAGTTCGACTTGCACTAAATTACCATGGTACAAAAGGTAAGCTTGTAGTAGCAAAAATTGCTTTGTTGGATTCTAGATATTTGGAATAGCAGCATGCCTGTATTGCTACTATTGAAGCCACCTTAAATTTAGGCCTTGTTATGGTTACTCTTTTTCCAAATTTCAAAATGGCACTAGTAGACCCAAACTTGCTTGAAGCTCTCAAATTTCAGATCCAGATCGTTAGAGCACCTCAATTACCATCTGCAATAGTTAAAAATTTGCACTATCAGATTGTTTACAGAGTCCAAGATCATCCTTTCAACTTATCACGACATGGATCAGGAGATTCTCTGCTCATTTCTATTAACACAAATGATCAACCTCATTGTGCTCATGTTCCTAGACAAATTCCCAAGAAGGAACTTATAAAAATTCTCCCAGAAAAATGAAATACTATGAAGAACTTCATGAACATAGTCAGCCCATCCAATCTACTAAAAGCCAGATTACATCCAGGGGAGATGGAACTACAGAAATAAAGTTTGATCATGGTCATCTTAATAGTCCTAAAGGTCCTTCTATTTTTCCTACACAACTCATGATGCAACCAATAGGAAGTCCGATGGTAGATCATTATGATGAGGAGCCTAAATGTTGATGTTCCCTTTGTGAGCTTGGTCCAAAAAGAAATTTAATACAAAGTTTTCTGCTGATGGAGAACCTTTGTATATGTCTAAAGATACAAATACTGGACATTGTCCATGAGATATAGATTGTTCATGTGAATTATGTGCTGATGATAGAGCGAGTGCATGGATTGATGGCATGGACCATTCTGTCTCAAAACCAGGAAAGAAAAAGAACAGAAAGTCCACTCAATCAAATTTTTATAGAAGGTGGATGGAAGAAGATCCAAACATCAGACCACTTGGTGAAGATAATGGTAAATTTTTCTATCTTCTAGATTATTCAGCCAATTTCCCATCACTAGCACAAAAAACTTCTCCAAAACCTTGCAAACCTTCCCCCCCAATTCAGAAATTACCTACTCTACAAAATACTGTTCCTCAAAGAAAATCAAAACCTTTTTCTCAACCATGTTACAAAAAGCTCAACATATGGGTTCAGAATAATCTTTTGCCTGAACAAAAAACAACTCCTGTTGTATGTATGTTACAACCCTTTGAGAAAACATCATACGATAAGGAGTTTCCTGTAACACCCCTCACCCGTATTCAACACCAGAATAGGGTTATAGAGTATTACCAAACTTATAACACATTTAAAGTTACATTTCACATACATTTAGTCAATTCATATACAATTCATTCACAACCAAATATTTCGTCCCTAATACGAGCCTAGAAAGCCCAAACATATATTAGGAGTGGTTCGGGACTAAACTGAGAACTTTTGAAACTTTTGAAGTACTTAGATAATTTTCTCAAAAATAGGGGACACACGTCCATGTGGGGACACATGCTTATGTGGCCCGACCGTGTGTTTCACACGGCCAACAAACACACCCGTGTCACAGGCCGTGTGGACATTCGAAAACGGAACACATGGCTGTGTCCCAGCCCATGTCCGAACTCGTGTAACTCTCTGACTTGGGTCACACAGCCAACACACACGCTTGTGTGGCTAGCCTGTGTTCCCTAAAAATGGCCATACACGCCCGTGTTCCAAGCCGTGTGCTAGGCCATGCCAAACCTGTAGGGTATAATGACTTATGCCACATGGCCAAGTCACATGCCCGTCTGTGAGGCCGTGTAGAGCATACTGACTTGGTTTTAATTTCAACACCAAGGGACACATGGCCGTGTAACAAGACCTTGTGTCACACAAGGCTGAGACACACACCCGTGTCTCTGCCCATGTGGACAAAAATAGGCTGTTTACCAAGCCAATTTGCCACCCAATTTTACATATACCTAAATCAACCCAATTGGCACCAAAACATAGCATAATATGACATTTTAACTAACCAATTCAACCTTAATTCATGCACAATCTATACCACATTTCTCAATACACACAATACACAAAATATACCATACCATTTAGACCAAAATCACACACACATATATATATAAGCATGATTCAAACATACCAAATTAACCCAAAATGAGCCATCACTCATGGTTATATTTACAAATCAAAACATATACATTTACAAGCCATTTCACATGACCAAAATCATTATCAACCCATAATCAAAATGACTCAAAATACCTATACATACCATATACTCAAAACATAAACCTAAAAGTACCAAATTTATAGCTTGGTAGTGTGATGTAGTCTCTGATGATCCCCAAGTCCGAGCTAGCTTAGAAATCACTATAAAACACAGAAAAATAAATAATGTAAGCTTTATAGCTTAGCAAGCTCGTATGAAAATAAGAAATAAATATCACCATTCATTTACATTTCAAAATAAATAACATAACTAGCATTTAAACATTAATCATTAAGATAACATAGAATTTAACCATATAAATGATCGTAAACTCTCAACTTCCTTTAACTCATTATTCGAATAGTTTTCCGTACATACCTGTACTGATACATATCTATTTCTCACCAATTCACATCTTCAATATACTCATTGAACCATTGGGAATAGAAGTCGGATACTCAGGAGTCTCACACACTAAGTGCTAATATCATGGCCCGAAGCCAAATCAATGTATCTCCCACCCGAAGTACTAATATCATGGCCCAAAGCCAAATCAATGAATCTCGCACCCGAAGTGTAACACCCCTATACCATGTTCGACTCAAGGAACCTGATATAGGAATATTACATTTGTATATTTTTATCACCATACACTTGGCTTTAATTTAATTCAATTCATAGTATGATATTTATAATAAATTAATTTAACAATAATTATTATAATAAATATCTTTAGCTTAAAATATAAGTAAATAAATGATTATGTTACAAATATTTACATATATTTATTGCACGCGTGTTTTATCATCACCCTACATTTGTCAACTATTTAATTTAATTTAATTTATAATTTAATATCTATTTAATAACAAACATATGTATTAGAATTGTGCACACATATATTTTTACAATTGTATATTATCATTACCATCCACTTGTCCTTATTTTATTTATTTCATAATATAATATAATATAATATAATAATTTTATTTTAACATAATAAAATTTATAACTAATCTATTTATTTATATTAATTAAACAAACAAAAATCTTAGATTTTTGTTTTGTTTGCCGCCTCAACTTATGCTAAATGGCTTATTTGCCATTTTGGTCCTTTTTATTTTCTTTTAATCTGCAATTCAACTTTTACCCTTTATTCACTTTAGTCCATTTTTCCTAATTACTCTTAATTAAGTTAAATTCACCCAATTAGAACCTAATTAGGCACACCACTAGTCTTATAAATATTTCTAATAATTTTTTACGAACCCATTTCACTAAAATGGAGGCCTGATATTGTACTTTTTTGATGCCCGTGAATTTTGAGTCATTACACGAAGTACAGATATCATGGCCCGAAGCCAAATCAATGTATCCCCTAATGACATGTCACTAGTATCCTAATCTATTCCTAAGGTTCAACCGGGATTTCAAATGTCAAATTGTCATCGATTCATTATTGAACATATCTGTAGTCTCGTATTCACAGTTTATGCAATATCAAAGCATATAAAATATATTTGTAATGAAACTTATAATATACGAACATACCTTGGATGTAAAAACGAATACACGGGTCAATAATTTGAGACTTTGTTCTTTCCCCGATCTAAGTCCATATTTCGCTTTTCTTAATCTATATAATATCAAATTTAGCTTATTTAATAATCTCTCTATTCAATTTAATCCAAAACACTCATTAAAGCACATTTACACTTTTGCCCCTAATATTTCAACATTTTTACAATTTAGTCCCTAGGCTCGTAAAAAAATTTCATTCAATTTCATCATAACCCAATCCTAGTTGAATATTTATTATGCTTATAGAAGCCCAAACTTTTCATTTATTTCACATTTTAATCACAAAGCTTCCACATTTCACAATTTAATTCTTAATTTGCATTTTCACTAAAAATCACTTAACAAAACTTGTATAACTATCATCAAACATTCAAAATTTATCATTAAACATCAAAACACATGCTTATTCATCAATGGAAACATTCAAAATCTTTAACAGTTTTGCAAATTAGCCCTTGGGCTAGCTAGACTAAGCCGCAATGATCACAAAAACATAGAAATCATTAAAAACCGAACAAAAATGGACTTACAATTAAATTTGCATGAAGTCGAACCCTAAAACTCTCCCATGGCTTCTTTATCTTTCAAAATTTGGTGAAAATATTGAAGAAAAAAGATGATAGCTTTAGTTAATTATTTTACTTATTAATTCACTAAATTACAAATTTAACCTTAGTTATAAAACCTAAAAATCATTTAATACTTGTCCATATTTGTCCACTCAAGCTAATATTGGTATAATTACCCCTTAAGGACCTTAACTATTTAATTTCATAGCTAATAAATCCTTTTAGCTTATAGAACTCACATTTTTTACTTTACGCGATTTAGTCCTTTTTATCAATTTAAATACACAAATGATAAAATTTATTAATGAAGCTTTCACACAAACATATTTTCATGATGTGGAAATTAAATAATAATAAAATAATTATTTCTTCTTTAGATTTATGGTCCCAAAACCACAGTTCCGATTTGACTAAAAGTGTGCTGTTACACTTCAACCCTTGATGAATACACTAAGAAAAATTACAGTTATGCACCAAAAATTCCTTCAAAAATCCAAACAGATATTTCTGCTGTACTTGCAAAAATAAGTGCTACAGAAGCTACTCTCAACTAGAAGATTGAAAATGCTTTGGCTCAAAATCATGCTTCAAAAAGAATTGATTCAAAAAACTCAACTGTAGAATCCATAGTTGATGACAATATAAAGATGGTGAAAGATCTTATTGATCTGTTGCAAGAAAAGGTTAGATGCTGTGGCAAAAGAACCAACTGCACCAAGCTAAGATTTCTTTCCTCATCTAGCACAAAGAGAAAAAGTCAAAACCTCAAAGAACAGATCAAAACACTTCAGGAAACTAGTAAAATTCCACCACCATCTCCAAGATTTGAAACAGTTGAATTATTTCCTTCAATCCAGCAAAAGAATCCTCTCCCAACTGAAGGATTTCGTGTTTCCTTCCTAAAATTTCCAGAAAGAACCAAGCCAAGCACTTATGAAGTATTTCTGGAAATTAAAAGAAAAGAAGCTGAAAAGAAAAAGAAAAAGGTTACTAAAGAAATTGAAATAGCAAAAAAAGAAGATGAAATCAAACTTGGCAAAAGACCAATTGTTGACAATTCACCTCCAAAACAAGTTTCAAAATCTCTGATTGTAACAGCCCGGTTTAAACCCTAATCAGAACAGTGGTTTCAAAACCAAAAATTTGAGGTCAAAAATTTATTTTAATATTATTCTGTGTTTTCAGCATGGTATGTGATATGTGTGAAAATTTTCGTGTGACAATTTTATCGTTTGTGTGCTCGATTTTGCAAAAAAGACTAAATCGTAGAAAATGCAAAAGTGACGTTCCATATGTTAAAAGTGCTTAAATGCTATGGCTTTTTAAATAGGAGGTCCTTATGCTGTAATTAGACCATTGATATCGTTAATGGACATCCATTAAGTGATTTTATAACGGTTTAATAAAGGTTATTATGGTAATTAGAATATTACATTAATATAATTAAAACAAAAATCAAATTTTGTTCATACATTATAATACATAGCCAAAAATCAAAAGAAAAGGAAAGAAAAAGACCAAGATAGGGTTTGGCCATTGTTTTTCAAGCATATTAAGAATGAAAGAAATCAGAATTAGATCAGGGAAAGTCGAAGGTCGTAGAATAATTGACTTGTTTAGCCATTCTCATTTCCAAGGTAAGTTCATATGCAAATAAATGTATTTCAATTGCATAATATATGTTCGATTCTTGTGGAAATGTATTCAATTGCTATGAGAGTTGAATAATTGAATCCGAGATAGTATCAACAAAGTTACGACATCCGAAAGCCCCGTATGGACCATAGGAATAGTATAGGATACATATGCCATGACATAGGATTCCGAGGTGTGATATCGTGTAAGACCACGTCTAGGACGTTGGCATCGATTTGAGATTTACATATAAGACCATGTTTGGGACATTGACATCATATATGAATTCGTGCAAGGCCCTGTCTGTGACAGTGGCATCGATATTTGATTACATGTAAGACAACGTCTAAGACGTTAGCGTTGTACGAGCTTTCCGAGCTATCCGAGTATCCTTATTGTTTTCAAATGGCTCAACGATCATTACTGAGAAATAAATGATCAATTGAATGAGTATCCGATTCAGGTACGTACGAAAGGTATATAAAATTTGGCAATGAGAAGTAAGAATGAATATGATCATTCGAGATGTGAACTATATGAAAATGTGATGTGTTTATAAGCAAGTGATTATGAAAAACTGAGCTATATGAGAAATATGATCTTGTAATTAGGTATTACCATGATTCTTATATATGAATTGGTCTATATTTGTTTATGAGATAAGTTTATTTATATATAGCTTACTAAGCTTTAGAAAGCTTATTTTGTGTGTTTTTCAATCGTTTTATAGATTATCGAAACTACAGTGAGCTCGGGGATCGTCAAGGATTGTCGTCACACTATTGAATGATATTTTGGTACTTTTGAAGTTGCAAATACTAATGTATGGCATGTATAGGCTAGTGAGTATATGGTCTATTTTGTGTTGAGATTATTTCCATGAGACTTGGCTTACTTTTGGTGTAAATGTTGGTATGTTTTAGCCATTTAAGTTGGCTTATGATATGTGCTTGAAAAGTTAATAATGTGATGTATTTGATGCCTTATGTGTGGCTTGTTTACATGATATTTAAATTGTAAGTTATGTGGCATAAAATAGGTGAAAATGTGATGATAGAATGCATATATATGTTGTGCTAGATTAATGATTTTGGCCTAAAGGTTTGGTAGGTTTTGGTTATGGAATTGAGTAAGTGAAATGGTTGTGTATAGATGGCATGATATGTGTATGTCTTGGTGAATTTGGCTGCCTATAAGTGTATGAAAATGGTGTTATTTTGGTTAACTTGTATGCTTGTGGAAAGGGTGGCAGATTGGCTTTGCAAATGGCCTATTTTTGTCCACACGGGTAAAGACACGGGCGTATATCTCAGCCGTGTATGACACACGGTCATATTACACAGTCGTGGGTCCCCTGGGTTAGTCCTACAATTTAAGGTCAGTCTCGAGCACGGCCTAGACACACGGGAGTGTCTGATAGCCATGTGAGGCACACAGGCTTGGCATATGGGCGTGTGTGGCCAATTCGAAGAGTACACGGGTTAGACACACGAGCGTGTGGTTAGCTGTGTGACCCAAGTCACTTTTGACCACGACCAAGGCACACGGGCATGTCTCCGGCAGTGTGGTACAAGTTAGTATGTAAGCCTTATTTTCATACGGCCTATGACACAGGCGTGTTTGATAACCGTGTGAGTCACACAGTCTGTTCACATGGGCGTGTGACCTGTGATTGCAAATTTTTCTAAGTGTTCGGAAGCTTTTATAGTTGATCAGTTTAGTCCTGAACCACTCTTATACATGTTTTAAGGTCATATGGAACCTTATAAGGGACAACGCGAATGTTTGAGAATAGTTTAAGATGATGATTACATAAATGTATGTAAATGATGTGTAGTATCCGGTAATGCCTCTTAACCCTATTCTGGCGACAGATACAGGTTAGAGGTGTTACATTTAATTGGTATCAGAGCTATGGTTTAGTCGATTTTAGGACTAATGTAGCGTGTGATAGTTTAGCTATACATGCCATATATACGAACTATGATAGTGTGATGAATCCTGACAAGCAAAATGTGTTTTTCGTATAGTAATAGATCCTGATCGAGTCGTGGCTGACGATATTGAAAGTAATGCGCCTGCTCCCTCCCAAGAGACAGTGCTATCTGATTCTATACTGTTACTAGTAGGTATGAGGGAAAGGCTAAGCAAACCTTCTTCTAAATGATGAATGAGTGGTTCGCTCAGTATGTTAGAACAAACCCGGCTACTCTTCAACATCCACCCCCACAAGTTTTCATAGCTCCCCAAGTGGTAGATTCGATTCATCTGAATAAGCCTCCAGTTGATAAGATTAAAAAATATGGGGCTGAAGAATTTCGTGCTACTACTGATGATGATGCTCAGAAAGCTGAGTTTTAGCTCAAGAATATGATTCAGGTATTCGATGAATTACCTTGTACTCCAAAAGAATATGTTAAATATATTGTTTCACTTCTAAGGGATATTGCCTATCAGTGGTGGAAAATGTTGATATCAGTGGTTCCGAAAGAATGAGTCACTTGGGAGTTCTTTCAAACAGAGTTTAGAAAAACGTACATCGGTTAGAGATTTATCGATCAGAAACGCAAAGAGTTTCTTGAGTTGAAATAGGACCGTATTTCTATTACGGAATATGAGCAAGAATTTTGTGAGATTGAGCCAATATGCACGAGAATGTGTCTCGGCCGAAGCAATAATGTGTAGAAGGTTTGAATATGGCTTAAATGAAGATATCCGCTTGTTAGTCGGGATTCTGGAAATAAAAGAGATTGTGGTGCTTGTTGAAAGAGCGTGTAAAGCTAATGAATTGAGTAAAGAGAAAAGAAAAGCCCATTCAGAAGCTAGAGAGGAGCGAAAAAGATCATCAAGTAAGTCATTTCATTCGGCATCTAAGAAATTCTGAGATGATTTTAACCGTTCAAAGGCTACTGCGGGTTATTCTAGACGTGATCGAGACAGATCACCTGTGAGTTCGAAAGCTACCTCAGTAGCTAGTGTTGGTAATGTTAGATCAAATCAATTTGAGTGCAAGCGTTATGGTAAACGACATCCCGGCAGTTGTAGATTGAATGATCGGGCTTGTTTTAAATGTGGATCCTTAGATCACTTTATTCGAATTTCCCTGAGTCTATTGAACAAGAAATTGTACAGAATCCGACGCCAAGTGACACTTCAGATAGCTGCAGGCCTCCCAAAAATACGAGAAATGTGAGTGGTAGCCGAGGAGCAACTAAAGATATAGTTGTTCGATCTGAGGCTAGAGCACTTGCCAGAGCTTACTCCATCTAAGCTTGTGAGGAACCTTTGTCTCCAGATGTGATTACTGGTATATTTACTCTTTATGATACTTCAGTGATTGAATTGATAGATCCAGGATCAACACATTCGTCTGTATGCATGAATTTAGTATACAGTAAGACTTTGCCTGTAGAGTCTACTGAATTCATAATTAGAGTATCAAACCCCTTAGGCAAAAGTGTTCTGGTTGATAAAGTGTGCAAGAATTGTCCATTGATGTTTCGAGATATATATTTTCTGGCTGATCTGAGGCTATTACCTTTTGATGAATTTGATATAATTCTGGGTATGGATTGGTTAACTTTGCATGATGCTATTGCGAATTGCAAACGATAAACTATTAATTTGAGATGCAAGAATGATGAAATAGTCTGAATTGAATCTAGTGACTTAAATGGGCTACCGGCTATGACATCTACAACGAAAGCTCTGAAATAAGTGAAAAAGGGTTGTGAAGCCTACTTTGCCTATTTGATTGATACGAAAGTGACAGAAAGGAAAATAGAATCAATGCCTGTTGTTTGTGAGTTTCCTGATGTGTTTCCTGAAGAATTATCAGGATTACCTCCGATACGAGTAGTTGAGTTTGGTATTGAGTTAGTGCCGGGAACTACTCCGATATCGATAGCTCCGTATCACATGGTTCTTACTGAGTTAAAAGAATTAAAAGCTCAGTTGCAAGAATTAATAGATAGAGGCTTTGCACGATTGAGCTTTTCTTCCTGGGGTGCTCTCGTTCTGTTTGTGAAAAAGAAAGACGGCACGATGAGAATGTGCATTGATTATCGACAACTTAATAAAGTGACAATCAAGAACAAATATCCTCTGCCCAGATAGAAGATTTGTTTAACCAATTGAAAGGGGCTACAATGTTTTCAAAGATAGATTTGAGATCAGGTTACTATCAGTTGCAAGTTAAAGACTCCGATGTGCCAAAGACTGCTTTCCGAATAAGGTACGAACATTATGAGTTTTTAGTAATGCCCTTCGGATTAACAAATGCTCCTGTAATTTTTATGGATTTAATGAAGTGAATTTTTAGACCGTATTTAGATTGATTTTTTGTTGTATTCATTGATGACATTTTGATTTATTCACGTGACGAAACTGAGCATGTTGAGCATTTGAGAGTTGTGCTCCAGACTCTGCGTGATAAGCAAATATTCGTGAAATTCAGTAAATGTGATTTTTGGTTACACAAAGTTGGTTTTTTGGGCCACAATGTATCAGCTTATGGTATCTGAGTTGATCCGAGTAAGATTTCAGCTATTTTGGATTGGAAACCTCCGAGAAATGTTTCTGAAGTCCGCAATTTTTTGGGACTTGCTAGTTATTACCGGCAGTTCGTAAAAGGCTTTTCTTTGATCACAACTCCGTTGACGAAATTGTTTCAGAAAGATGTGAAATTTGAATTGTCTGAAAAGTGTCAGAAAAGTTTTGATCAATTGAAAGCCTTATTAACTAAAGCTCCAGTATTAGTACAACTAGAATCGGGTAAAGAATTTGTCATTTATAGTGATGCTTAGATGAATAGTTTAGGTTATGTTCTGATGCAAGAAGGAAAAGTTATAGCCTATGCTTCGAGACAGTTAAAGCCACATGAAAAGAATTATCTGACTCACGATCTTCAATTAGCTGCTATTGTATTTGCTTTAAAAACCTGGCGACACTATTTGTTTGGTGGGAAATGTCATGTATATTCTGATCATAAAAATTTGAAATATCTAATGACTCAAAAAGATTTGAAGCTGCGACAGAAAAGATGGTTAGAATTGCTAAAAGACTATGAGCTTGTTATTCTTTATCATCCGGGAAAAGTAAATGTTGTTGCTGATGCTTTGAGTCAGAAATCATTGTTTCCATTGTGTGCGATGAATACTCATTTAGATCTGTCCGATGATGGTTTGGTATTAGCCGAATTGAAAGCGAGACCGTTATTTATTCAACAGATTTGTGAAGCTTAGAAGGTTGATAATGAGATTTTTGTAAAACTAGCTCAGTGTGATTTGGATTCTGATTCTGAATATCGAATTGATAATGGTGATTGTCTGAGATTCCGAGATCGGATTTGTGTCCCGGGAAATCTAGAATTGATATAGATGACTCTAAAAAAAGCACATCACAGTTAGCTACCAGTAAATCCGGGTAGTATGAAAATGTATAATGATTTGAAATAGCATTACTAGTGGTCTGGAATGAAAAGAGATATTTCAGACTTTGTTTCGACATGTTTGATCTGTCAGCAAGTAAAAGCTGAACATCAGCTGTCATCCGATTTTTTACAACCAATTATGATTTCGGAGTGGAAATGGGATAGAATAATGATGGATTTTCTTTCGGGTTTGCCACTAACTCTGAAAAAAAACATGTGATTTGGATTATGGTTGACCGATTGACGAAATCAACTTATTTTATTCCGGCACAATCTGACTACTCATGTAACACCCCTTACTCGTACCCGAGGCCAGGATAAGGTACGAGGCGTTAATGGACAAACATACAAACATTAAACTAAAATACGGGCCATAAAATTTCATTCATATTTCAAAACGTTCATTCACTTACACATAGTCCCTTATTTGAGTCTACGAAGCCCAAAACATACTTTAGAAAGGGTTCAGGACTAAACAAAGAACTTACGAAAATCTTGGAAATTTCATGCTTTAAGGCCCCACACGCCCGTGTCCCAAAGATGTGTTCCATACACGGCTGAGACACATGGTCGTGTTTCTGCCTGTGTGGAATATACCTAGGCTATTTTCCAAGCTTTGGTCAACCTTAATCTCTTACACACTTATACAAAATCAAAAGTATATAACATGGTATTCATTTAATGATTAAATATTCTCAATTAAACCACAAACATAGCATTTGTATGTCATCATATATGTGTCTCTCATACTCATTTTACCTTGTTTATTATAGTAACACTTATACATTTATACCAAGATTATCATCTTACAAAATATCTTCAGCTTAATCATCAAGCATTCATATTTAAAACTAGATCATATCTTTATAAAATACCACAATTCAGATACGCAAAATAACATTTCAAATCAACTCCATACCCAACAAGCATTACATTGAGACTATATATGTACATGTCATGATACATATCATTCTCTTTCTGTTTTCTTATAAACACATATCATTTATTTCATTATACCAATATTTCATACACCATAGTTTCCATGTATTCCACATATATTTATTTTCCTCATCCTCCTCTCCATTCCACATCCTTAATGTATATAGCATTCTTGTAAGTATGATTTCACAATTTACTAATAAATGCTCACATCAAACTATCGATACAAGTCATAGTCACTTACTTATTTATAATTTGAGATACAGAGCTCCAAATTAAGATCCAAAAATTTCCTCCAAAACTAGACTCACATATATTTCCACCATAAAATTTTCATAATTTTTGGTTCATCCAATTAGTACAGTTTATTCATTAAAATTTCTCTTATTTCACTTTCTGATAGTTCTGACCTCTCTTCACTAAAAATTAATTATCTCATAGAACAGAACTCAGATAATGTTCTTGTTGGTTTATCTTAAAAATATACTCATTATGGATTTTAAAAATATAAGTTTAAGCCTATAATTATTTTTATCCAAAATTTTGTGATTTTCCAAAGTCAAAACAGGGGATCATGTAATCATTCTAAACCAGTCTTACAAAAACATAAATATCTCAAAATATAGAGCTCATTTTCTTTCTCTTTTTCTTTTATATGAAAATAGACACATTAAGATTTAATTTGATATCTCATTCAGTCTCTGATTCAATTTCTACTATTTTTGGTGATTTTTCAAAATCACATCATTGCTACTATCCAAAACTGTTTTATTGCTAATTCACTCTTTCACACTTTCTTTGTATTAACCTCATTTTAACATACATATCACAAATCATTTTCACCACATTTCATACATCACAAGTATAGGCCCATGATCATAAGGTCACCATAAAATCATCCTCACGTATAATTTACTTGTTTATAACCTTACCACATCCCGGTCACTTAATGTACACATCATTCACATAACCAAGTTCCTGCACTTATTCATTACAAAACTCACAAAGCAATACATAGAGAGTCTCCCGTTGAAGACTTCGGATCAATCCTCGATACTTGGTGGTTTCAGCACATAGCTCTACCCATCATATAGTTCGGCTCTCTTGTACACATGGTGAACACTCAGTACCACCCATGTGACCTAGCCAATTTATCTCGTAGCTCTCTTGTCTACATGGTGTCCTTCACCTGGAACCACCCATGCGACCTAGCTACATATATCCCGTAGCTCTCTTGTCTACATGGTGTACACATAGTATCACCCATGTAACCTAGCTACATCATAATGTCTTGTAGCTCTCTTGTACACATGATGTGCACTCAGCACCATACATGTGACCTAGCTACATACCATCTGTATCATCCAATCTTTCCGAAGGTTCAACCGAGATTTCTCTCTCTTATTTCCAATATTATTATAAAATATCAACAAACATATTTCCAATATTATTATAAAATATCATAATACAAGTAATATTGATGTATTACTTACATATAAACTTACATCTCATTTAATATCAAGGCAATAACATTAAATTACACATTGCCTTATTAAAAATCATATGAACTTACAATTTCCCATAATATCCATAATCATAGAAATCACATTTATGTATGATAATTCAATGCACTTCATGTACCATAGACATATTTTTAAATCAATTCATAAACTTGGCACCATAATCATTTAATTTAATATAATTCAATTAATTCACTAAATTTAACTTTCAAATATAAATTACAGCATTATTGCTATATTATTATCACACCAACTTACATACTTTCAACACCTCGAAAATCATAGTAAATATATCAATTTTACATTGAAACATGCATAAATTAATACTTATTATACATATGAACTTACCTCGATACTAAAACGACCATTTTACCAACTTTCCCAATTTTCGACTTTTCTCTCATTCTAGGTTCAAATCTCATTTTTCGGGATCTAAAACATCATATTTTACTTATTTAATTAATGTACTACTCAAAACAGTCGTTAACTCAAACTTTGGCAAAATTATAATTTTTCCCCTAAACTTTTGCATATTTACACTTTTTCCCCTAGGCTCAGGAATTAAACTTCATCCCTTATTCTTATGTTTTATGACATGCTGATCACTTTTCCCTCCTATGGAAACATCAAATTCTCACTCTAACATATACTTATGACTATTAGGTATTTTTACCGATTAAGCCCTTTTACTCGTTTTCACTGAAAACCGAGTAGCACAAGTTGTCTAACATAATTTAAAACCTCATATTCTATCATAAAACATCAAAATAAACACATTTCACCTATGGGTATTTTTCCAAATATGAACCCTAGCTTAAATAATTGCTAGAATAAGCTTAATCAAATTACCGGGATTCCAAAAACGTAAAGAACTTGAAAAACGGGGTTAGAACGAACTTACTATTGAGCTTGGAAAGCATGAAAACCCTAGCCATGGCTTCCCCCATGCTAATTTCAGCCTCCATGAAAAAGATGAGTCAATTTTGGCTTTATTTTCCCTTTTTATTTCTTTTAATTACCAAATGACCAAAATGCCCTTCCTTACTAAACTTTCAAAAATTCCATCTATGTCCAATTTTTTTCCATCACTTAGAAATTGGTCAAATTTCTATTTAAGACCTCCTAACTAATATTTCAAAGCAATTTCATACTAGAAACTTCTAGAATGCATGTTTTGCAACTTATTCAATTTAGTCCCTAACTTCAAATTGAGCACTTTATGCATAGAATTTCTTCATGAAATTTTCACACAATCATGAAATCATATCATAGACCTCAAAATAATCATAAAATAATTATTTCTATCTCAGATTTTGTGGTCCTGAAACCTATATTCCAACTAGACCCAATTTTGGGCTACTACAACTCACTTGATAAATTAGCTGAGTTATACATTTCCGATATTGTGAGATTGCACGGGTTGCCATTGTCTATTGTGTCAGATAAAGATCCGAGATTCACTTTGCAGTTTTGGAAGAAACTGCAAGAGGCTTTTGGTACGAAATATTTTAGTACTGCTTTTCACCCGTAGACGGATGGTCAATTCGAGCGAATTATTTAGATACTCGAGGATATGTTGAGATGTTTCATTCTTGAGTTTAAAGGTTAGTGGGAAAATAATTTTCCATTGATTGAATTCACGTATAATAATAGTATTCAATCGAGCATTAAAATGGCACCCTACGAAGCTTTATACAGTCGTAAATGTCGAACACCGTTATACAGGTCTAAGCTTAGTGAGAATAAGATTCACGGGGTTGAATTGATTAAAGAGACTGAACAGAAAGTTAAAGTGATTAGTGAAAGTCTGAAAGCAGCATCAGGTCATCAGAAATCATACATACACTTGAAACAAAAAGATATTGAGTTTGAAATCGGGGATAAAGTGTTTTTGAAAGTATCTCCATGGAATAAAATACTCTGATTCGGTAGAAAAGGCAAGTTAACTCCTAGATTCATCGGGTCGTATGTGATTATCGAGCGTATCGGGCCGGTTGCTTATAGATTGTTATTACCACCTGAGTTAAAAAAGATTCATCACGTATCAATGCTTCGATGATATCGATTTGATCCCTCGCATGTGATTACTCCATTTGAAATAGAAATTCAGTCTGATATGACTTATGAAGAAGAATTGATTCATATCTTAGCTCGCAAGGTTATTGAACTGCGAAATAAGAAAATTTCGTTAGTAAAAGTAATGTGGCGTCGACACAGTTTTGAAGAGGCTACATGGGAGTCCGAAGATGTTATGAGACGACAATATCCAAATCTAATCAATGGTAAGATTTTCGGGGACGAAAATCCCTAAGGGGGAGAGTTTTACCAGGTTGATTTAGACCCTAGTCAGAACAGTGGTTTTGGAACCACAAATCTGAGGTCAAAAAATTATTTTAATATCACTTTCTATGTTTACAGCATGATATGTGATATGCGTGAAAATTTCGTGTGAATTTTATCGTTTGTGTGCTCGATTTTGCAAAAAGGACTAAATCGCTACAAAAGTGACGTTCCATATGTTAGAAGTGCTTAAATGCTATGGCTTTTTAAATGGGCGGTCCTTATGTTGTAATTAGACCATAGAAAAGGTCAACGGGCATTATTGAGAAATAAATAATCAAGTAAAGGTGTGTCTGATTCAGGTACGTATGAAAGGTATATAAAATTTGGCAACAAGAAGTAAGAATGAATAGGATCATTTGAGATGTGAACTATATGAAAATGTGATGTGTTTATAAGCAAGTGATTATGAACAACTGAGCTATATGAGAAATATGATCTTGCAATTGGGTATTACCATGATTCTTATATATGAATTGGTCTATATTTGTTTATGAGATAAGTTTATTTATATATGGCTTACTAAGCTTTGGAAAGCTTATTTTGTGTGTTTTTCAATTGTTTTATAGATTATCAAAATTGCGGTGAGCTCAGGGATCGTCAAGGATCGTCGTCACACTATCGAACGATAATTGTAAATATTAATATATGGCATGTCTAGGCTAGTGAGTATATGATATGTTTTGTGTTAAGATTATAGCCATGAGATTTGACTTACTTTTGGTGTAAATGTTGGTATGTTTTAGCCATTTAAGTTGGCTTATTTGTGCTTGAAAAGTTAATAATGTGATGTATTTGATGCCTTATGTGTGGCTTGTTTACATGATGTTAAATTGTAAGTTATGTTGCATGAAATAGGTGAAAATGTGATGATAGAATGCATATAGATGTTATGCTAGATTAATGATTTTGGCCTAATGGTTTGGTAGGTTTTGGTTATAGAATTGAGTAATTAAAATGGTTGTGTATAGATGGCATGATATGTGTATGTTTTGGTGAATTTGGCTGCCTATAAGTATATGAAAATGGTGTTATTTTGGTTAACTTGTATGCTTGTGGAAAGAGTGGAAAATTGGTTTTTCAAATGACCTATTTTTGTCCACACAGGTAGAGACATGGGCGTGTGTCTCAGCCATGTGTGACACACGGTCATATTACATGACTGTGTGTCCACTAGGGTAGTCCTACAATTTAAAGTCAGTCTCGAGCACGGCCTAGACACACGGGCGTGTCTGAGAGCCGTGTAAGGCATACAACCTTAGCATATGGGCATGTGTGGCCAATTCGAAGGGTACACGGGTTAGAGACACAGGCATTTGGTTACCCGTGTGACCCAAGTCAGTTTCAACCACGGCAAGGCACATGGGCATGTCTCTGACCATGTGGTACAAGTCAGTATGTATGCTCTATTTTCACATAGCCTATTACATAGGCGTGTTTGATAACCGTGTGAGTCACATGGCCTGTTCACACGAGCGTGTGACCTATGATTGTAAATTTTTTGTAAGTGTCCAGAAGCTTTTATATTTGATCGGTCTAGTCCTAAACCACTCTTATACATGTTTTAAGGTCATATGGAACCTTGTAAAGGACAACGTAAATGTTTGAGAATAGTTTAAGATGATGATTGCATAAATGTATGTGAATGATGCGTAGTATCCGGTAATGCCTCTTAACCCTATTTCAGCGACGGATACGGGTTAGGAGTGTTACATTTAATTGGTATTAGAGCTACAGTTTAGTTGATTCTAGGACTAACATAGCGTGTAATAGTCTAGAAATTCAGCAAGAAGTTATTATTGCTTTAGAAGACATTTGCAACAGGAGAAAGATATTCAAAGTTTATCTCTATGGAGATAAGAGAATTGATCGAGCATGTGATGAATTTGATCTGAACTATAAATGTTCCAAAGATAGGCTTTGTGATTGTCGTTCTAAGGAAAAGAAATGTTTCAAAAGAAATTCTTTTTCAAAGAACACAACTCCTAAAAAATGGAAAAGAAGAAAAAATCCATAGTGGATATATATCAGAAAGAAGCAAAAATCAACAGCAAAGTCTGATCGATGTTATACTTGCAAATCAAAAAGGACGTTTTTCAAAAGACTGTCCAAAGAGCAAGAAGAGAGCAAAAAAATTGCACAAATGATCCAACAATCAAGAATAAAGATTCAAAAGGAAGATGATATAGTGTCTGTTTGTTCCATTGAAGATGAACCTTCAGATAGGATTATTTGTGCTATTCCTGCTCATACTAATGAAATTCCAGATTCAGAATCAGATTACTCAAATGTTCATATGCTGCAAGCTCAAGTTCAGAAAGACCATAGCAGCATTGTACCAGTTTCTCATATTCCTGTAAAGATCTATTTAGACAAATATAGTAAACCCATTACTGTAATTGCCTTTATAGGTACTGGAACAGCTAACACAATCATAAATCCAGATGTGTTACCTCTAGACTGGTAGAATGCTTCAGCTGATAGTGTGATAGATGCCTCCGACGTCTATTGATCCTCAAACTAGTTAGGCTACACTATAAGAAAATGGAAATGAGAGGGAGTAAGCATAAAGCCTAGTAAGTTGCATGCAAATAAATATAGAAACAACTTTACGATTCATCATCATGCTTATAGTACAAAAGTAGGCATAAGCACAACTTACTTGTCACTAACCAATACAATTCACATAGCATATATATTGAGCTCACGTCTCATACATTTCAAATCGGTACCAGTACCACTCACAACATGGTTATACTTTTCTCATTTAAATTAAACTGTAACTCTCACCGTTGAACCATATGGAAAGCTATTGAATATTCACTAAGCCTCAAACATAGGGTATAATGCCGATGCCATGTCCCAGCCATGGTCTTACACTAGCTTATCCATCAAGTCGATGCCATGTCCCAGACATGGTCTTACACTGACTATTGAAATCGAGATCGACGCCATGTCTCAGACATGGTCTTACACTGACACCTCTATACGTGCCGATGCCATGTCCCAAACATGGTCTTACATTGAGACATCTCGTAGCCGATGCATGTCCAAGACATGTCTTACACTAGCTTACATCTCGAAGCCGAATGCATGTCCCAGACATGTCTTACACTAGCTCTCATCTCAATGCTGATGCCATGTCTCAGACATGTCTTACACTAACACACAAAAAACCCGAATGTCATGGCATGAATATCCGATTTATTTCTTAAGATTCAAACGAGAGTTCTACTATCTCAATATTCATCATACATAATAATTTTCACAAACAAGCAATATATGCTATATCAATTCAAACACATATAATAACAATGTAGTTGTATTATTTACACACAACTTACCTCTAATTACAAAATGTAGAGGACTAGTTCGGCTTAGTCCACTTGTTTGTTTTTCCCCGGTCTAAGCCCGGATTTTGTAATTCTTTATCTATAATGATGAAAATTCACACATTTAATCATTTTATTAATCTAGGTACTCAACAATTTAAAAATTGGGCGAAATGACCATTTTGCCCCTAGACTTTTACAAAATGACCATTTTACCCCTAGGTCCAAAAATCAATTTTTATCGAACTTCTTCATATCTTAAGCCTAACCGAACCCTTTTTACTCTTATAGCAACCCAAAATTTCCATTATTTCTCACATTTATTATCTAATTTTCAACTTATGCAAAATGGTCCCTAGTTATGGTTTCCATGAAAACTACTTCACAAAAGTTGTTTATTACACCACCATAACTCATTTTCTTTCACAAAATTTCAGAAAACAACATGAACACACTAATGTAAAACCCTATACTTTTAACCATTTTGCAAAATAGTCCCCTCATTTCGAAGCTCATGCTATAAGGGTTCCAAAAATACCAAAATTATCAAGAAAAGTGACTGGAATTTTTCAAACTTCCAAAATGCTTCTATGGCTGATATTTTTGGTCAAGAAGAAAGAATGAATGAAAAAGATGAAGGCTAGGCTTTAGGGTATTATTTTATCACACATTAGGTCATCAAATACCTAACATTTTGACAATTTTTATTTTCTTTGTCTTATGGCCGGCCAAGCATCTCTAAAGGGTCTAATTTCCCTTTAAAAACCCCCAATTTATGATACATGGCAATTTAACACCCTTAGCTATCAAATTAAGACTTTTTCACTTTATGCGATTTAGTCCTTTTTCACAATTAAGCATGAAATAGCTAAAATTAATTCACTAAAATTTTAATACTCTCATATAATCATGCCACAACACATAAAATAATATTAAAAGTAACTTCTCCACCCTTAGATTAGTGGTCTCGAAACCACTGTTCTGACTGGGCCTAAAATCGGGCCATTACAGAACTTGTTGGCAATAACTTTCATCACTAGTTTATATAGCACAAAGCTAAGGTTAATAGGTCGAAAGTGAAAAAAACATTCTCGGTGGTTTACTTTAGGAATAAGGATATAAGAGAATTATTAAGATCTGGGTCAATGCTTTCTCCAGAGAATATCCTTTTAACCCAATTACAAATAGAAGGGCCAATAAACTCCCACTGACTCTAATAAAAAAGTGCATGAAAGCCATCATTGCTTGGAGCCTTTAAATGAGCCATATCAAAGAAGGTTTTCTTAATTTCCTCATATGAAACTACTTTACTAAGGAATTTCATCTAACCCCGATCAAGAAGAGGAAAAGAATCAGAATGAAGATTACACGCTCTACCCGGGTCTTCCCCATATAATTTGTTATAGAAGTTAATTGCCTCTTACTTCAATTCTTCTTCATCTAAAATCCAATCACTTTAAAAAAAAAACTTTAAAACATGTGCTGTAATAAAGAACAATTCTTTCCTTATTTCTTTGTTCTGCTAATCAAATTTTTGCAAAGAAGATATTAATTAGTGCTAATTAATTTATCATATATTATTCTTTAGTTAAATGAAACTATTAAAATCACTTTATATTTCTCCAAAAATGTTAAGAGTGAAAAAGAGAATGAAATGTAGAAGAAAAGGAATTGAATAATTTTATTCATCTATATTTTGTGACAACAATGTTCTTGGTTTTACACTAGGTAGCTAACAACTAACTAATCTTCCTAATACAAGTAACTAACTACTAATTACTTATAACTATTCCCTAATTATTAGGTGTTGTTATAATAACTTATTAATAGTATTTACGCCCCCAAATATTCATGTTGTTGTACTCTCAGTCCTTTGGTGAGGATATCTGTTAGTTGTTCCTTTGTAACAGCCCGATTTTGAGTCTAGTCGGAACAGTGTTTTAGGACCACAAATCCGACGCAAAAAAATTTATTTTTTTATATTTTTATGGTCTACAATTTTATGCAATGATTTTATGAAAATTTTGTTCGAAAATTTTGACGTTTGAGCACTCAATTTATCAAAAAGGACTAAATTACAAAAAGTATAAAATTTGAGTTCTGAAAGCTAGAAGTGTCAATTGCTATGGAATTTTAAATTAGAGGTCCTTAGATGGTAATTAGACCATTACTTAAGTTGGTGGACAAAAATGAACATGGAGTAAGAGAAATTTTAGTGTTTTAAGAAAAAGGGCATTTTGGTCATTTGGTAATTAAATGAATTAATAAGTAAAATAAAAGCCAATTTTTGCTCATATTCTACCCCATGGACGAAATTCTCAAGAGAGGACATAGCTAGGGTTTGTTAATCTTCCAAGCTCGATTGTAAGTCCGTTCTAACCCTGTTTTTAATGATTTTCATGTTTTTGAGATCTTTACAACCTAATCTACCTTATTCAAGGACTAATTTGAAAGAAAGATGAACTTTAAAATTTTACCCATGTTAGATATTTGTGTATTTTGATGTCTAATAGTAGAAAATGCATGTTTGGTGTTAGATAAACAACATTTACTAGGTGATTTTTGATGAAAATGTCAAAAAGTACCTATTTGTAAAAGTTACAAAAACGAATAGTAAAAGTGTGATTAAATGAAAAATGTGGGTTGGTATGAGTGCGAAAATGGTTCGGCTAGGCTTGGGTTTTGAAGAAATTGAATACATTTCATTTTACGAGCCTAGGGACTAAATTGTAAAAATGTGAAACATTAGAGGCAAAAATGTAATTTTACCATGATATGATTTTTGGACTGAATTAAACAATGTGAGTATTAAATAAGCTAAATTTGTTATTATAGACCAAGAAAAATGAGGTTCGGACCTAGATCAGAGGAAAAACAAAGTGTTTGGCGATTAGGTCAAATTCTACTATTTTTGTACCAAGGTAGGTTCGTATGTAAATAATGCATTGTTATATTTATGTTTTAAATGTTTTCATATTGTATAAAATGTGATTGACTCTTTAGACGTATTTGACAAAGTTTCGACAAGCGAGAATTCTCGGTTGAGCCTTAAGAATAGAATAGGATACGAGGGACATGTTATTAGGAACCCATGTGTTTATGTGATCCGGGTGCTAGTCTCGTACGTCCTACCAGTGGTTGGGTAGTCCAGCATGAGTTGTGGATACCTAACAACTTGTGTGAGCAGTACTGTGTAGCTACGTCCTGACTGACAGCTTGTGTGAGCAAGCCTGTGAGTAGCTCGAAAACGATCCTATATGTATTATGGGATGTGAGGTAGCTTTGGCTACATGTATGGCATTTATGTGCAAAATTTTTGAGTATTCATTAATATTCTGAGTGTTCAATAGGAATGTCAAAGTCGTGAAAGAATATGGTTATGTTGCGAGTTGGTACAAGTATGCACGTAAAACTCATACACAATGAGCTCGATATGTGATGAAACCTTGGTAAGATTGTGATTGAGTAAGTTATGACTATAAGATTTTAATAACATTCACGTTAATTTTCATCATGTTAATTGTATGTTGAATGTGTGGTTATGATGCTTATTATTTGCATAGGAACTTATTAAGCTATATAGCTTACTCCCCTTCCTTTCCCTTGTCTTATAGTGTCACCAAGCCAGCTCGAGATTCAGAAATCGTCGGAGATCCCCTCACACTATCAACAATTATTTTGGTACCAATGATTTCAACATTTTAAGTTATGGCATGTGTAAGGGACTTGGTCATTTTGTTATGTGTCATAATTGATTTGGCCAAATGTGTTGACTTATATTGGTTAAAAGCTCATTTTGTATAAGGCCATTTGAAATTGAATACTATTGGAATAATCAAATTATATGATGATGTTTTTCATGGATGTAGGAATTTACTTGATTGAGATGATAAGTATATGATGTTTGTGCATGATAGATGCTAGCATGTGAATGATATGTTGATGTCTTGGTTATGGCTGATTTGGTTGGATGTAAATGTTTGGATTGGTGCCATGTTGTGTTGTGTAGGTGTGTGCAACAAAGGGTGGCAAAATGGCTTGGTAAATAGCCTTATTTTTGTGCATACGGGTAGACACACGGGCGTGTGTGACACATGATCTGCCCCATGGGCATGTGTTCCGGTCGTGTGTCCCCTGCACCTTAATTTTGAGAAACAAAATGCTCAGAATTGAGCACAACGGCAGAGACACGGGCGCGTGTCTTAGTTGTGTGGATGGCACGGCCTCGAACATGGGCGTGTGCCCTGGCCATGTGAAGTTTGCACCTATTTTGTAAAAAATTAATTTTCCACACGAGCTAGAACATAGGCGTGTGCCTTGACCGTGTGATCTCAATTTGCTCTTGGGTGACAAACAAAGAGTTACACAGGTTAGGGACACGGGCGTGTGTGACCACACGGCCTGCCCACACGGGCGTGTGACCCCTGTTTAGTGAAAATTTTCTAAGTGTTGCAAAATTTTCTAAAGTTTTCGGTTTAGTCCCAAACCACTTCCGATACATGTTTTGGGCCTTGTCGGCTCGTATTAGGGACTTTATGAGTATATACAAAAAGTTTTAATTTGGATGAAAATTTGTGGCTCGAAAATGTATGTTTGTTCATGTGATGAGTCGGTAATGCCTCGTACCCTGTTCCGACGTTGAATACGGCTAAGGGGTGTTACATCCTTGGTTGAAACATGTTTAGTTTCCACTAATCCTTTCTGAATGCTTTTTCTCACAAAGTGACAAACAATTTCAATGTGCTTAGTCCTTACATGGTAAAAAAGATTTGAGGCAATTTGAATTGCAACGTGACTATCATAGTAAAGCACAATTGGCTTGTTATCTTTGATCCCCAATTATGTAATTAAGCCTAGTAACCATGTTAGCTCTGTAACAGTAGATGGCATGCTTCTATTTTCAGCTTCTGCTGAAGATCTTGAAATAGTACTTTGTTTTTTTTTTCATGCAATCAAGGAATTTCCAAGTTTGACACAATCTTGTCATTGATTTCCTAGACATGAGGCAAGATGCCCAGTCAGAGTCACAATATCCAGCTAACACTAGAACTCCATTTCAAGCAAGAAGAATCCCTTGCCCTGGATCCTTTTTAATGTATCTTAGTATTCTCAATGCAGCTTCATAATGAGATTTCTTAGGTCTATACAAGAATTGACTTAGATGTTGCACACCATAAGCAATGTCTGGCCTAGTATGTGTTAAGTACAATAATCCTCCAGTTAACGTTTGATAAGTTGTTACATCTTTCAACAATTCATCATCATTTTTTGTCTGCAATGTTTCATCAAATTTTATAGTTGTGAATTTTTTATTATGTTCTAAAGGAGTAACAAATTATCTTGCTTCTTTCAAGCCAATGTCTTCAATTAATTCTAGAGCATATTTTCTCTTATTTAACAGAATGTCTACATTTGATCTTGACACTTCGATCCCAAGAAAATACTTCCAGTTGCCAAGATCTTTCTGACAGTCTATAAATGTGTTATCGTTTAAAATAAACTATGACATAAAAAATATAAGAGTTAAAAACGACAGTGTCCGCAAGTACATGGGTCAAATTGTAACATAGTATTGTGTTACAACTAGACCGGCTCATGGGTCGGGCTACTCGGCCCGGCCCGAAGGCCTGCCCGAAATGTGGGAGGGTTTGGGCAAAAATATAGGCCCAAGAAATGGGCTTGGACAAAAAAATAAGGCCCGTTTAAAAAATGCGTCGGGCCTCGAGTAAGGTATTTTTGGCCTTAGCTTGGCTCGGCCCGGCCTGACCCGAAATCACTAAATGACAAAAAAATTCTACTATTTTTTTTATTTTTGAATGTTATTTTCTTGTTGTTTTCTCCCTATTTTGCTACCATATTACTATTAGTTGCTCCTATTTTGTTGTTATTATTTGGATATTGTATAAAACTTATTTTATCATTAATTTTGTTATTATTTTAAAGACATTTGTTAATTTTATTATTATTTTAGAGGTATTTGCTTGTTAAGTTGCATCTATCTTTGTGCAATTTAAGTCTACATATTTTTTAAAATTTATTTTCAATTTGTTGTAAAATATTTATTTTGATTTTTTAGTATTTTTGATGTACTATATATATTTAAAAATTATATAAAATAATATAAAAATAAATACGGGCGGGCCAGGCCGGGCCTAGGTTTTAGTATTTTTATTTGGGTCAGGCTTGGGTAAAATTTTAGGCCCATTTTTTGGGGCCCGACCTGGCCCGAGCCCAATGAATGGGCCTAATTTTTTAGTTGAGCCCGGCCTGAACCCAGCCGGTCGGGCCCATGAGCACCTCTAACGAAACACCGTTAAGTATTCCGAGGTTCGTACCCAAAGGATTGCAGATTAGAGAAATTATTATTAAATTAATTATAGAATATAATTACTAATCTAATCAAGTGACAAATTAATAGTGTAAATCCAAATTAATATTTTAATTAAACTAAGTAAATTAGCTAACCTAAATTAACCTAATGGAATTTCCTAAATTAACCTTTAGCTAAGACTACCCTCCCAGTTCATCTTCACTAAGGATTACCACCTATGTCACCCTTTTGGTCTCTTCCTAGGCATACAGATACCTTTTCGGTCTCACCTGTCTCAATATTCTATTAGAGGCGTCACTCCCTAATATACTAAGTACTATTGAATAAACAACTAACTTCAGATAACTAATCACTTAACAAATAAATTAGTTTATTAATTGAATCATGCGAGATATGTAATAAAGCACAATAATCTATTCTAATATTTATACAACGATTAATCGAAATATAAATAAATGAATAGAAGAATAAGAGATAGGAGAAAGCTTGTGAATATATATGAAGCGCGTTATCGAAGCAATCTCTACCTACAATTATCTTCAAGTCTGAATAGAAAAGTTCTGACTACACAAATATGAAAAGAAAAGAAAATTATTTGTCTAGGTTTGCTTACAATTCTGGTGACCCTAAGGTTGCTTATATAGGCAATGACCTACTTGGTGACCACTCAACTCAAGATACACTTAGATACCAGTAAATAAAATATTCTACTGACAATGTTCGCACGTGCACATAAAACAAACGATTTTATAAAACAATTTTAAAGCGCAGTTTTACTATAAAAGTACAGGTCAATTGTAATATTTATAGTGTAACAATGGAACACTAGAGTATTCCAAGGATTGAACCCAAAAGAGATGGAGATTGAGTGATGAATATCGTACAATAAAGAGTTTAAGCGGCTACTAGAAACACGAAAATATACACATTTTTTCATTCACTTTTTAACTCAAATTTTGATAAAATTATTGTCAAAAAATATATAATAATTATAAAATAATTAAATTGCACTAAAATTATGAACATGTTGAATTTTAATTAATTTTATATCAAATTTTGATTAATTTTTATTATTTTCAACAAATTTACACAAATGCCGAAACACAGCTCGACAGACATTGCTAGATGTAACACCCCTAACCCGTAACCGTCGCCGGAATAAGCAAAGAGGCATTACTGAACTTATAAATCAGATCAGAACAATTATTTATCCGATAACATCTTATCTCAATCAATATCATTCAATATGTACTTAAATCAAGCATACAAAGCTTTAATCATGCATTCAGAACTAAATTGATAACATATAAAAATTTTAGAAACCTAGAAAACTTTTCAACATTTCAAATATCACACGCCCGTGTGAACAGGCCGTGTGCCTCACATGGCATTAGACAGGCTCGTGTGTCTAGGCTATGGCAAAATAGGGCATACATGCTGACTTGTACTACACGGCCGGAGACATGCCCGTGTGCCTTGGCTGTGGTCGAAACTGACTTGGGTCACACGGCTAACCACACACCCGTGTGTCTAGCCTGTGCTGTAACACCCCTCACCCGTATCCGACGCCGGGATAAGGTCCGAAGCGTTAACAGGACTTTACATTTTTATCACACTATTCGGGATCGCAAATTTTTGCTCAAATTTAAAACCTTTTAACCAAGAATATCTCGTCCCTTACATAGGCCTTTAAGGCCTATAACATACTTAGAGGCAGTGCGAGACTAATTCGTGCACATTCAAAAAACCTTGGGCTCCTTAGAAAATTTTTCTTATCTTCTAGTGCCACACGCCCGTGTAGATGGGCCGTGTGGTCACATACGCCCGTGTGACTTGGGACACGCCCATGCCCTTCAGCCATGGGCAACACTGACTTATCAACACGGCCATAGCACACCCCCAAGCGGCCTACCCGTGGACAACACTATCTTTTAGACACGACAAGTACACACGCCCGTATGGCCTACCCGTGTGCACTATAGATTTAGAATTTTAAGTGCAGGGGACACACGGCCATAACCCACACCCATGAGAAGGAACCATGTGTTACACATGGCTTAGACACACGCCCGTGTGTACCATGTGGACCCTAATAGGCTATTTTTCAAGCCTTTGGTCACCCTTTCTACCATCTACACTTAATGGTTATCAATTTTTGAACCCAAACATGACTACGCATGTGTAAATCTTTGATAAATCTTATTGTATGGAAACCTTATATCATTGGTTTCATACATGAAAGGTTATTTCCCATTTAATGTTTATGCGTTTCCATGTCACTTTAATTCGTCCGAAATTGGCTCATTCATGTGACTTATTGCCAATTGGTAACAACCCATCACATGTAAATAAAATCATGCATAGATTCGTAGGTCATAGCCTACTTCAATTAAGCCAATTTCCATGGCCATATACAAAGAAATAAACATATTTTTACATGCCTTCATTTGGCAAAGCAAATGACACACATAACAAAATACTTAAAACCCTATACATGCCATTGAACAAAATAGAAATGTCTATATACCAAAGCTAGGCTTTTTGATAGTGTGTTGACTCTCCTATCGTCTTCCAATCTTTACGAGTCCTTGAGCTCTGAAAAGCAGGGAAAAGTAAGGGGGTAAGCATTTACATGCTTTGTAAGCTCGAATAACAGGAAAGTAGACTTACCAAACATTTAACATGCATCCATGATAGATAAGGAAACCAACAATTATGAAATGGTTCCCTATTACATGCACTCAATCAATAAGTTAGTAACATAATCAAGCATCATATAATTTAACTAGATGAGCTCATCGTTCAACATCTCATTTACACAAACATCTCATGTTAATCTGGTTGAGTTTCTAGGAAATCTCGATGGAATACCCATTAACCGTCAATTCATACGAATGATCATTCCATATATGCACTCCCGCGAACTTCACTTATTATGGTGGGATTACCAGTCCAGGATAAATCCCCTATTTTATGAACTCATAAGGTGATGTCAGGATTACCAGTCCAGGCTAAATCCCTTATTACGACAAACACTCTTAATGAGCTCGGATCTGAATTACCAATCCAGGCTAAATTCAGACCCTAATCAGATGACCCGTCCGAGCTAAATCCAAAATGCACACATATTCTTCGGGAGGCTTGATCATTCAAAGCAACATCCGTCTAGGCTAGATCCTTAATATAATTGAGATCAATGGATTACTCGTCCTAGCTAAATCCTTACTGCAACACATGCAGAATCTCAAATCACCTGTAATTACAGGTTACACATCTAATTCCCTTTTTCAACCTCAACCGAGATTTTTAACCATAATTCTTTATTAAGAATGTATTTCATGAATATTCATACTATCAAGATATGTAGTTATCATACGTTCATAAATCATACAATTATACATACTACAAGTTTACTCGTGTTATCCGAACTTCCCTGGTATTTGTTTCGGAGCTGTGTTTCGGTTATTCCGAAACCTTGTGTTTACCTTAATCGACCTCTGAAATTTGTTCCTCTGGGTCTACAACAACAAAATTATATCATTAATACCCCACATTATACATTACAAATCTAATTCTCACCCCCGGCCCAAATGACCGTTTTGCCCCTAACCTTTGACATTTTTACAATTTAGTCCCTAGGCTCGTATAATGAAACACATGCACTTTCTATCTTACCCAAGCCTAGCCGAGCACTTTTCTCTCTTATGGAAGCCCACATTTTCCATTATTTTCTCATTTCTACCACACATTTTACAACTTTTGCAAAATGGTCCCTACAAGAGTTTTTCATGAAAATCACCTAGGAAAAGATGTTTAACACACATTCAACTTTCATATTCCTCCATAATCCATCAAAATACAAGCAAATCATGCATAGTTAAATTTTTAAACATGAACCCTAGCATGAAATATGGGTAGAAATGAAGAGAACAAGCTACTGGGATTCTAAAATACAAAGAACATTAAAAACGGGGCTTGGGAGCACTTACTATTGAGCTTGAAATGTTTGAAAACCCTAGCTATGGTAACAAGAGAATTTCGGCAACTATGGGGAAGAAGATGGCTGATTTTGACTTGATTTTTCCCATTTTATTTCATTAAAAAGCCAAATGACCAAAATACCCTCATGCCTTTTCTTTAAAATTTCATCCATGCAAGCCCATTTCTGTCCAAAAATTTAAAAATTGGGAAAATTACTCTCCAAGACCTTCTAATTCATAACCCAAAGCAATTTCATACAAATTGCTTTTAGAATTCAAGTTTTGCAATTTATTCAATTTAGTCCCTAATTTCCAATTGAACACCTTACTCAAAGAATTTCTTCATGAAACTTTAACACATGCATATACTCATATTCTAGGCCTCATAATAACCATAAAATAAATATTTTCATGTCAGATTTGTGGTCACAAAACCACTATTTGACTAGGCCCTATTTCGGGATGTTACATTTTCCCCCCTTAGGGGCTTTCATCCTCGAAAGTCTTACCAGAAAATGGATTCGGATATTGACTTCTTCTAGTTTCTTCCGGCTCCCAAGTAGCCTCTTCCACACCATGTCGATGCCATAAAACTTTTACTAAAGCCACATTTTTTTCCTCAATTGTTTAACTTCACGAGCCAAAATCTTGACCGGTTCCTCTCCATAAGCCATGTCCGGTCGAATTTCAATCTCAGTCGGTGAAATCACATGGGAAGGGTCTGATCGGTATCGCCTTAACATAGATACATGGAACACATCGTGAATCATTTCCAGTTCCGATGGCAACGCTAAACGATAAGCTAACGGTCCAATTCTTTCAGTGATCTCCTACGGTCTGATAAATCGTAGACTCAGTTTACCTTTCCGACCAAATCTTAATACCTTTTTCCATTGAGATACTTTCAAGAATACTCTATTTCCAATTTGGAACTCAATTTCCTTTCTTTTCAGATCTGCATAAAAATTTTTCCTATCTGATGCCGCTGTTAGATAATCTCGTATCACTTTAACTTTCTCTTCAGTTTCTTTAATCAGATCAACTTCGTGAATCTGATTTTCCTTTAGTTCTGTCCAGTACAATGGAGTTCGGCATTTCCTACCATTCAATGCCTCATAAGGCGCCATCTTCAAAGTTGTTTGGAAACTATTGTTATAGGCAAATTCTACCAAAGGCAGGTATTTTTCCCCGTTACCCTGAAATTCGAGGATGCAACATCACAACATATCCTCGAGAATCTAAATCATCCGTTCAGATTGACCATCACTCTGAGGGTGAAAAGCTATGCTAAAGCTTAACTTTGTACCCAAGGCTTCTTGTAACTTTTTCCAGAATCTCGAAGTGAACTTCGGGTCTCTGTCTGAAATAATCGACAGTCGTACTCCATGTAATCTTACTATCTCAGAAACATACAAGTCAGCCAACTTATCAAGAGGGTAATTTGTTTTTACCAGAATAAAATGAGCCAACTTCGTCAACTTATCCACTACAACCCATATGACATCTTTCTTTTTCGGAGTTAATGGCAATCCTGTCACAAAATCCATAGTAACTCTGCCCCACTTCCATTCGGGGACCATCACAGGTTGTAACAAACCTGAAGGCACTTGATGTTCAGCTTTAACTTGCTGACATATCAGGTATCTCGATACAAACTCAGAAATATATCTTTTCATGCTATTTCACTAGTACATTTTTTTCAAATTATTGTACATCTTAGTACTTCCCGGGTGAATAGACAAACGACTACTATGTGCTTCTTGCAAAATATTCCGAATAAGTTCATTGTCCTTGGGCACACAAGCCCTATCTCTGAACATTAAACATCCATCAGGACTAATTTGGAAATCTGACTCAACACCAGACTCACATCGAGCCCTTTTCTCTTGCAAGTCATCACCATTAAGTTGAGCACCATGAATTTCCTGTAGAAATGTCGGCCTAGCCTCCAGCTCTTCCAAGACTGAACCATCATCAAGCAATGTCAAACGAGTATCCATGGCTCTCAAAGCAGAAATGGATTTTCTACTCAATGTATCGGCGACTACATTCGCCTTTCCCAGGTGATAGTCGATAATCAGATCGTAATCCTTAATTAATTCTAACCTCATTTGTCTCAAATTTCATTCTTTCTAAGTCATCAAGTATTTCAAACTCTTGTGGTCTGTGAAGATGTGGCAGTGTCACCACACAAAAAATATTGCCAAATCTTTGAGGAAAAAACAATAACAGCAGGTTCTAGGTCGTGGGTCGGATAATTCTTCTCGTGAGACTTCAATTGCTGTGAAACATAGACTATCACCTTGCTATCTTGCATAAGCACGCAACCCAATCCGTTTAAGGATGCATCACTAAAGACCACAAACTCTTTTCCCGGTTCAAGTAGTACTAAAACAAGAGCTTCGGTCAACAATATCTTTAACTTCTCAAAACTTTGTTGACACTTCTCTGTCCATTCGAATTTAACATCTTTCTATAGAAACCTCATTATTGAAGTCACTATCATGGAAAATCCTTTCACAAACCTTCAATAGTAACCGGCTAAACCCAAAAAGCTTCTAACCTCAGTTACATTCTTAGGTGGTTTCCATTTGACAATTGCAGAAAACTTACTTGGATCAACTCGGATGCCTTCACCCGAAACAATATGACCCAAAAATCTGACTTCCTAGAGCCAAAACTCACTCTTGCTAAGCTTGGCATACAGCTGCTTTTCCCTCAAGGTCTGTAATACAATTCTCAAGTGCTTTGCATGCTCTGTCCCATCCTTAGAGTAGATCAAAATGTCGTCAATGAACACAACGACAAACTTATCCATATATGACCGAAAGATCCTATTCATTAGGTTCATAAAAAAGACCCGTGCATTCGTCAACCCAAACGGCATGACAAGAAATTCATAATGGCCTTACCTTGTTCTGAAAGTTGTCTTAGGTATATCCGAGTCTTTACCTCGTAGCTAATAATAGCCAGACCTCAAGTCTATTTTGGAAAACACAGTGGCTCCTCTCATCTGGTCAAACAAGTCATCTATCCTTGGTAAAGGATACTTATTCTTGATGGTTACCTTATTCAGTTGCCGATAATCGATACATAATCTCATTGAACCATATTTCTTCTTTACAAACAATACGAGGGCACCCCAAGGTGAAAAACTTGGCCTCGCGAATCCTTTATCCATTAGCTCTTGCAACTGTGCTTTCAACTCATTCATCTCGATAGGTGTCATTCCATAAGGAGAAATAGAAATAGGACTTGCCCCTGGCATTAATTCAATACCAAACTCTATCTCCCTTTCAGGAGGTAATCCGGGTAATTCCTCCGAAAACACATCTGGATACTCACCTACTATCGACACTGACTCAATCTTCAATTCAGTTTCCTTAGTGCTCATCACAAATGCAAGGTAAGCTTCGTATCCTTTCCTCATATATCTCTGGGCAGCCATTGTCGTGATTACAACCAGCGACGAACCCAATTCTCTTGATTCGACCCGTAGAATCTCACCATCCAGGCATTTCAATTTAATATACTTACTACCACAATTTACAATTACATCATGTAGGGCTAACCAATCCATACCAAGTATTACATCAAATTCATCAAATGGTAACAACATAAGGTTAGCTAGGAAACAATGACCTTGAATCGTCAAAGGACAATTCTTACAGACTTTTCCAACTAGGACTGATCTGCCTAGCGGGTTCGACACTCTAATTATGAATTCCGTAGATTCCACAGGTATGTTCATACTAGACACCAATCTCATGTAGATATATGAATGCGTCGGCCCTGGGTCAATTAAAGCAACAACACTTATATTAAAAAGAGTAAAGTACCCGTAATAACATCAGGAGTAGAGGCTTCCTCTCAAACACGTATCATATACGTTCTTGCCGGGGCTCGAATGTAACGCCTCTGTACCCGAGACCATCGCCGGAGTCAAGCACGAAGTGTTGCTAAACTTAATTCATCAATTAAACAACTTAAACAACTTATTACCAACCATGCATGACAACCAAGCATATGCACATCACCAATATCAAACATTACATAAATAGCTAGATTTATAAGTTAGAATCATTAGCTCACTAAAGACCAATATATTTGGCCAAATAATAATAACACATGTTGTAAAATTAGGTCCCTATACATGCCACTCACTTGATAAATCTAGCATATGTGTTTATACTGTCAAGGTGTTGGCTTGATAATGTGATGCTGCCTCCGACGGTCTCCAACCTTGAGCTACCCTGACAACACTAAAAGAAATGGAAAGGAGGGGGGTAATCTTTATGATTAGTAAGCTCACATGAAATAATAATAAGCAATTTACTAACATGATTCCCACAATAAAACTAACTCATTTGTACATTTACACATGTTCTGGTTAAGCTATTTTCTTGGGTAATAGTCACTAAATCATTTATATTTAGAGTTACGGAACTCCAAATTAAGATCCATAAATTTTCCCAAAAACTATACTCATATATCTTTCCACCATAAAATTTTCAGAATTTTTAGTCCAGCCAATAAGTACAGTTTATTATTCAAAATCTTCCCTATTTTGCTGTTTAACAGCTTTGCCCTTTCTTCACTAAAATTTATTTATCTCATCGTAAAAAACTCGGATGATGTTCTCATTTGTTTTTATTAAAAGTAGAATAATCCAAGATTCTAGGCATATAAATTATACCCCAAAATTATTTTTCTATAATATTTAACAATTTTTCCAAGTCAGAACAGGGGATCTTGAATTCATTCAGACACTATCTCACAAGAATTCAAATATCACATATTATGGAATTCTTTTGCTTCCCCTATTTATTTTAGGTGAAAATAGACTGAATAAAATTTAATTACATATTTTTTTTGAAATTTAATTCAACTTACACAATTTTTGGTAAATTTTCAAATTCATGCACTGTTGCTGTCCAACACTATTTTACTACTAAAGTTCACTTTTGCACAATTTCACTTAATCCCTTCCATTTTACCGAGGTTCGCTCAAATATCAAGCATATTGCTCATAAATTCAAATAAACATATACTTGCACTTGATCATCACATAATCACTATCACATTTATTTTCACTTAATCGATTTTCCGTTGAACTCATCGGAATAATAACAGATACACAATTGCCTGCACATTTTCTCATTTCCACACTTGTAGCCGAAGCTATCTGGTGCGCATAGTAGCCTGCACTTAGTACTACACATGCGACCAATTATCCTGTACACGTAGTAGCCTGCACTTAGTACTACACACGTGATCGAAGTTATCAGATACGCATAGTAGCCTGCACTTAGTACTACACATGCGACCAATTATCTGGTACACGTAGTAGCCTGCACTTAGTACTACACACGTGACCTCACAATAGCTCATTGGTATCGTTTCTATTCCGAAGGTTCAACCGGGAAATTCCTCACTTTTCAACATTTTACTAAATTGTCCGTAATCAATTTAAATTCATAATTTACATCAAATAATCATTTGATAGGCAGCCATATTTCATATGATATCAAAATATATTAACATAAAAAGAATCGATAGATTATTTATATACGAACTTACTCGAAGTGTCGATCTCACTATCCATAGTACCAATTGTCCATTCATAGTATAATAAGACACAACTCAAATAGAAAATCAGCTTTTAAGAATTTACATAACATAAATCACATATTTCATATCTCACTTGTCATGTATCATCATTTTCTTGCACTTCATGTAACATTCTTTCATGTCATATTTCCACATCATAAACACCGTTCCATCAACTTTTCCAATATATTAAATCATGCAATATATGCAATAATAGTAAGAAATATAATTCAAACATAACATTGCATTGTTATTATCATACGAACTTACCTCAATACAAAGTATTAGCAATCGGGCCTATTCCTTTAAACTTTGTTTTTCCTTCGATCACGACTTGAATCTCGTTTCTCTTGATCTATAATACCAAATTAATTTATTTAATACATAAATTCATCAAAACAGCCTTTAATACGAACTTTGGAAAAATTACCATTTTCCCCCTAAACTTTTGCATAATTACACTTTTGCCCCTAGGCTCGGGAATTAAACTTCATCCCTTATTCTTATGTTTTATGACATGCTGATCATTTTTCCCTTCTATGACAACATCAAATTATCACTCTAACATGCACTTATGACTATTAGGTATTTTTACCGATTAAGCCCTTTTACTCGTTTTCACTTAAAATCGAGTAGCACAAGTTGTCTATCATAATTTAAAACCTCATATTCTATCATAAAACACAAAAATACACAAATTTCACCTATGGGTATTTTTCCAAATACGAACCCTAGGTTGAATTATTGCTAGCATAAGCTTAATCAAGTTACAGGGATTCCAAAAACGTAAAGAACTTGAAAAACGGGGCTAGAACGGACTTACTATAAATCTTGAAAACCCTATCCATGGCTTCCCCCGTGCTAATTTCGGCCTTCATATGGAGAAGATGACCATTTTGTGTTATTTTCCCATTTTAATTCATTTAATATACAAATGACCAAAATGCCCTTACTACTAAACTTTCAAAAAAATTCCATCCATGTCCAATTTTTGTCCACAAACTTCAAAATGGTCTAATTACCATTTAAGGACCTTTGATTTAAAAACTCATAACAATTAAACACTTCTAACATGTAAAACTCAACTTTTGCACTTTTTACAATTTAGTCCTTTTGACCAAATTGAGTGCCCAAACGTTGAAATTTTTGAACGAAATTTTCACGAAACCATTTCGTGAAATCGTAGACCATATAAATATAATAAAAATAAAATTTTCCTCCTCAAATTTGTGGTCCTGAAACCACTGTTCCGACTAAACCCAAAATCAAGATGTTACATCGAACCTTTGATTTTGCAGCATCTTTAGTCACGACTCGACTGCCACTAGCACTTCCAGGGTATCTCTGAGGTCCACCCCAAGGAATAGGAGTACTCGATTTTGGGGTTACATCCACTTCTTTTTCAACTCGCTCTGGGTAGTCTCTGAGGAAGTGGTCAAAAGAACCACACCTAAAACATGCGCCACTCTTCATTCGGCATTCTTCGAAATGAAATTTGTTACAGACCGTACACTTCGGTTTTTGGTCATCTACACTCCCCATACTAGTCACCATCGGGGAGGAAGACTTTTGACCTCGTCGCTTAGAGCTTCTCGCTTTACCTGAATATCCCACTAACGAAGTGCAGCGTTCATGCTGGCTCCTGGCTTTCTTCGTGGAGAACGAGAGTGTTTTGCCGCTAAACCTCTTGCTCGTAACTCAAGCCTCTCTTTTAGCTTGTTTTCTTACATTATTAAGTTCATCAGCCTTCTTAGCTATATCGTCCAAGGCAGAAAATTCCCGTATTTCCAATATCCCAATCAACAACTTGATGTCCTCATTCAGACCTTCCTCGAAGCGTTTACACATTTTCGATTTCGTTTGGACCCATTCAGTTGCGTACTGACTTAGTCGTACGAACTCTCTCTTCTATTCCGCTCCAGTTTTATTCCCTTGTTTGAGTTTCAAGAACTCCTTTCGCTTCGAATCCAAAAACTGCTGGCTAATGTATTTCTTCCTGAACTCTGCTTGGAAGAAATCCCAAGTAATATTTTATTTCGGCACTACCGAGGATACGGTCTTCCACCAATGGTATACAGTGTCCTTCAAAAGGGACACATCACACTTGAAACATTCCTCAAGTGTCCACGACAAATCATCTAGCACCCGCGTAGTATTCTCGAGCTAGAACTCAGCTCTTTCAGCGCCATCATCAACTTTCGCTTTGAATTCCTCAGCCCCATACTTACTAAGCTTATCAACATGGGCTTTACCAATTCTCACCTGTGCTAAACCTCATGGCACATCTTCATCAGGTTGGTTAGGGGGCGAGGGAGGTCTTGGTATATTGGGGCGATTTCTTAAATAATCCCCAAACCATTCGTCCATCATATCAAAAAAGGCAGCTCGGGCCTCTTCCTGACCTTCAGACATAAGCCTTCTACTACTAGTAGATACAGCTCATTGTACGAAAGCTGGAGCATGGCTCTCAGCTCTCTCGGACTTATACTGTGCTTGATTGGAAGACATTTACTATATTCAAAACAATTTAAACAATTAAGAGATGTCACGCTATCAACATTCGAATAATGGCATGTATAAAGAACTTTATCATCCTCTACGGTAGTCTTAGAATTGACTAAACCGTAGCTCTGATACCACTAAATATAACACCTCTCACCCGTATCTGACGCCCGGATAGGGTTCGAGGCGTTAACAGGACTTTACATTTGTATCACATTATTCAGGATCGTAAATTTTTGCTCAAATTTAAAATATTTTAACCATGAATATCTCGTCTCTTACATAGGCCTTCGAGGCTTATAACATACTTAGAGGCAGTGCGAGACTACTTCGTGCACATTCAAAAAACCTTGGGCTCCTTAGAAAATTTTTCTTATCTTAAAGTGTCACACGCTTGTGTAGATGGGCCGTGTGGTCACATACGCCCATGCCCTTCGGCCGTGGGCAACACTGGCTTATCAAAATGGCCATATCACATGCCCGTGCTGCCTGCCTGTGGACAACACAGTCTTTTAGACACGGCAAGTACACACGCCTGTACGGCCTACTCATGTGCACTATTGATTTAGAAATTTAAGTGCAGGGGACACATGGCCATAACCCACACCCATGGGAAGGAACCGTGTGTCTAACCATGTGGACCCTAATAGGCTATTTTCCAAGCCTTTGGTCACCCTTTCTACCATCTACACTTAATAGTTATCAATTTTTGAACCCAAACATGACTACGCATTTGTAAATCTTTGATAAATCTTATTGTATGGAAACCTCATATCATTGGCTTCATACATGAAAGGTTATTTCCCATTTAGTGTTTATGGGTTTCCATGTCACTTTATTTCATCCAAAGTTGGCTCGTTCATGTGACTCATTGCCAATTGGTAACAACCCATCACATGTAAATAAAATCATGCATAGATTCGTAGGTCATAGCCTACTTCAATTAAGCCAATTTTCATAGCCATATACTAAGAAATAAACATATTTTTACATGCCTTCATTTGGCAAAGCAAATGAAACATATAAAAAAATACTCAAAACCCTATACATGCCATTGAGCAAAATAGAAATGTCTATATACCATAGCTGGGATTTTTGATAGTGTGCTGACTCTCCTATCGTCTTCCAATCTTTACAAGTCATTGAGCTCTGAAAAGTAGGGAAAAGTAAGGGGGTAAGCATTTGCATGCTTTGTAAGCTCGAATAACAGGAAAGTAGACTTACCAAACATTTAACATGCATCCATGATAGATAAGGAAACCAACAATTATGAAATGGTTCCCTATTACATGCACTCAATCAATAAGTTAGTAACATAATCAAGCATCATATAATTTAACTAGATGAGTTCATCATTCAACATCTCATTTACACAAACATCTAATGTTAATCTGGTTGAGTTTCTAGGAAATCTCGATGGAATACCCATTAACCGTCAATACATACGAATGATCATTCTATATATGCACTCCCACTAACCTCACTTCTTATGGCGGCATTACCAGTCCAGGCTAAATCCCTTATTACGATAAATACTCCTAATGAGCTCGGATCTGAACTACCAGTCCAGGCTAAATTCAGACCCTAATTGGATTACCCGTCTGGGCTAAATCCATAATGCACACATATTCTTCGGGAGGCTTGATCATTCAAAGGAACACCCGTCCGGGCTAGATCCTTAATATAATTGAGATTAAAAAATATGGGTAAATCCTTACTGCAACACATGCAGGATCTCAAATCACCTGTAATTACGGGTTACCTATCTAATTCCCTTTTTCAACCTCAACCGAGACTTTTAACCACAATTCTTTATTAAGAATGTATTTCATGAATGTTCATACTATCAAGATATGTAGTTATCATACGTTCATAAATCATACAATTATGCATACTACAAGTTTACTCATGTTATCCGAACTTACCTGGTATTTGTTTCGAAGCTGCCTTTCGGTTATTCCGTAACCTTGCGTTTACCTCGATCGACCTCCGAAATTTGTTCCTTGGGGTCTATAACAACTAAATTATATCATTAATACCCCACATTATACATTACAAATCTAATTCTCACCCCTGATCCAAATGACCGTTTTTCCCCTAACCTTTGACATTTATACGATTTAGTCCCTAGGCTCGTATAATGAAACACATGCACTTTCTATCTTACCGAAGCCTATTCAAACACTTTTCTCTCTTATGGCAGCCACATTTTCCATTATTTTCTCATTTCTACCACACATTTCATAACTTTTGCAAAATGGTCCCTAAAAGGGTTTTTCATGAAAATCACCTAGGAAAAGATGTTTAACACACATCCAACTTTCATATTCCTCCATAATCCATCAAAATACAAGCAACTCATACATCTGTAAAATTTTAAACAAGAACCCTAGCATGAAATATGGGTAGAAATGAAGAGAACAAGCTATCGGGATTCCAAAAATACAAAGAACATTAAAAACGGGGCTTGGGAGCACTTACTATTGAGCTTGAAATGTTTGAAAACCCTAGCTATGATGACAAGATAATTTCGGCAGCTATGGGGAAGAAGATGGCTGATTTTGGCTTGATTTTTCCCATTTTATTCCATTAAAAAGCCAAATGACCAAAATGCCCTCATGCTCTTTCTTTAAAATTTCATCCATGCAAGCCCATTTTTGTCCAAAAATTTAGAAATTGGGCAAATTATTCTCCAAGACCTTCTAATTCATAACCCAAAGCAATTTCATAAAAATTTCTTCTAGAATTCAGGTTTTACAATTTATTCAATTTAGTCCCTAATTTCCAATTGAACACCTTACTCAAAGAATTTCTTCATGAAACTTTGACACATGCATATACTCATATTCTAGGCCTCATAATAACCATAAAATAAATATTTTGATGTCAGATTTGTGGTCCCGAAACCACTATTCGACTAGGCCCTATTTCGGGATGTTACACGTACACCCTTCGAAATGGCCACCCATTCTTATATGCCAAGGCTGTATGCCTCACACGGCCACCAAACACGTCCATGTGTCTAGGCCGTGCTCAAGATTGACTTTTAATTGTAGGACTACCCCAGGGGACACACTGTTGTGTAGCATGTCCATGTGTCGTACACGGATGAGATACACGCTCGTGTCTCTACCCATGTGGACAAAAATAAGCTATTTGCAAAGCCAATTTGCCACCCTAATCTCATGAACACATAGCAACCAAAGCATTATCAAAATATATGTTTTATAACTTCAATTTACTACATTCAATCTCATGCCAAAATCTTACCAATTTCCCAAATAAGCACATACCAAAATTCATTAATTAACACAACCAAAACAAAGCCATATCACATGGCTAAATATTCACAACTCAAAACATATCTCAATTTAACTAGACAATACATGCCTATGCTTAGCTATTTACACTTTCAAAAGATACCAAAGTTAACTTTGATAATGTGATAATGATCCTCGACAATCCCCGAGCTCTCGGTAGCTTCGATATCTATAAAACAGTTGATATCACACACAACGTAAGCTTTTGAAAGCTTAGTAAGCCATATACAAATAAATACAACTCATGAATCAAGTATAATTTAATACATTCATTTAGGATTCATGACCATTTCACATATACATTTTATGAAGCACATCATACTCATTTGTTCATATACAAATCATATAATCCCAATTCACTTCACTTACAAATATAGTATATTTCACTTTCATGAGTATCACATATCATCTTTTAATCACAATTAAACATATACTTACTTTCTATTCTCAACTTTACACACATTTTTAAACATACCTGAATCTGATACGCATTCCATATATTCATTAATTTCTTAGAGTGCCTGTTGAACTGTACGGAATCAAATAGGATACGCGGATAACTCGGAAAGCTCGTACAATGCCAATGTCCCAAACGTGGTCTTACATGTAATCAAATATCGATGCTACTGTCCCAGATAGGGTCTTACACGAAATCAAATACGATGTCGATGTCCCAAACATGGTCTTACACGTAAATCTCAAATTGATGCCAACGCCTTAGACGTGGTCTTACAAGAAATCACATATCGGAGCCCTATGTCATGACATATGTATCCTAACTATTCCTATGGTTCATACGGGACTTTCAGATGTCGTCACATTATCGAAACTTTCTCAGATTTCTCATATTCAACTCAAATAGCCATTCATCACTATTCATTAACATATAAGCAGTAATAATTTAATTCAAACACATTTATTTGTATATCGACTTACCTCATACGAAAATGAACGGAAACGAATAGCTATCCAACTACTTTCATTTTCCCCCGATCTAATTCTATTTTCTTTGGTTCTTGATCTAAACACATTCAAACGTATCTCTTTTATTCACCAAATCATTCAATTTAATCCATTTACACATATTTAAGGTATCTTACAAATTAGCCTTCATATTTTCACATTTTAACACTTTAGTCCTTAATCACAAAAATCACACATGCTTAGTCGAATTTTCCCTTAGCTCATATAAGCCCATATATTTCATTTATTTTACATTTTAGACCCTCAATTTTTTAATTTCACAAAATAGTCCAAAATACTCAAATTCATCAAAAATTCAAATACAAAACATATTAACCCAACACATATCTTTCATTTTTCATCAATCAACAACACAAAACTCATGGATTCATCTATGGCATATCTCAAAATCATCATCAAATTCAAAAATTCAAGCATGGGCTAGCTAGAGTACTAAGAAACAATCACAAAAACGTAGAAATTATCAAAAATCGAACAAAAATGAACTTACAATTAAGCTTAGTAGTAGCCGAACCCTAAAACCCCATGGATGAACACTTTCCTTCTCAATTTTCAGCAAAAACAAAGATGAATATCACTACTCTTTTGTTTTATTTTATTTTATTATCATTAATAATCCTTTTACAAATTTAACCTTTAATAAACCATTATAAAATCACTTAATGGATGGTCACTTATGTCCACTAAACTTGTCAATGGCATAATAACAACATAAGGACCTCACACTTAATAAAATATAATAATTTGGCACTTTAACAAATAGCAAGCCACTTTTACAAATTCTACGATTAAGCCCTTTTTATCAAATCGAACACACAAACGGTAAAATTTTCATACAAAATTTTCACACATATCATATATCATGCTGTAAACATGAAAAATAATATTAAAAATACTTTTCTGACTCTGATTTGTGGTCCCAAAACCACTATTCTGACTAGGGTCTAAACTAGGCTGTTACACTAGAAAAGCAAAACCAAGTAGCAATTTTGAAGCATCAAGGCAAATTAATTTTTCAACCTAAGAAGGTCCAAATTATGTGTATTAATTCATAATATAATTAATTTTAATTTTAATCTAATTTAATTTGGGTTAAATAAATTATTATTAATTAATTATGGAAATGAGCTCAGTTGAGCTAAACCAAGAAAACTGATCCAACCCAGCACTGGATAGCCTAAAACCGTCCCACATGCTGACCAATCAGCTTGGTTTTTTATTATCTTGCTTGCAAAATGCCCCTTGAAGACTCCTTCAATTTGCATTCAAACCCTTCTACTATTCATGCCTTTCAAGATTTGCCCCTATCTAAAAATAGCATGTTTGAAATCTTCAAACATGCCACATGTGTGGCTGGCCAAGGGGGCAGTCTTTGGCTGCTGATTTTGGCTATTTTTAGCAGTCTTCTCAACCTATAAATACCACCCTTGGCTGCTCACCTCAAAAACATCTCAACCCTTCTCATCTCTTCACTTCTCTCTCATTTTTCTCTCTTCATTCTCTTCCATTGTTCTCTATTTTCTTCCCCTATTCCCTTGTCAATTTCACCTCTTGAAAAAGATTCAATCAACCACCATTTTAAGTATCATTCAAGTGTTCATAGAAGCCTCAGTTTGATAAGAATAAGCGGAGAAGGAGGATTAGAGAAAACTAGTCAAGCCACGGAGAAAACACCATATTTGATTCTTGTTCCCTATCCTTTTAATTTTGTTATTGTTATAATGAACATGTCTATGAATATTTGTGTTGTTGTATGTTTAATTTAATTAATATGTCTTAAATTTAATTCGTGTTAGGTTGATTGCATTTCACCTATTTAATTTATTAAAATTGTGTTTGTGTTGTTATAGGCCTCGATAAGATGTTTGATTAAGTAAAACCATGACTAAGTTATTCTTGCATTACAATTGTAAGGTAACTAATGAATTAATTATTTAAACGGATTGAAATTATAATTAATTGACACGATACTTAATTAGTACATGTTTAATCATCTAAGGTAGCTGAGGGTTAAATTAGCAACGGTATCTAGCAATACATTAGCCTCACATAACTTGCAAGATTATTGTGATTAAACTGTTTCAAGGTAGAAATACATTGTTACCTCACGTAATCTTTTATGTGCTTATGAGATTGAATTACTTGTTTGAATTGGCATAGAGATATGTACAAGAGATTATTTTAATTTCATAAGAATATATGTGCATTAACACATTTTCTTATTAGAATTTGTTTAACCGGTTGAATTGACATGGAGATATAGTCAAGAGATAAATGGATTTTGGTAGGTAAGTATGTTCATAAAGTTAGCAAATTACTGAGTTGTCGTGAATTTATTCGTAACAACATGAACATGAGTTTAATAATTCTAAGTTAAGAAATGCAATTAATCTAGCATAATTGTGTCATTTTGATTAAAATCATCTTTTGAAATCGTGCATTGGAACTTTTATTTTATTTTTATTTATTTTACTTAGCTAAAATTCTAGTTTTTAATCACCTCCTCAAATCAAAATACTTTCCTCCACCAAAGTGTTTTAAATTAATTTCATAAATAATTCTTTTCACAGTCCCTGTGGGTACGATAACTTGACATTTACTTCTCACTTTATTCCTTGTTGCGATTGTGTACACTTGCACATTTTTGACGTTCCAGCTCTTGATATGATTTTATAGTATGACAAATCATAACAATAATGTTTTGCAAGAAAATTAATTATGTTAGTATAGGGACCAAATTGTAAAGAGTACAAAACTAAGAGATTAATCAATAAATGACTAACGGTGGTAGGTGATTTTAATGTGGTTCGTTGATCTTCGAATGTGGGACTTATATCGCTTAAATTACTATGTGGCTTCATTTTATCTCTCGATCTCAATTTGACTGACTTAGACGAATTAATTTGATTTATCTCTCGATCTCATTGGTTAATTTCGAGACTAATGAATTAGTGCACAACAAGATTACCTCTCGGTCACAATTGTCTAGATATTCCCTTAGGGGAGTCGCTTCCTATGTTTCTAGGTCTTTTCAATTTAGTTTATTATCCAAAAAAAATCAACTTACCCACATCTCTATTTACCAACCCCTTTTTTAGGTTTAGCTACTTATGATGAAAATAAAGAGAATGGGCATGAAAATAAAAGGAAAAGAAAACATTAACGTAAAGTTTAAGAAAAATATAAAAGTTTTTATTTTTATTCAAGAAAACTTAGAGCACGAAACTAAAGGCATTCAACTAAAAATTCTAAAGCAATAAATATAAACGGAACAAACTTTAACTATTCTAAAGTAAAAAAAAAACTAAAATACATTAAACTAAAGCTAGAAATGTCTTACAACCAACGTATAAGGACAGAAAGTGTAAATAAACCTAATCTATAGTTATAACTAATACGAGCATGTATCCCCTGTATTGAGAAAAATTTTCAAAGTTCGTGAAAGTTTCTTAAGTTATCGATTTATTCCTGAACCACTCCTAATGTATGTTTAGAGCCTCGTAGGCTCGTATTAGGGAAAAATTCATTGCGATTGAATGATGATTGTATGATTTGATTAAATGTATGTGAAAAGTATGTTTAAATGTGTTGTAAGTCCGGTAATGCTTCGTAACCCTATTCCGGCATTGAATACGAGTGAGGGTTGTTACATTTATTGGTATCAAAGCTACGATTTAGTTGATTCTAGGACTAATGTAGCGTGTGTGTGAGTCTAGCTATACATGCATTATATAAAATGTGATAGTGTGATGACTCCTGACATTTTAAAAATGTATTTTAATATAGTAAATCGATCCCAATTGAGCTATAGCCGATGAGGTTGAGAGTAATGCACCCGCTCATGCTCAAAGGATAGCACCGTTTGATTCTAAACCCGTGTCGAGTAGCCAAGGAGGAGAGGTTAGAGAAGCCTTCTTCCAAATGATGAATGAATGGTTCACACAGTATATCAGAAAAATCTGACTGCTCAACAACCTCTACCCCCTCTTAACCCCTAAACGATTCCTATAGCTCCTCAAGGAGTCGAGCTTTTAAGATTGAATAAACCTTCAGTTGACAAGATTTGTAAACACGGGGTAAAGAGTTTAGAGCTAATGTAGACGATGATCCTGAGAGAGTTGAGTTTTGGCTTGAAAACACTATTAAAGTACTTGATGAGCTTTCTTGCACACCAGCAGAATGTTTAAAATGTGTTATATCTCTGTTGAGGGACACCGCGTATTAGTGGTGGAATACGCTAGTATCAATGGTGCCGAGAGAGAGAGGGTCACCTGGGAGTTCTTTCAGACTAAGTTCAGGAAGAAATATATAAGCCAACGATTTCTGGATCAAAAGCACAAAGAGCTTCTCAAATTGAAACATTGTCGTATGACTATAACCGAGTATGAGAGAGAATTTGTACGGTTGAGTAAATATGCTCAGAAGTATGTTTCTACCGAAGAGATTATGTGTAAGCGGTTTGTTGACGGGTTGAATGAAGATATTAAACTTCTGGTTGGGATTCTAGATTTGAAAGAATTTGTTGTATTGTTTGACCGGGATTGCAAAGCTGAAGATTTTAGCCGAGAAAAGAAGAAAGTTGATTTAAAGGCTAAAGATCGAAGAAAAAGTCCAATGAATAAACCTTATCATTCTTCATCAAAGAAATCCCAAGATTCATATAGTCGATCAAATGCATAAGTGGGATATCAGAATAGAGATCGTGGAAATCAACATGTGAGTTCTAAAGCTTAAGCAACTTCCGTCTCGAGCATTGGTAGTGTAAGAAATAACAAACCCGAATGTCAATAGTGTGGGAGACGTCATTTTAGAGCTTGCTGGAATAAGAGTGTTAAAGCTTGTTTCAAATGTGGCTCGCCAGATCACTTTATTTGAGGTTGCACAGAGTTATCTGATAAAGAAAAATTTCAGCATGCAAGACCGAGTAATACGACTGCGAAAGGGAGACCACCGAGAAATACGAGGAATATCTCGAGTGGTAGAGGTGCGACTAGGGATTCAACTGTGAGATCTGAAGTTAAGGCACCAACCAGAGCTTACGCTATTCGCGCTCGCGAAAAGGTGTCATCGCCAGATGTTATAACCGGTACATTTTCTCTTTACGATACTAATGTGATTGCTTTAATTGATCTTGGATCGACACATTAGTATGTTCGTGAAAGTTTAATGTCTAGTAAGAAATTACCTGTTGAGTCTACAGAATTTGTAGTTAAAGTATCAAACCCCTTAGGCAAGTACGTTCTAGTTGACAAAGTATGCAAGAACTATCGTTTATTGACTCGGGGTTACAATTTTTTGGTTGACTTGATGCTTTTACCATTTGGTGAGTTTGATGTGATTCTGTGTATGGATTGGTTGACTCTGCACGATGCTGTAGTGAACTGTAGACAAAAGATTATAGAATTGAAATGTCAGAATAATGAAATTTTTCGGATTGAATCTGATGAATCGGGTCGATTACCAGTTGTGATATCGACTATGTCAGCTCAGAGATATGTAAGGAAAGGTTGCAAAGTTTAACTCACTTATGTTTTAGATACCAAAGTGTCTGAAAAGAAGATTAAATCGGTGTCTGTAGTTTGTGAATATTCGAATGTATTTCCAGAAGAATCGTCTGGGTTGCCACCGGTTAGAGAAGTTGAGTTTGCTATTGAATTAGTACCGGGAACTTCACTGACATCTATAACTCCATACAGAATGGCTCTGGTACAGTTGAAAGAGTTGAAAGCTCAGTTACAAGAGTTAACAGATAGAGGTTTTCCACGACCAAGCTTTTCTCCCTGGGGTGCACCTGTGTTTTTTGTAAAGAAGAAAGACGGGTCAATGAGAATGTGTATTGACTATAGTCAACTCAACAAGGTTACGATAAAGAATAAGTATCCGTTTCCGAGAATAGACAATTTTTTTGATAAGTTGAAAGGTGCAATAGTATTTTCAAAAATTGATTTGAGATCTGGCTATTAACAGTTGCGAGTTAAAGACTTAGATGCGGTAAAAACTGCGTTCAGAATGAGGTATGGACATTATGAATCCCTTGTTATGCGTTTTGGATTGACTAACACTCCCGCAGTCTTTATGGGTTTGATGAATCAGATCTTTAGATCATATTCAGACAAATTTGTTGTTGTGTTCATTGACGACATTCCGATCTATTCTCGAGATGAGTTTAAGCATGCCGAGCATCTGAGGATTGTGTTGCAAACCTTGAGAGATAAGAAACTATATGTTAAATTTAATAAGTGTAAGTTTTGGCTCCGAGAAGTCAGATTTTTGGAACATATTGTTTCAGCGGATGGCATTCGACTTGATCCGAGCAAGATTTCTGCAGTTATTGACTGGAAATCACCTAGAAATGTATCCAAGGTCAGAAGCTTTTTGGGATTAGCTAGTTATTACCGACGTTTCGTTAATGGGTTCTCGATGATTGCGACACCGATGACTAGACTGTTACAGAAAGATGTAAAGTTTGAATGGTCTGAGAAATGTCAAAAATTTCGATCAATTGAAAGCATTGTTAACTGAGGCACCAGTGTTCATTCAACTTGAGTCGAGTAAAGAATTTGTGATTTACAATGACGCATTATTGAACTGTTTGGGTTGCGTGTTGATGCAAGAGGGAAAAGTGACTGCCTATGCTTCCAGACAGTTGAAGCCACATGAAAAGAACTATCCGACGCACAATTTAGAAATTGTCCGCTATTGTATTTGCATTAAAAATTTGGCATCATCATTTGTACGGTGAAAATTCTCACATCTTTACTGATCATAAAAGCTTAAAGTATATAATGACTCAGAAATATTTGAATTTGCGACAATAGAGATGGCTCGAGTTATTGAAAGATTACGAGTTAGTGATTGATTATCACCTAGGAAAAGCGAATGTAGTCGCAGACGCTTTGAGTAGAAAATCGTTGTTTTCCTTGAGAGCAATGAATTCATAATTGACATTATCTGATGATGGTTTGATATTAGTTGAATTAAAGGCTAAACCAATTTTTCTTCAACAAATTTGCAAAGCTCAAAAGTGTGATACTGAGTTACAAGCTAAAAGAGTGCAATGTGAGTTTAATAGTGATTCAGAGTATCAAATCGGATCCGATGATTGTTTGATGTTCCGAGATAGAATCTACGTACCGAAAAATCCAGAGTTGATTCAGAAAATTTTACACAAGACACATAGTGGTTGCTTATCCTTTCATTCTGGGATTACCAAAATGTACAATGATTTGAAGAAGTGTATTGGTGGTTGGGTATAAAACGAGACATTTCTGAGTTTGTATCGAAGTGTGTTATTTGTCAGCAAGTAAAAGCCGAGCATCAGGTGCCTTTGGGTTTGCTTCAACCTATGATGATACTTGAGTGCAAATGGGATAGAATGACTATGGATTTCGTATCGAGATTACCATTGTCTCCGAAGAAGAAAGATGCAATTTGGGTTGTCGTTGATCGACTGATGAAATCCATACATTTCATCCCGGTACAAATTGACTTTTTGCTTGATAAATTGGCATTATACATTGCTGAGATTGTTAGATTGCACAGAGTGCCAGTTTCGATTATTTGGGATAGAAATCTGAGGTTTACATTGCGATTTTGGAAGAAATTCCAAGAAGCTTTGGGTACAAAGTTGAATTTTAATACAGCTTTTCATCCGCAAATCGATGGTCAATTTGAGAGAGTAGTTCAGGTTCTCGAAGATATGCTCCGATGTTGTGTTTTAGAATTCGAAGGCAACGGGGAGAAATATTTGTCACTGGTTGAATTTGCATATAATAACAGTTTTCAATCGAGTATAAAAATGGCATCGTACGAAGCTTTGTATGGTCGTAAATGTCGAACTCCATTATACTGAACCGAACTTAGTGAGAAAAAGATTCGTGGGGTTGATTTGGTTAGAGAAATCGAAGAGAAAGTGAAAGTAATTCATGACTGTTTGAAAGTAGCTTCAGATCGATAGAAATCGTACGCGGATTTGAAATGAAAAGACATTGAATTTTAGATCGGTGATAAAGTGTTCTTCAAAGTATCTCTATGGAAGAAAATACTTCGTTTCGGTCGCAAAAGAAAATTGAGTCTGCGTTTCATCGGGTCGTATGAGATTATTGAAAGAATAGGGCGAATAGCATATGGACTGGCTTTACTGACTAAGTTAGAGAAAATCCACAATGTGTTTCATGTGTCGATGTTGCACCGATATAGATCGGATCCATCACATGTAATTTCTCCGTTTGAAATTGAAATTCAACCTGATATGACGTACAACGAAGAACCGATCAGAATTCTAGCATGTGAGAATAAACAGTTAAGAAATAAAAGCATAACTCTCATCAAAGTACTTTTGCAATGACTCGATATCGAAGAGGCTACATGGGAGCCTGAGGAAGCTATGATAAAATAATACCCTAATCTATTCACTGGTAAAATTTTTGGGGACAAAAATCCCTAAGGGGGAGAGTTGTAACAACCCGTTTTTAGTCAAATCAGAACAGTGGTTTTGGGACAACAAATTCGTTATGCTGTTGTGAAAATTTTGTTAAGAAATTTTATTATTATTTTAATGCTTACAGTATGATGTTATGCGGGTGTGAAAATTTCGTTAAGAAATTTATCATTTGATTGGTCAAATTAAGAAAAAGGACTAAATCGCATAAAGTGCAAAACTTGTTTTCTATTAGCTAAAGGTATTAAATAGCTTTAGAACCTTAAAGTAAAGGTCCCTATGTTGTAATTATACCATTAATGGCATGAGAGGACAATTATGGACAATCATTATGTGATTTTAATGATTTTATATTAAGGTTAAAATGGTAAATTAATAATTAAAGGTTAATATTAATTAAAATAAAACAAAAAGGATTTTGTTTTGTTCATCTTCTTGGCTGAATGAAGTATGGAGAAAAGCCATTTTAGGGCTTTAAAATTTTGGCTACTTCAAGGTTCAATTGTAAATTCGTTTTTGCTCAATTTTAATGATTTTTATGTTTTTGTGATCGTTGTAACTAGTACTAGCTAGCCCAGGGACTAATTTTCCAAATTGTTAAAGATTTTAAATGATGCCATTGATGAATACATGAGTATTTTTATGTTTGATGATAGATTTTGAATAGTTGTTGATAGTTAAACAAGTTTTGTTAAGTGATTTTTAATGAAAATGTAAAATAGGGATTAAATTGTGAAATGTGTAAAGTTAGAGGTTAAAATGTGAAATAAATGAAAAACATGGGCTGTTAGGGGCATAATAGTAATTTGGCTAGCATGGGTTTAATTGAAATGTCATTAATATGAAATGAGGACTAAATTGTGAAAAATGGGAAATATTAGGGGCAAAAGTAAATGTGTTTTAAAGAGTGTTTTGGACTAAATTGAATGAATAAATGATTGTATAAGTAAATTTTGAATATATTTAGATTAAGAAAGGAGAATTACGGGCTTAGATCGAGAAAAGAATAAAGTTACGAAATAGTTGACTCGATTCACCGTTTTAGCATTCGAGGTAAGTTTGTATGTTATATTTTCATTTCAAATGTATTCTATATGCTTTAATACAGTATAAATTATGATTATGTGACTACAGATAAGTTTGGAAATGATTCGATGATAATTCAACAGTTGGAATCTCGGTTGAACCTTAGAAATAGTTTAGGATACTAGTGACATGTCATTAGGGGATACGGTGAGTTGGCTTCGGGCCATGATATAGCACTTTGGGTGCGAGATAAACCGATTTTGCTTTGGGCCATGCATATTGGATTATTTGACTTTGGGCCATGATACTAGTATTTCGGAGATAAGTTACCCTATTTGGCTACGAGCCATGGTATAGGTACTTATCATGTGAGACCCTTGAGTATCTGACTTCTATTCCAAATGGTTCAACGGGGTAAATGAAAGACAGGAATGTGCATGAGATTAGTACGAGATGGTACAGGTATGTGCATAAACCATATTAGATTGAAATCGAAGAAATGGTGAAGAAAGTATATAGTTTAATGAATGAGTTAATGAATCAGTTATTGAAAGATTTGTTAGTTGATATGAATTCTTATACTTATAATCAATGGTTGAATTATGCGTTATGATTATATCGAATTTATGTCATACGAGCTTACTAAGCTTTATAGCTTACTCTGTTTATTTTTCTATGTTTTGTAGTAAATTCAAAGCTAACTCGGATTCTGGGATCGTCGAAGACATCATCACTGATACCTGATATTCGCGACAGGTTTTAAATATTTATAATTAATCGTTATTGTAACTAACTATTATCACAATGAAGGCAAGTGTACCTATCGAACAATAGTATAGCTTTAGCAAGACTAGATTGTCGAACCCAAATGAACCACGAGTACTAGTATTTCCTTCCTTTTTATTATCTAGCCTAAAAATTAAGAGGTTTGGTTATCTAAACTAATTACTAAACTAAGAGTGCACAGAGAAAAATTAGGGAAAAGCATTTGAGAAAATTTGATTGATTAAGACAATACCAAAGGAAAAATCCACCTAGACTCCACTTGTTATTTGACTCTGAATCAGACGATTTATTCATTTGACTTGATCCGTAAAAATCCCTAAGTTATATTATTATCTCTCTCGAGACTAATAACGTCTAACCCTAGGTTGATTAATTGAAATCTTTTTCTAATTAACACCTAGTGTTGCATTAACTCGATCTATGGATCCCCTTATTAGGATTCGCCCTAATCTTGCAAAATCTTATCACCCTATCTCTAGGCGTGCAATCAACTCCGCTTAATTATGACAAATTTACTCTTAGACAGGGTCTATTCCTCCTCTGAATAAGAGCGTTAACTCGAATCAATATCCTGGAATATTAAAATAAGAATTAAGAACACATAATTAAGAACAAGTCAAATATTTATCATACAATTCAGATAATAATAACAAGATCCGTCTTAGGTTTGATTCCCTTTAGGTATCTAGGGGGTTTAGTTCATAATTATAGAAGAAAACATCTTAGAAGAATAAGGAATACAAAACATAAAGAAAATCCAAAACCCCTAGATGGAAATTGAAGGGAGATCTTCAGTCTTAATGATGAATCCGGCTTCTGAGATTGACCAATCGGCTTTCTTGAGTAATTCCTTGCCTCCTACTCTGCGTCCCTCTCCTAAGTGCCACCTCAAGTGTTTAAATATGCTTTAGAATGCCTAAGAGCCCTCAAAATTGGCCTTTTCCAAATAAGGTTATACTTGGGCTTGGTAAGACACGCCCGTGTGACACACCCGTGTGCGATTACTTCAGCCCGTGGTCAAGGCTATTGAATAGGCACGGGCGTGTAGTTTACCCGTGTAAGTCGTGCTTTGATCCTGCCAAAGAGACACGGCCGTGTGACACGCCCGTGTGAGGAAGTCCAGGCCGTGTTGACTTCCCATGTGGGTCAATTTTCTCCGTTTTCAGCCCGTTTCTCTCTCTTTTTACTCTCCTATGCTCACCTAAGTATAAAACATGAAATTAAAGAATTAGGAGCATCGAATTCACCAAATCTAAGGAGAAATCATCCATAAATGTGTTAAGCATAGGATAAAAATATGTATAACTTACGGTTTATCAGTCACACTATCCACCTATATCTCGGTACCTATGAACTTGGTATTTTAAGTATATGGCATGTATAGGGATTTTGGTCATTTTCGTTATGACTTGATAATGATTTTGGCCAGATGAATTGGCTTGTAAATGTATATGTTTTGGTATGTATAAATAGCCATGTGTGATGGTTTATTTTGGTATATTTGGTATGTTTGAATCATGTACATATATGTATGATTATGTCTTGTGAATTGAGTTGGTTGATGGTTGTGTGATAATTTTTGATAATAGGTATTATGAATGTTAAATTGATGATTTGTGTATGTTGGTATGCTTGTGAAAATAGGACAAATAATGCATATTTGAGTTTGGTCATTTTGATGTTTGAAGTAGTTGATATTTGGTATGAACTAAATGGCGAATTGGAATATTGTGTGTCTTGTATATTGTTTGCATTGAAATAGTTTAAATAATACTTGGTTGAGGTGGATTTAATGCCTATTATGCTTTGAGTTGATGCTTTGAATTTTGGTGTAGGTATGTGACAATTTGGGTGGCAAATGGCTTTGTAAATAGCCTATTTTTATTCACACGGGCGTGTGTCTCAGCTGTGTGTGACACACGGTCAAGTACAAGGATGTGTGTCCCCTGGTGTTGAAATTGGAATCGAGTTAGTATGTTTCACACGGCCTCACACACGGGCATGTGACTTGGCCGTATGGCATTAGTTAGTATACCCTATAGGTTTGGCACGGCTAGGCACACCGGCGTGTGTGGCCATTTTTAGGGCACATGGGCGTGTGTGTTGGCTATGTGACCCAAGTCAGAGAGTTACACGGGGTTGGACACGGACTGGGACACGGCCATGTGCTCCCATTTTGAATGTCCACATAGCCTGTGACACGGGCGTGTCTGGTAGCCGTGTGAGACACACGGGTTGGCCACACAGGCGTGTGTCCCCTGTATTGAGAAAAATTTTCAAAGTTTGTGAAAGTTTCTTAAGTTATTGGTTTAGTCCCAAACCACTCCCAATGTATGTTTAGAGCCTCGTAGGCTTGTATTAGGGACAAATTGATTGAGATTGAATAACGATTGTATGATTTGATGAAATGTATGTGAAAACTATGTTTAAATGTGTTGTAAGTTTAGTAATGCTCCGTAACCCTATTCCGGCTTTGAATATAGGTGAGGGGTGTTACACTAAGAATACTAAGAACAAGAAGTAAATGCAGAAAAATAAACCTTAAAACTACAAAAGAATAAGAAAAATAAAAACCCTAGAAAAGTTACAAAAAAAACTAAGAGAAAACCTAGAGAAACTAAAGCTAAGAACTAAACTAATGTGTGTGTCTCTCCTCCTCGGCCAAAATTGATTGTTTTAAGCTAAATGTTGATGAATTTTTGTTGTCAAAATTGCCCCTACAAGGGCCTTGGGTGATTGGTGAACTGAGTGGACAAAGACTACCCTTTGTGTCCAATTTTGTCCCCTTCACAATGTTGATGTCAAGATACCCAGAAGAGGATATCGCGATACCTAAGGTAGTTTCAAACCTTGGGGATCTTCTTTGAAGGTGGATATCATGATACCACTAAAGGGTGGTTCCAATCTTCAATCCTATTGGAGGTATCTCAATTCCAAGGTATGGATATCATGGTACCATTTCCTTTGGTACCGTTTTCTCTCATTTTCAACCTCCAACAGACCCTAACCACTCAACCACATGTTGGGCTCCCCAATGGCACCATTGCCCAAATTGGATCACAAAATGAGTGAAAATGAGACTAAATTAATATATATAAAAATTACAAAAAATGATGAAAATTGTGTTACTTTGGTCGAGAATAAGCTCCTTAAGCATACTGGGAAAGCCTAATTTTCCATATCAAATTATGGAAGATGTGTCATCTAAGGAAATTTCCCAAATGTGTCATCCAAAGAAATCAACTTCAATTCTGTTGCCCATTGTCGCGTCATTGGGACATGGAAGTGCTCCTCCCCCATGCCATTCTTCCCATTTCTTCATCGCGTCGTCGTGACAACGAGAAGCTCCTCATCATGACGTCAAGCGTGTTTCCACCTTGGCAGCTTTTTGGCTTATCAAGCTTCTTGCCTGATGGCCCGTTCATCCTTGTATTCTTGGACCTCAATTGCCATCCTACACACTTAGAAAGCTACATATTATTTGGACTATGAACTCAAATATTATAATGTTTATGTTGATTATGCAAATAGAAAAAGGTTTTTTTTTTTACACTAGAATGATTAGATAAAATTGCATATGATGTTTATTCTTCTTGTTATTTTTATTGGCAATCATTTTATCAACTACTTTTTTAGACTAACATAATACATATGATGATTTGGTTTTAATTCTTGTTATTTGTTTAGAAATTAATATTATCATACTAATAATTTTTATAGTAATTAATCTTTTTTTAAAATATAAAATACGTAATTGTGTAATAGCAATTTATACTACCAAACATGAAATTGGAAATTACGATGTAATTACACTCTATCAACCAAATACGTTTACAGAATTATAATTTTTTGTAATTAAAATATATATATAATTACTTAATAATTACACTTTTATTCAAGTTCTTAATGCTATCTAAACTGACCCTAAATCCTGTTAGCCAAGAGAAAGCTTCCTTTGACTATCATACCCTAAAATGTCTACCTATATGTATGGGTAAAATAAGTTCTTTTCCTTTCCAAAAATAATTATATTTACGTTAATTATGTCATTGATTTAGAATATATATTTGTTAATTACGCTAATAACAAACTATTTAATAAATTGCATGTTTGATAAAAAAAGATTTATCAATTTTTTTCTTATTAATATAAATTTAATAAGGCAGCTAATTTTAGGGTGCCAAATGAAAACCTTTAAACAATGCCACATAAGTTAAATTACCAATTTAACTTTCAAATCCTACTATAGAATATATACAGATTAAATTAGATTACAAATTTTATAAGAGAAAATCAAAATAATAAAGGTGAAAACATAATTTTACCATTTTTTTATAATATTGCAAAGGTAAAAACACTTCTTTCGTTACTCTCGATTTTGACATGTAGCCAATAAGTTTCCTTAAAAAATATGATTGTAATTTAATCTCTATCAATTTAAAAAGTAAGTAACTAAAAATAATTAATCGTAATGTTAATATTTTTCGTCACTTGTACATGATTTTAATTTAAACAATAACAAATTCAACCATTGATGTTCATTATGTGTAAATATTGTGGGCTAAACTTATTAAAGTAATACCACATTATCCGAATGTGTAAATGTTGCGGGCTTAAGTTGTTAAATCAAGATCAAGTGGAGAAAATGTGTAAATTTTGAGGGCTAAATTTATTATATTAATAAAAAGTATATACAATCAAAGAAAAACATTAACATCGTGATTAAATGTCTTTAATTATTTATTTTTAAAATTAAAAAATTTATATTACTCTATTTTTTAAAAAAAAATCAACTTATTCGATATTAAAATCGGAAAATTGAAAAGTGGTTTTTTTAGTGCAAAATATATATAAAGAGAGAATGGAAAAATTGTAAAATATTGGGCCTTCGATTCGCCTGATACGAGCTAATAATGAACCTTCCAAATTGCCAATTTTAAACTTGAATCAAGTTCAAGGTTCAACACCCCCACCCATATTTTATAATATTGAAGTAAGGGTTGTTCAACGATTCAAGGTTAAATGATTATTTTTTTCATAGTCAATATGCTGCTAAATTGCTCAAATTTTGGTTTCAATTGAGCTCCAAATCTTCGCAAGTTGAAACAACTAAATAATAGTTCCAATGGCACCTTCTCTTCTATCAGGGATGGGTAGTTTATCCATGAGTCAAGCCATTATTCTCTATTCGTTATTCTCTTTATTACTATTAACAAATTAACAACTCAAATGACCACAACAAAATATCTTAAGAGTCATTAAATTTCATTAAATTTTATTGTAACACCCCTAACCCGTATCCATCGCCGAAATAGGGTTACGGAGCATTACCATAAAATTGTTTACGGAGCATTACCATAAAATTGTAACTTAAATCATACAATTCTAAACATTTTATAAATCATAGAATAATTCATTCAAACACTCATATTGTCCCCTATTTCAGCCATCAAGGCCTTAGAAACACTTTAGAAACGATTTGGGACTAAATCGAAAACATTGAGAACATTACGGAAAAAGATAGAAAATTTCACACAGCAGGGGTCACTCGGCCGTGTGTCTCATACGACTGAGACACATGCCAGTGTCTCAGGCCGTGTAACATTTGAAATAGGGACACACGGCCGTGTCCGTGCCAGTGTAACTCTCTGACTTGGGTCACACGGTCAAGCCACATTCCCGTATGCCAGGCCGTGTAACTCTCGAAATGGCCTCACACGCCAGTGCATCAAGCCATGTGCTAGGTCGTGTAACTGTCTGACTTGTAACCCTTTGAAACCTACAAGGGACATGAGGCCATGTCGCATTGTCGTGTGTCACACACGGCTGAGACACACATCTGTGTCTTCGGCCGTGTGGACAAGAAATTGGCCAATATCAAACCCTTTCTTTCACCCAACTCAAGCACACACCTACAAGCCATTTGCACATATAATCAAGCTTTAAAACATACCTAAAACATGCATAATAAAACCAGTTCAATAGGCCATTTATCCATACAACTAGTATGCCAAAAGGAACCTCAATCATAAATCATCAAGTCATCCTAAACATAAGAATATTTATCCATGAATCAACCATACACAACTACCTATTTCAATACCAAGCCTTATCACAATTGACAATATACCAAATCACAATCAAACATACAAAATTGGTTATTCAAAATATACCATTACTTGACCATTTCAACACCAACCATTTAAGCATCAAAATGCCAAAAGTTCACCAACCATAATACTACATATATACATGCCAAACAAAACAACTAAAACATGTAAAATTTGATCCATTTCTAGCATAGCACTTCATTCATTCACAAGCCAAAACAAACCGTAACTGATCAATTCCATACATTTTTAATTGTACTAGTAAATACTTATTTACAATCATAATAAAGTACCTAATATCATAGTTTAGTATTTTTATGGTAATGTACCATAACCACCTATATAGCCATATATACATGCCATGAACCTAAAGATAACAAGAACTACCAACATCGATGGATAGTGCGAGCCTTATATTTGATCCATCCAAAAGTCAACAATAACAATCTACAAAACAATATACAAAAACATATAAGCTTTTAGAGCTTAGTAAGAACATAGTAAATCTTCTAACTTAACATCAATTGAATGCAACTCTTATTTTACTCGATTAAAGCTACCTAAATGTAAACAGGGGCACGTATGTGCAATCAGGAGTATCAAAGTACAAATAGGGACAAGTCTGTGCAATCAAGGGTACCGAAGTACGGACAAGGGCATGTATGTGCAATTAGGTATAAGTAAAATAAGCATTTAATTATATAATTATAAGATTAAAATACATATGGAAATTTAACTCTACATTTAAATACTATAAACTTATCTTGACAACTAGCCATAGAAGTACGATCGAACTAATCTGTGACTTTCATCTTTCCTAAGTTTATATTCGGGTGAGATTTATCTTGATCTAAATAAATAATTATATTCAATTAAGTGTTTTAATGAATATCAAATTATTCAATTCAATTCATAATCCAAATTTATGCATTATTACAATTTTACCCTTAACATTTTAACTTCTTTACAATTTAGTCCTTAAGATCATAAACGGAAATTTATACAAATTCATCCACGTTTCATGCTAGCTAAACTCACTAAGGACCTATACAAATCATTATTTCACAATTTCACCATGTACTTTTACTTTACATAATAGTCCTTAAATGATAATTTCATCAAAAATCACTTTACAAAAGTTGTTTATTTAACAACGACTCATAGTCTTTCATAAGTTTTCAAGAATCACACAAACACATTCAGGGTAAAACCCTAATCCCTCAATAGTTTTACAAATTAGTCTTTGGGCTAGCTAGATTAAGCTACAACGATCCCGAAAACGTAAAAATCATTAAAAACGGAACAAAATAACACCTACATGCACACCAAAGCTTGCTGAAAACTCAAGAACCCTAAATGGTTTTATTTTCCCTTCTACATTTGGTAAAAAAGCTGAACAAATAAGAATAATGGATTTTTTTTTTACTTAATTTTAACTTTATTTACCAATTTACTTATTTAACCTTTAATTAACACCAAAATTTCATAAATACCAAACCATATACATCCAACTTCATTAATGGTCTAATTACCATTCAAGTCCTCTAAATTTAAAGTTTCATAGCTATTTGATACCTTTAACTAATAAAATCCTACTTTTACACCTTTTACGATTTAGCCCTTTTTACTTAATTAGGCATGCAAATGCCAAAATTTCTTAACAAAATTTTTATATGACCTTACTAATATATTTTAGGCATTAAAATAATAATAAAATAAATATTTTCACGTCAGATTTGAAGTTCCAAAACCATTGTTCCGATTTCACCGAAAATGGGCTGTTACAACTCTCCTCCTAAAGGAATTTTCATCCTTAAAAATCTTACTAGAAAAGAGGTTCGAGTATTGCACTTTCATAGCTTCTTCCGACTTCTAGATGGCTTTTTCTCAACCGTGTAGTTGCCAAAGAACTTTTACTAAAGCTATGCTTTTATTTCTCAATTCTTTAACTTCTCGAGCTAGAATTCTGATCAGTTCTTCAGTATACATCATATTAGGCTGAATCTAGACATCCACAGGAGAGATTACATGTGAAGGGTCTGATCGGTACCTTCGTAACATAGGTAGGTGAAATTGAGATACGTCATGGATCTTTTCTAACTCTGACAGCAACGTTAATCAGTAAGTTGCTAGCCCGATTCTTTTAGTGATCTCATACGACCCGTTAAAGTGCAGACTAAGCTTTCCCTTACGACCAAACCGTAAAATTTTCTTCTAGGGTGAGACTTTTAAGAATACTTTATCTCCAACTTGAAATTCAACATCTTTTCTCTTCAAATCCGCATAAGATTTCTATCGATCTAAAGCTGCTTTCAAACTGTCTTGAATCATTGTAACCTTTTCTTCAGTTTCTCGTATCAAATCAACCCCGTGAAGCTTTTTCTCACTGAGTTCAGTCCAATACAATGGAGTTTGACACTTTCGACTATACAAAGCTTTATACGGTTCCATTTTTATACTCGATAGATAACTGTTGTTGTACGCAAATTCAACTAACAGTAGAAATCTTTTTCGGTTGCCTTCGAACTCTAAAACACAGCATTGAAGCATATCTTCGAGTATTTCTATCAATCGCTTAGATTGACTATCGATCTGAGGATAAAATGTAGTACTAAAATGCAAACAAGTACTTAGAACCTCATGCAACTTGCTCTAGAATCGTGAAGTAAACCGTGGATGTCTACCGGAAATGATAGAAACTGGCACCCCGTGCAATCTGACAATCTCAGAAACATATAACTCGGATAATCTCTCAAGAGAAAAATCTGTACGCACTGGAATAAAATGTGCAGACTTCGTCAGATGATCTACGATGACCCAAATTGCATCTTTCTTTCTCGGAGAGAAAGGCAATCCAAATAGAAAATCCATCATGACGCGTTCCCATTTCCACTCTGGAATCATTGCTGGCTATAACAAACAAGAAGGTACCTAATGTTCAGCTTTATCTTGCTGACACATTAAACATTTTGATACGAACTCAGAAATCTCTCATTTCATACCTTGCCACCAGTATATTTGTTTCAAATTACTGTACATTTTATTGCTACCAAGATGAACAGACAAGCTACTATTATGTGCTTCCTGCAAAATCTTCTGAACAAGATCTGAATTTTTTGGTATGCAAATTCTACCTTTGAAGTGTAAACTATCATTCGATCCAATCTGAAAGTCTGAATCAGGAGTCATTTCAATTCGTTTCTATTTAGCTATCAACACATCATCGCATTTCTGAGCTCTGCAAATCTATTGTCAAAACATCAGTCTAGCTTTCAACTCAGCTAAGATCGACCCATCATCAGTCAACGTCAACTGTGTGTTTAACGCTCGCAAAGCAAATAAAGATTTTCTACTCAAAGCATCAGCAACTACATTAGCTTTTCCCGGATAATAATCAATGATAAAATCATAGTCTATCAAAAATTCGAGCCATCTGTGTTGTCTCAAATTTAAATCTTTCTGTGATATTAAATACTTAAAGCTTTTATAATCTATGAAGATATGACATTTTTGCCGTACAAATGGTGTCACCAAATCTTCAAAGCTAACACAACCGTAGCAAGCTCTAAATCATGCATTGAATAATTCTTTTCGTAAGATTTTAACTGTCTCGAAGCATACACTATTACTTTTCCCTCTTGTATTAAAACACAGCCCAAACCATTTAAGGATGCATAACTATAAATCACGAATTCTTTACCCATCTCTGACTGAACTAACACCGGTGCCTCGGTTAACAACGTTTTAAATTAATTGAAACTTTGTTGACATTTCTCAGACCACTCAAATTTAACCTCTTTCTGCAATAATCTTATCAACGGTGTAGCAATCATCAAAAATCCCTTGACAAATATTTGGTAATACCCAGCTGAATCCAAAAAAATTCTAACCTTAGATACATTTCTCGGAGGCGTCCAGTCAACAATAGCTGAAATTTTGCTCAGAATAACTCTGATGCCATCTGTCGATACCATATGTCCTAAAAAGCTGACTTCTTGAAGCCAAAATTCACATTTGCTAAACTTAGCAAATAATTACTTTTCATGCAAAGTTTGAAAAACAATTCTCAAATGCTCAACATGCTCTAATTCATCCCATGAATAAATCAAAATATCGTCAATGAATACCACGACAAATTTGTCTAAATATGGTTTGACAATTCTGTTCATCAAATCCATAAATACTGCAGGTGCATTAGTCAAACCAAACAGCATCACAAGAAATTCATAATGTCTGTACCTGGTCCTGAACACGGTTTTCCACACATCTAAGTCTTTAATTCGCAAGTGATAATAACCATAACAAATATCAATCTTTGAGAACACTGTTGCACCAGCAGATCATTAATACACGACAATAGAAACTTGTTCTTGATCGTAACTTTTTTGAGTTGTCGATAGTCAATACATAATCGCATAGATCCTTCTTTTTTCTTAACAAATAGAACAGGAGCACCCCAAGGAGAAAAGTTGGGCTGAACGAAGCCCTTATCTGTCAACTCTTGCAACTATGCCTTCAACTCTTTCAATTCTGTATGTGCCATTCTATATGGAGTTATTGATATCAGAGATGTTCTCAGCACTAACTCAATACCAAGCTCAACTTCCCGGGTCAAAGGTAGCCCTGGTAACTCCTCTAGAAACACATCCAAGAACTCAATACCATTGGCACCAATTCTAGTTTCACTTCCGAAACCCTGGAATCAACTATATAAGCGAGATATACTTTACAACCCTTTTTAACATATTTCTGTGCCATCATAGTAGAGATTATACTAGATATACGATCCAGTTTGTCTAACTCAATTCAAACCTGTTTACCACCCTGGCATTTTAGCACAATATATTTTCTTCTACAATTCACAATAGCATCATGCAATGTCAATCACTCCATACCCAGAATCATATCAAACTCAACAAAAGGTAACAACATCAAACTAGCAAAGAAATCGTAACCCTAATTTTTAGTGGACATGATCTACATAACTGATTAACTAGAAAACATTGACCTAGGGGGTTTGTAACTCAAACGGTATATTCAGTGAATCCTACAGGTATTTTCTTTTTGTCTACTAATGTGGTGCATATATACGAATGAGTTAATCCAGGATCAATCAATGTATATACATTAATATCAAAGACAGAAAAAGTACCTGCAATAACATCTATAGCAATAGCTTTCTTACGAGCCCAGATTGCATAAGCTCTAGCCGATGTTCTCGCTTCAGACCGTTCATTCATCTCTATGTTCTTTCCTCGATAGGGAGTAGTATTTTTAGTATTTTTAGATTGTCTACCCCTCTAAAAAGTTGCTTCCGACTTATTTGATTGGTTCCTAAATCATTTTGCTTCTTAGGACAGTTATGAAGAAAGTGGTCAGTATACCCACAACAGAAACAAGCTCTCAACTTTGATTGACACTCTCCAAAATGCCTTTTATTGCATTCATCACACACCGAAACAATTCTCTCCACATTTCTTACACTTCCAACACTCGCCGCGGAGAGTTGACTGATTGAAAAATTCTGTCTCGGTTTCTCTCTGTTAAAAAAATCTTAAGGAGCAACTGATCGACTTGTGTCATTTTTAAATTTCTTCTATGGAGACGTTTAAGCATGCTTGAATGACCTTCACTTTTTATAATCTCTAAATTTCGAATCTAGTTATTGTTTACTTTTACAAATCTCTTTAACCTTTTGAGCCCACTCAAAAACTTCTACAAATTCTCGTAACTTTAATGCTGCTACAGCCAAACGGATTTTATCATTCAACCCATCTTCAAATCTGATACACATTACCTCCTCATTTGATATGATGTTACCAGCATACTTGCTTAACTGCACAAATTCTTGTTCATACTCAGCTACAGTCCTGTTTCCTTGTTTTAACTCAAGAAATTCCTTCTTTTTCCGGTCAATAAACAACCAGCTAACGTACTTTTTCTTGAATTCATTCTGAAAGAAATCCTAACTAACCCAATCATCCGGTACCATCGTTCTCAAAGTATCCCACCATAGATACGCCTCATCTTTCAGTACGGACACTGCACATGTTAAGCAATCTTCAAAGGTGCACAATAACTCCACAAAAACTCTCTTTGTATTTAATATCCAATACTCGGCTTTTAAAGGATCATCATCTACCGTACCTCTGAACTCTTTCACTTTACATTTCTAAATTTTGTCTACGTATACCCGAGTAACCGTTACAGATACAGGGTTTAGAGTATTCAAGGGTGCCAAAGTGGAAACAATAAGGGGAAGAGGTTGCGAAGTTGTAAGGTTTGCTTGTTTGAATTCATTAAACCAGTGGTCCATCGTTCCCAGAAATACGTTTTTCATTTCATTAGCCATGAATTGTGGACTAGGTGCACTATTTCCTGCCTCAAGTTCGAAGCTTGAACATTACTTTCAGCTTCATAAACTATAGCTCAATTCAATTCAACTGACATCTTGAATCTATAAGAAATAAAATAATAGAACAAATCAAAAACATCACACTATCACAGGGTATATGTGGAAAAAAAACACTAAACTTTACTTTTCTACGTTAGTCCTAGAATCGACTAAATCGTAGCTCTAATACCACTAAAAATAACACCCCTTACTCGTATCAATCACTGGAATAGGGTTACAGGGCATTACCTTAAAATCATAACTTAAATCATACAATTCTAAACTTTTTAGAAATCATAGCATAATTAATTCAAACACATTCATATCGTCCCTTATTCGAGCCCCCGAGGCCATAGAAACACTTTAAAACAATTTGGGACTAAATCGGAAACATTTAGAACATCATAAAAAAAAGATAAAAAAATTTCACACTGCAGGGATCATACGACCGTGTAACATTCGAAATAGGGACACGCGGCCGTGTCCCAGCCCGTGTCCATGCCCGTGTCCATGCCCGTGTAACTCTCTGACTTGGGTCACACGGCCAAGCCACATGCTCGTGCGCCATGCCATGTGCTAGGCCATGTAACTGCCTGACTTGCGACCCTTTGAAACCTACAGGGGACACACAGCCGTGTTGCATGGCCATGTGTCTCACACAACTGAGGCATACGCCCGTGTCTTAGGCCGTGTGGACAAGAAATAAGCCAATATTAAGCCCTTTCTTTCACCCAACTCAAGTACACACCTACAAGCCATTTACACATACAATCAAGCTTTAAAGCATACCTAAAACATGCATAATAAAACCAATTCAATAGGTCATTTATCCATACAACCAATATCCCAAAAGGCACCTCAATCATAAATCATCAAATCACCCTGACATAAGCATATTTATCCATGAATCAACCATACACAACTACCTATTACTATACCAAGCCTTAGCACAATTGACCATATGCCAAGTCACAATCAAACATACCAAATTTGTCATTCAAAATATACCATTACTTGATCATTTCAACACCAACCATTTAAGCATCAAAATGCCAAAATTTCACCAATCATAATATTACATATATACATGTCAAACACAACAACTAAAACATGTAAACTTGGATCCATTTCTAGCATAGCACTTCATTCATTCACAAGCCAAAACAAACCGTAAGTGATCAATTCCATACATTTTTAATTGTACTAATAGATATCTATTTACAATATTAATAAAGTACCTAATATCATAGTTTAGTATTTTTATCCTAATATACCATAACAACCTATATAGCCACATATACATGCCACGACCCTAAAGAGAACAAGAACTACAACATCGATGGATAATGTGAGCCATAGATTCGATCCATCCAAAATTCAGCAATAACGATCTACAAAGCAATACACAAAAGCATATAAGTTTACAGAGCTTAGTAAGAACATAGTAAATCTTCTAACTTAACATTAATTGAATGCAACTCTTATTTTTCTCTATTGAAGTTACTGAAGCGTAAACATGGACACGTATGTGCAATCAGTGGTACCAAAGTACAAATAGGGGCACGTATGTGCAATCAGGGGTACCGAAGTACAAATAGGGGCACATATATGCAATCAGGGGTACCAAGGTACAGATAGGGGCACGTGTGTGCAATCAGGTATAAGTACCATAAGCATTTAATTACATAATTATAAGATGAAAACACATATGGAAATTCAATTATACATTTAAATACTACGAACTTACCTTGACAACTAGTACGTAGAAGTACGATCGAACTAATCCGTGACTTTCGCCTTTCTTCGGTTTATATTCGGGTGAGATTTATCTTGATCTAAATAAATAATTATATTCAATTAAGTGTTTCAATCAATCTCAAATTATTCAATTCAATCCACAATCCATATTTATGTATAATTACAATTTTACCCCTAACATTTTAACTTATTTACAATTTAGTCCTTAAGCTCGTAAATGGAAATTTATACAAATTCATCCACGTTTCATGCTAGCCGAACTCACTAGGGACCTATACAATCTCATACAAATCATTATTTTACAATTTCACCATGTACTTTTACTATTTTTACATAATAGTCCTTAAATGATAATTTCATCAAAAATCACTTTACAAAAGTTGTTTATTTAACAATAAGGACTTATAATATTTTATAAAGTTTCAAGAATCACACAAACACATTCATGGTAAAACCCTAATTCCTTATTAGTTTTACAAATTAGTCCCTAGGCTAGCTAGATGAAGCTACAATGATCCCTAAAACATAAAAATCATTAAAAGCGAAACAAAATAACACTTACATACACACCAAATCTTGCCAAAAACTCAAGAACCTTAAATGGTTTTATTTTCCCTTCTACATTTGGTAAAGAAGATGAATGAATAGGAATATGGATTTTGTTTTACTTAATTTTAACTTTATTTACCAATTTACTTATTCAACCTTTAATTAACACCAAAATTTCATTAATACCAAACCATATACATCCACTAACTTCATTAATGGTCTAATTACCATTCAAGTCCTCTAACTTTAAATTTTAATAGCTATTTGATACCTTTAACTAATAGAATCCTACTTTTACACCTTTTACAATTTAGTCCTTTTTACTTAATTAGGATGCAAACACCAAAATTTCCTAACCAAATTTTTATATGACTTTACTAATATACTATAGGCATGAAAATTATAATAAAATAAATATTTTTACATCGAATTTATGGTCCCGAAACCACTATTCTAATTTCACCAAAAATGGGTTGTTACATCTATACCTATAAAAGAACAGCCTGATGTATCATGTAAGTTGTTTGAAATGTAAGAGTCAAATAATTCTCGGTAGTGGAAGAAAATATCTCTTATTTCTCCCCCGAAGAAATTATTTCATCCAAAAAATTATTGTTATGTTGCCGTGATCGATGCACTAATCCTTTGAATCTGGTACCGGCAAGTATCATACCCCCAAGCACAAAGTTTTATTTTAGGCCTTTCAACCAATCGATACGACCCTGGGCAGTAGCTTTTTCTAAAACTCGAGTAGTTCCTTGAAAACTTGCTTTAGATATAAAACTTTTAGTGTTCAGAGATGTTATCGTAATTCCCAATAAAATGGCTCGATAACAAATCGCTTCTTCTAAAGCACGCCCCATTCGTAACACATTGGTTACTGAATGTGGAAACACTAAAACAAAGTTATCTAAATAAAAATAGTTTAATTTTTCATCAATTTGATAGTATTTTCTTCATTAAAAAAAACATAGTTTACTTTTTTTTATCACTCGTATTAGACTTTGGCAAAAAATTGAGAGTTGAACAAGTAAATTAGAAAGTAAAAAATCCTTTCCATATCTTAAAAAAACTTAATTTAGTAGAAATCACATATAAATAGTTTAATCAATTATGTATGAACTTTCACGCATAGTATTTTTCTTCACAAGCTAACTCTATAAATAGAAAAATATTCAGAATGAGTTGTCCAATATTCTCTTGATCAAACACTCCCATCTGTTATAAAGAAATGGCTTCACTAACAGGCACACTAGAAGCTGATGTAAAAATCGATGCTTCAGCTGAGATATTTTATGGAGTGCTATGCAGTTCACGAAGGCAATTACTTAGCATCTGCCCCAATGTTATTCTAGCATATGATTTGCTGGATGGAGTGTGGGGAAGTTTGGGTTCAATCATCTAATGGAGTTATGTTCTTTGTAAGTCAAATTACACTTCCCTGGTTATAAAATTAATCTGTTAGAATTGAGTGACCCGAATCCTTTTTAAAATAAAACACAGTGGTAAAATAATATAGAAGTAAAATCCATATAGAACTACACTTCTTTTATTTTATTTTAGAATAAGGTTTTTCAACCTTATTACACTTAATCTATTTGATATTGGTTAGAACAAGGTGTTTCAACCTTACTACACTCCTTCTATTAGAATATAGTTTTTCAAGCCTAAAAATAGACATACTCTACTCCTCTTGTATTCATTCGAATTCGACATAGTAAATTATCTTCTCCTCTACTCGTGGTTTTTTTCCCCAAAGGGTTTCCACATAAAAATCTATGTGCTCTTTATTTTTCTTTCTCTTTTTCTTTGCAATATATTTTCATTATCGACATTCTATTTTTTACAAATTGGTATTAAAGTTTCCAAATTGTTCATCTCATTCATAATAATGGCGTCTTTGAAGTATGAAGTTTCACTATTGGATTGAAACACTAAATTCGTATTGTGACAGATAAATATGCAGGTAGTTCTTGTGCAGATAGACTTAAATTGTAACACCCCATACCCGAGTCCGTCGCCGGAGTCGGACACGAGGGGTTTGCAGACTTAAATCACTTCTTTGCACAATCCATTTTAAATTTTCCAGGCAAGCTGGCTAACTGCGTCACTGTCACCTTAAAAATCATATCTTGAGTTTCACAACTAGAAAATCAGCTTCGTGATTTTCCCCTGAAACTAGACTCATATATGCATCTACAAATTTTTTTCTAGAATTTTTGGTCGGGCCAATTAGTACAGTTTATTAGTCAAAGTCTCCCATGTTATAGGGATCGACTACACTGACCTTTGCGAATTACGACTTGGATATCTCCCTGTACAGGGCTTCAATACTGATGTCGTTTGTTTATATAGAAACTAGACTCAAAAAGGAATCTATGCATATATGGCATGACTTCTAATTATCTCTGGTTAATTTATAATGAATTTCCAAAGTCGGAACAGGGAATCCAGAAACCGTTCTGGCCCTGTCTCACGAGAACCTGAATATCTCTTAACATACTGTCCATATGATCGTTTCGTTACTTTCCTATGAAAATAGATTCATCAAGGTTCGTTTACATAATTTATTCACTATTTAATTCCATTCCTATTATTTTTAGTGATTTTTCACATCCACATCACTGCTGCTGCTAGCATCTAATTTTTTAAGGTAAACTTTACCTATTTCATGATCCTCCATGGATCAACTAGAGTTTGTCATACATATTCCAAAAGTGATCAAGAATAACCCTTCCCATGGCTAACCGTTACCAACATTTCCATACCTCTCGACGGACAACATACAAAACGATTATAATGCTATGATCAAAGTATATTTAAGCCATTTTCGCATGGCTATCCAAATTTACACAAAACCGAAGGGTACATGACCAACAACAAAAGGGTAGTCCTATACATGCCATTTCAAAGTTCAACCAAAATTGTACCAAAAGGGGGCTTTGATAGTGTGGGAGACTTCGACTTCCAAAAATCCCGAGTCCGATAGCTGACGAGCCAAAATCTATAAAACAGAGAAACAAAGAAACGGAGTAAGCAATTTATGCTTTGTAAGTTTTGAGCAAGGGATTCCAGCACAACAAAAGTATAGCATTCATATAGCTAAACGGATAATTTCATATGCACAAATTTTCAATATCATACTTACTTCACATTACCAACCCTTATGTTCATACACAAAAGATTAACTTAGCCAAAGGCCGGTAGCTCATTTATCGACTGAGCGAATACAGATTTGTAAGGGATCAACTAATTCAAAGCACACACGAAACATACCTCATCGCTGGGATTTTACGAGCGTATTAATTTAAATTTTTACAGCAAGATCGCTCGTTCCCAAATCAAGCATCTTCGGGGTTTAGCCGGATATAACCACTCACACAAGACCTTCGGGTCTTAACCCGGATATGGTCACTAGCATAAATGCCTTCGGGACTTAGCCCGGATATAGTCGCTAGCACAAATGCCTTTAGATCTTAGTCCGGATGTAGTCGCTTATCACAAAAGCCTTCGGGACTTAGCCCGGATATCATTCGAGTAACCATGCACATATATCAATAAATCATGACACATTCATATTTCATTTTCATTACCAAAGCTCAAACACAAGACACTTATCACATTTACAATTTCGGCTCAATAGCCACATATAAGAGCATGATTTTGATTTACTTAAGACATAATCTAATCGAATCATAATTTAAGTCCCATTACTCGAAAACTTACCTCGGATGTTGTCGAACAATTCCGATGGCTATTCGACCACTTTTTCCTTCCCTTTATCGGATTTAGTTCCCCTTTGCTCTTGAGCTTAATTTAACAAATAAATTGATTTAATCATTTGAGCATCGAAAAGAGGAACTCAAGGTACTTGGCCCACATATATTCATTAGACATTAAAGTCACATATGTACGGAATCATGAATCAAACTCAACACATTAGTTAATACTCTCCTTAGCCGAATTTTCTAAGTCAAGATAAAGCCTTCAATATGCTTACCTATGGCCGAACAACACATCAACCTATGTACTCATTCATGTGGCCGATTATGCATGTCTACGTTGAGGCCAATTATATACTCAATACCACACACAAATGGCATACCTTTTACTAACTAATGCATTACATATTATAACTCAATACGCATCCATCATGTACTCCATAACCGAAACACCATCATATGTAAATATATACCTTGAGATATTGTATATGTCATACCAATACGTCATGTGCAAACATATATATATATATATGTGCAAGAGCCGAATCTCAAAGTTGATTATAACTAAACATGAACATAAATCCAAAACACAAATCTTACCGACCATGCAATAAGCATAAATCATACTTATGGATATACCATGGCCGAATACATCACAACACCATACCATTTCAATTTTGGTCATGGTTAAACAAAGAACTTAATGTCTCACTCAAAAATGCTAAAAAGAAAATCCAAGAGTCATCAATCCACCATCACATGTATCATTAACAAGCTTCATATTTAGCATGCAATGGCATTAACACAAAATCCACCTAAGCCGAATATCATCCCCATGACATAGCAAAGATTTGAACCATGGGCTAATTAGAACTCAAGCTAGCAACTAAAAACATGCATGAATCTCATGGCACAACCTCAAACATACCTTAATCTAGATACAAGTATGGCCAAACCTCCTCCTAATCCTCTTCCAAACCAAACATGAAGCAAGAACTCCTTCCTCCTTCCTTAGAATTTTCGGCCAAAAGAAATGAAAAAGGATGAACAATTTTTTTTTTCTTTTCTTTAACTCACGGCAATGGGGGGGAACACTCACACACATTCTTTCTTTTTTTTTCCATTTCTTTATTACCCATACTCCTTATTTTATTTTTCCTAACATACCTCACTAACATAACATGTTCGTGACATGTTTCCACTCATAGCATGGCCGGCCACTACTAATTAGGGGGGAAATTTGACATGCAAGTCCTCCCTTTTTATTACATGCACTATTAGATCCTTATAGATTAGCCTATCACATTTTAAAAGTGTCACACAAATCCTACTAACTAAATTCACATGCAATCGACTAAATCGAAGCTTGAAATTTTCACACATTCATAATTACATATTCTAGACAATAAATATCACATTCAAACATTTCGGTGACTCGGTTTAGCGGTCCCAAAACCACTTCCCGACTAGGGTCAATTTTGGGCTGTCACATAAATGATGCCCTGCTAGGGATATATAAGATGCCTTCGCCATTTATGGAGGAAGAGAAGAGGCGTAAAGATTGAAAGGCGTTAACATAGTTACATCTACATTTGTCTAACGAAATTTTACAGGATGCGATAAAGAAGAAGAACGTTGTTGTATTTTGGAAGAGGCTGGAACAAATATGTATGTCGAAAACTCTAACTAGCAAGTTGCATATGAAACAACGTCTTTATGCTCATCATTTGGAGGAAGGTGCGTTTATGGACGAACACTTAACAGTGTTTGAAGGAATTATCTCAATCTTGGAAGCTATGGAGGTTCAATATGATAAGGAATATTTAGGGTTGATTCTACTTTGTTCATTGCCCCCGTCTTATTCAACCTTTAATGACATGATTTTATATAGCTGTCAACCTCTCATAGTTGATGAGGTTTATGATTCTTTAACCTTGCATGATAAGATGAAACATCTTGTGTTTAAACCTGACTCTCAGGGAGAGGGTCTCATTATTCATGAGAGATTATCAGAATGTTGATAATGATCGTGGAAGGACACAGGAACAGAATCCTTGTGATAAATCTAAGGGTAGATCGAAGTCTTCAAATAGAGGTAAAACTTGTAACTTTTGAAGAAGAAAGGGCACATTAAATCTGAGTGTTATAAGCTGCAGAATAAGATCAAAAGGGAGGTTGCGGATCAAAAGGGAAAACAACTAGAAAAATCTGATGAAGCTGATGTTCTAGAAGACTACAGCGATGGTGATCTTTTAGTCGCTTTTGTCAACAATTCTAAAGTGAACGATGAGTGGATTCTTGATTGAGGTTGCACCTTCCACATAAGTCCCAATCGGGATTGGTTTACAACTTACGGAATAGTGTCTGAAGGTATTGTTTTGATGCGAAATAATGTTTTATGTAAAATCAGAGGTGTTGGAACGATTAAAGTTAAGATGTTTGACGGAATTGTCAGAACACTTAGTGACGTGTAACATGTTCTAAAATTTAAGAGAAGTTTAATTTCGTTAAGTACTCTTGATTCAAAAGGGTACAAATACACAGCTAAAAGTAGGGTTTTGAATATCTCCAAAGGCTCCCTCGTTGTGATGAAAGGGCAGTGAAAGACTACTAAGTTATATGTTTTGCAGGGTTCTACTATTATCGGTGATGCATCTGTCACTTCCTCTTCCTTATCAGATGATGATGCTACTAGAATTTGGCGTATGCGCCTAGGGCATATGAGTAAGAATGGCATGGCAGAATTGAACAAAAGCAAACTTCTTGATGGGCAAGAAATTTGCAAACTGAAGTTTCGTAAGCACTGCATTTTTGGGAAGCAAAAGCGTATTCGATTCAAAAAAGGAATCCATAACACAAAAGGAATGTTGGAGTATATTCATTCTAATCTATTGGGGAAATCCAGAGTGCCTTCGAGAAATGAAGCTAATTATATGGTAACACTTATTGATGATTTTTCCAGAAAAGTTTGGGTGTTTTTTCTAAAGCGAAAAAGCGATGTGTTTTTTGCATTTAAGTCTTGAAAAATTATGATTGAAAAATATACGGGAAAATAAATAAAACACCTTTGCACGGACAATGGCTTAGAGTTCTATTCTGATGAGTTTAATGAACTATGCAACTCAAAAGGGATCGTAAGACACTTGACAGTTCGTCATACTCTAAAAAACGGTGTTGCAGAACGAATAAACAGAATGATCATGGAGACATTTTAATTTATGTTTTCGAATGCTAACTTATCGAAGTCGTTTTGAGCAAAAGCAGCCTCTACTGCATGTTTTTTTATCAATCGATCTCCATCCATTGCCATTGAGAGAAAGACTATACAAGAGGTATGGTCTGGTAGTCCTATAACATCCCAAAATAGGGCCTAGTCAGAACAGTGGTTTCGAGACCACAAATCTGACATTAAAATATTTATTTTATGATTATTATGAGGTCTAGAATATGGGTATATGCATGGGTTAAAGTTTCATGAAGAAATTCTATGAGTAAGGTGTCCAATTGGAAATTAATGACAAAATTGAATAAAGTGCAAAACTTGGATTCTAGAAGCAATTTGTATGAAATTGCTTTATATTATTAATTAGAAGTCCTTAAAGAGCAATTTTCCCAATTTTTAAGTTTTTGGACAAAAAAGGGCATGTACAGATTAAATTTGAAAGAAAGGGCTTAAGGGTGTTTTGGTCATTTGGCTAATTAATGAAATAAAATAGGAAAATAAGCTAAAACTCAGCTCATCTTCTCCACCTTGCTGTCAAAATTTGAGAGCCACCATAGCTAGGTTTCTTCACTCTTCAAGCTCAATAGTAAGTGCTCCCAAGCCCGTTTTTAATATTCTTCGTATTTTTTAAATCCCGGTAACTTACTCTCTCCATTTCTACCCATATTTTGAGTTAGGGTTCATGTATGTAAAGTGACCCATGTGTGACATGTTTATTCTTTGATGATTAATGGAGGAATATGAAAGTCGGATGAGTGTTAAACATCTTTTTCTAGGTGATTTTCATGAAAAACCCCTAAAAGGACCTTTTTGCAAAAGGTGTAAAATATGTGGTAGAAATGTGAAATAATGGAAAAATGTGGGCTGCCATAAGAGGAAAGAACATTCGGCTAGGCTTGGGTAATGTATAAAATTCATGCATTTCATCATACGAGCCTAGGGACTAAATCGTAAATAATGTGAAAGGTTAGGGGCAAAATAGTCATTTTGTCCGGAGGTGAATTTAGACTCGAAAAGAATAATGCGAGATATTAATGATTCATTTTTATTGTTATAAACCTCGAGGAACAACTTCCGGAGGTCGATCGAGAAAAATGAAAGGTTTTGGAATAACCGAGACGCAAAATCGAAACAGATACCAGGTAAGTTCGAGTAACTTTAAGTAAACTATTAATATGCCTAGTTACATGTGTTATAAATTTAAGATAATTGGTTATAATGATGGCATGAAAATCCATGAAGTATGTTAATAATAATGAAATGATAATAAATGTCCCGGTTGAAGTCAAAAAGGGAAATTCGATGGATAAACCATGGCTTATATGACTTGAGATCCTGCATTTGTTGTAGAAAAGGATTTAGCCCGGATGGGTAATCCGTCAATCTCAAATAAAGGAAGGACCTAGCTTGGCCGGGTGTTCCTTGAGTGATCGAGCCTCCCGAAGAATATGTATGCATTGTGGATTTAGCCTAGACGGTTAATCCAACTAGGGTCTGAATTTAGCCTAGACTGGTAATTCAGATCTGAGCTCATTACGGGTGTTTGTCGCTGCAAGAGATTTAGCCTGGACTGGTAATCCCGCCGTATGGTGTGAAGTTCACGGGAGTGCATACTTGAGATGATCGCTCTTATGACTTGACGGTAAATGGATAATCCATTGAGACTTCCGAGAAACTCAACGGGATTAACATGAGATATAAAAATGAAAATGTTGAATGATGACCTCATCTAAGACAAATTACATGGTGCATTGTTACGAGACTAACTTGTTGATTGAGTGCATGTGATAGGGAAACTATTTTATGCTTGTTGGTTTTATTGCCTAATATGGATGCATGCTAATTAATCGATAAGTTTACTTTCCAGTCATTCGAGCTTACTAAGCATGTAAATGATGCTTATCTCTCTCTTTTCCCTGTCTTACAGAACTCGTGGACTCGCAAAGATTGGGAAACGGTTGGAGAGTCAACATTCTATCATCTTTTCTAGCTCTGGTATATAGATACTCTTATTTTGTTCAATGGCATGTATAGGCCTTTTTTTATTTTATTATATGTGTCATTTGATTAGCCAATATGAAGGCTTATAAAAGTATACATATTCACTTGTATATGGCCATGGAAATTGGCTCATGTTGGTGTAGGTTAAGACCTACCAAATTGTGCATGTTATTTTCTAATGTTCCTGTGATGATTAAATATGGTGTATTACAAGGTACACACGGGTGGACACACGGGCGTGTGTCTAGGCCGTGTGTGACACACGGACCGCTCCATGGGCGTGTGTCCCCTGCACCTAAAAATATTAAGTCAGAATGCATGGTACTAAACACACAGGTAGACACACGGCCATGTGTCTCAATCGTATAGAGGGCACGGCCCACCACACGGGCATGTGTCTTGGCCGTGTGCCCCTAAATACATGTTGACATCATTAACAGAATGCTCAAGTTTTTGGACACGGGCGACCACACGAGCGTGTCTAGGCCGTGTGAAGGACATGGACCAGGGACACAAGCGTGTGCTTGGCCATGTGAAAACCCCTGTAGGTTCGAAATAGAAAATAAATTCAATTAATTTCACACGGGTAGGGGACACGAGCGTGTCCCAAAGCACACGGGCGTGTGCATTGCCTCTACAAGGGCGTGTGAGGCTTAACTTAGAAAATTTTTCAAGAACTTTCTCATGTCCTCGGTTTAGTCTCAGACCTTTCTCAATGTATGTTTTGTGCCCCGTAGGCCCATAATAGGGACACTAAGATGTTTTTTGATTAGGTTCAAATTGGAACAAAATTTTATAACCCGTATTTCCCAAAAATGTTCAAGTACATGTCTGGTAATACCTCATACTTGATCCCGGTCTCAGGTACAGGTAAGAGGTGTTACAAGTCCTGCTAATTATTTTGATTTAAAGATCTTTGGGTGTCCTGCATATGCTTATGTTGATAATGGAAAATTAGAACCGAGATCCATTAAATGTGTTTTTCTTGGTTATAAAGATGGTGTAAAAGGGTATAAGTTATGGTGTCCTGAAAATAGAAAAGTTGTGATTAGTAAAAATATTTTTTCATTAAACTGCTATGCTACCTAACTTATCTCTTAAAGACTCTTCTAATAAAGAACATCAAAAACAGGTGGAGCATCAGATTAATCCAGAATCTACAATAGAGTTGACTCCTCAAACTAGTACAAAAATTCATAATAGATTTGTTTCTTCACCACAATACTCTATCGCCAAAAATAGAACTAGAAGAGAGATTAAACATCGAAAAAAGTATACCCAGGCCGATCTAGTTTCTTATGCTTTAGATGTGGCTGAAGATATAGATGCAAACCAAGAGTCATCTAATTATTCTGAGGCAGTTAGCTGTGAACACTCAGAAAAGTGGATATTTGCTACGTAAGAGGAGATGGAATCACTCCACAAAAATAGAACATGGAGTCTTGTGAAACTTCCTAAAGGCAAAAAGGTTATTCGTTGTAAATGTATGTTTAAAAAGAAAGAAGAGGCTCCAGGAGTTGAAGAACCTAGATATAAAGTAAGGCTTGTTGTAAAGGGTTAGTCAAATTCCAGGAGTGGACTTCACAGATGTGTTCTTCCCAGTTGTGAAGCATAGTTTAGTTCAAGCTTTGCTTAATATTGTGGTCATGCATGATTTCGAGCTTGAGCAGTTAGATTTAAAAACTGCATTTTAGCATGGAGAACTTGAGAAGGGTATTGACATGCAACAACCAGAGAATTTTACAATCTCAGAAAAATAGGACTATGTTTGCTTGCTAAAAAAGTCCCTGTACGGTTTGAAACAGTCACCAAGACAGTGGGACAATAGGTTTGATTCATTTATGTCTTATTATGATTTCAAAAGAAGTAGCTTTGACAGTTTTGTTTACTCTAAGAAAAACAGTGATGGTTCTTTTATGTATCTACTCCTTTATGTTGATGACCTGTTGATAGTAGCGAAACATAAAAGAGAGATAAGAAAGGTCAAAACCTAAGTAAGTGAAGAATTTGAGATGAAAGATTTGGGACCAGTAAATAAAATACTTGGTATAGAGATTCTTAGAGAGAGAAAAGCAAGTAAATTGTACCTAAGTCAGAAAGGGGTACATTAAGAAAGTTCTTTGCAAGTTCAATATGCAAAGTGCTAAACCTATTATTACTCCTTTAACAACCCATTTTAGACTTTTATCGGCTTTGTCTCCACAATTAGATGATAGGATTGAGTACATGTCACATGTTTCATATTCTAGTGTAGTGGGATTTCTCATATATGATATGGTTTGTTCATGTCCAGGTTTATCATATGCAGTCAATGTAGTTAGCAAATACATGGTGAATCCCGATAAAGAACACTGTAAAGTAGTTCAGTGGATTTTAAGATACCTATGAGGTACTACTAATGTTTGCTTACAGTTAGGAAGAACTAGAGATGGAGAATTGGGTATGTTGATGCTAATTTTGCTAGAGACCTTAATAGAAGAAGATCTCTCACAGGTTATGTTTTTATAATCGGAGGTTGTGAATTCAGTTGGAAAGCCACTTTGCAAACTACAGTCACTTTGTCTACCACTGAAGCTGAGTACATAGCAATTACTGAGGCTTGTAAAGAAGCCATTTGGTTGAAGGGACTCTTTAGTGAACTCAATGAAGACCTTGAAATCAATATAATATTTTATGACAGTCAAAGTGTCATCTTCCTTACAAAAGATCAAATGTTTTATGAGAGAACAAAGCACACTAATGTTTGGTATCATTTTGTTCGTGATATTATTGCTCGTGGTGATATTGTTGTGAGCAATACTAGTACTCATGAAAATCATGCAGATATGATGACTAAATCACTTCCCATAACCAAGTTTGAGCATTGCTTAGACTTGGTTGGTATTCATTGTTAAAGTTAAACCCTTAAGGGGTTTTTATGGAAGAGGTAGATAACTTGTTCATTGAGAGTTCGTGATGAAGAACTTGTTTGTTGAAGAATTCGTGTCAAGGTAAAGATTGTTAGAATTGAGTGACCTGAATCCTTATTAAAATAAAACACAGCGGTAAAATAAAATAAAAGTAAAATCCGTATAGAACTACACTTTTTTATTTTATTTTAGAATAAGGTTTTTCAACTTTATTACACCTCATTTATTTGATATTGATTAGAATAAAGGGTTTCAACCTTACTACACTCCTATTAGAATATGGTTTTTCAAGTCTATAAATAGAAATAGTCTACTCCTCTTGTATTCATTCGAATTCGACATAGTGAATTATCTTCTCCTTTGCCCGTGATTTTTTTTCCAAAAAGGTTTCGACGTAAAAATCGTGTGTTCTTTATTTTTCTTTCTCTTTTTCTTTACGATACATTATCATTATCAACGTTTTACTTTTCACATAATCTTTACATAACATATTCATTTCCGTTTGTGGGTGTAGATGGGGATACTAAATCAAGATGATTGTGAGTTTGGTTGATCCAATTAACCACTCGGTCAATTATGGATTGATAGAAGGTGACCTGAAGAATGAGTTCAGCAGTTTCACAGCCAAATTTGAGGCGGAGGACTGTAAAGTAGGGTTAAGTGTAGTATACGTAAAGCTAAATGAGGATGTTGCACCTCCACAGTCACTGTTTGATGAGGGAATCCAACGGATCAAACTGATCAAAATCGGTGCATACCTGGCTCAAGCTTAGAATGTTGTTTAAACTAGAGTCTACCAAATAACAAGCTGCTGCTTGTCACAGCTGCTTTATGCATTTATCTAATCTTGTGTGTGCTTGGTTATATGCTTGCTTCAACCCTTTATATTTTACGTTGCCTAATGCATCTAATGCTTGTATTTGTGGGAAAATTAAATAAAGTTTGGCATCAATTCTTGTGGACAATTTACTCAAGAAATAATAATAATAATAATGTTTTACATGATTCAGACACTTCACTATGTTCTCAGTTTAAATAGTTCTGCTGCTACAATTCGCGTGAGAATGCTGGAGTAAATTAAAAGAAATTGTTAATAAGAATAATAATTTCGGTGATTTTTAGATTTTTTCAATTGAAAAAAACTTTAATTGAGATATTTATAAATTTATTTTTTTTACATAATTATCTTCTTTCTTCAATTTAGTATATTATATTACTTTTATTTTTATTTCAAATTTATTATAAAATATTAAAAATTAAAGCAAATAATTTTAATAAACTCAAAAAATATTTATTTTCTTACATGGCCAACATACAATTTTCATGTCTTTTACCGTTCTTAACAAATATATATCAATTTGAGTTGTTTTATATATTAAATGAAAAAACTTAAAATAAATATCATAAAAAAAATTCAAATTATCAATTTGGGTTTTAAATTTTAATGGGTATTTAGATTTAATATTTAAATTTGGGTTTATGTAAGTAAATGGATTGTGACATTAATCGATTTAATCGGTTTCAATTAAAATGTCAAAATCAAAAATCAATTGAATAAACTAATTAAACCGAATAAGAAAATCAATTAAATTAAAAAACCGAATAAACCAAAAAAATAGAAATTTTTATTTGATTCACTTCAATTTTTTCGGTTTAGAATTTTTTTTAACACACCCCTATTTATGTTAAACCTTGTCTCAATAGTCTCACAAATAAAATAATATTAGACCCGAGAAAATATTAAATTCTAAAAAAGTTAAAATTAGGATTAATTATCTTAAATTATGGGTAAATTTGATCAATAAATTTTAAACGATACTAATTCGAATTTGATTCATAATCTGAGAAATTAATTAAAACATTTCAACTTTAGAATCCATTTAGAATTTGACTCATAATTTTGGAACCCCTGGTATAGTTGATGAAAATTTTTAAATATTAAAATTTTAAAAAAAATTAATCAATTTAAAATACTAGAAATTGTAATTTAATCATTAGGATAAATATATCTTTAAATATATTTTTTTTCAATACAGAAGCTCGATAAAATAATTATAATAAAGAAATAATATTAATAATAAAATTATTATTTAAATTATATTTATAACAAAAATTCCATTAAAAATTAAATTTTAAATAAAATGATAGGCTTGAGACATTGTATTTTTTGTATTATTTAAATATTTATATAAAAATAATAAACATTATATTAATATGCAATCTTTTATTAAAAAGTGCAAGTGCTTTTATGATTCCATTATTTTTTAAATATGACCATATAGGTTTTCATTGAAATCATTTTATTTAGTAAATAAATTCATTTAATGCATGAATCTCTTTAAATGAAATTAATTTTTTATTTAATTATCAAAATAACCCTAATAATTTTTTTGAAACAAAAATATCCATAATATTGAATACTCATGAAAATACACAACGCTGTGTGAAATAATTTTCAGAGAGGAGGAAGAAGTGAGCAATCTCCTCATATCATAAGTTAATAGTAATTTTTTTCTTCTAATTTCCAAAATGAGGAAACAGCAATAGTATAGTATACAGTCTTCATTATACATTGAAATACAACCTCGGTATATGTCAAACAATACACAGATAGGGTACAATTTCGTTGGATGTTCCCATATGCTATATGTACAAATTATGTAATTGAATCATAGCTTAGCCCATTTTCCCAAGTTTGGCATACTTGTCGACCTGAGAAAAGTCAAGGATTTTGTCCATTCCACTTGCCAAGAGAAACCTGGAAATTCTCAAGGTCATCAACAATATTAATCACAGAGAAAGCAAAATTCAACATAATAGATATTTTAGTTAATTAATTTGCCTTACTTGTCTCTGAAAACTTTTGTCATTAGTTGACAGCCTCCCGGAACTGATGATTGCATGTTTATAGCAATATTTGGGTTGTGGATACTCTGCCTTATGTGTACCCAACCAATCTCATCATTTTTTTCATTTGAAACTTTAGCCCTATAGACATCAAAACACAACTTCGGTTGAAACAATTGTTTGTAAATGCTAAGAATCTGATAGAGATGTTTTGTGGTACCTGTACATGTGAGCATCAATGGCAGCTGGACTGTCGTTCGAGTCGACAAGACAACCTTCGCTTACCCAGCAATCTCCACAAGCGTCTAATTCCCATCCTTTAAGCTGACATTCCTGCAAAGCAATTAAATATTAGCAGATGAAGTTCAGTTTTGTTCATTTATTTATTATTTTCTTCTCATTTTACGAGATGTATGTTACCTCAATGTAGGACCGAAATGCTTCAATCACCTCTCTACCTCTTGCCTTCGCATATTTAGGCTCGGAGATGATATTCATCCTAAGCTCTATGGACTCTAATGGCTCTTCAAGATCTTTTATTAGACTACCTATTCCTTCATCTGATCCCTCAAGCGTCATGCGTACCATTTCAATGATGATTTTCACTACCATGTAAGCCCCTAAAGGAATTGAAAATCAAAACCTTAGATTAATTCAACCCTGGAAACCAATTAAAAAAAGATCATTAAGAAACAAGAGGTGTGTTTCCGACCATCGTCCAGGAAATAGTTCTCTTTGAGTGCACCATGTCCTGAAGTTTCCATCATGAGATGTGTTTCAACGCCATCCTGGTTCAAGTGAACCCCCTTATCGATAACATTCCGGTAACCGACACGATACAAGCAATGATGGCCGCCTCTATCAGTGATAAACCTTGTAAGTTCCATACTTGTACGAGCATCAGTAACAATGGTGGTACCGGGATGTTCTTTCAAAACAACGGCGGACATGAGGGCTATAAGCTTGTCACCATTGATGGGATTTCCATTGTTGTCGACCACACCGCTGCGGTCTACGTCAGTGTCGAAAACAATGCCGAGATCAGCTGTGTTTTCTAGCACAGCGGCTCGGGTTAATGCCATTGCAGTTTTGTCTTCGGGATTGGGGATGTGATTGGGGAACATCCCATTAGGGTTGAGATGTAAAGAACCAAATGTATCTGCGCCAAGCTGGTCTAACACATCCCATGTGAAGAAACCTCCTGATCCATTTCCAGCGTTTACAATTATCTGCAATCAGGTGTAATGTCAAGGCAATTAATTAGCTTGTAACGATGCATAAATATATTGCCACTGTGTTACGTGGGCTAGGATCTTCAGCAAACTAAGCCCTTAGCCTGATCTCCACGGATATGGCCCTCTTACTAGAAGAATTCTTGACCACACGAAAACTTGGCCTGTTTTTGGATGGATAATGGCTTATTTGTCCTTCTATATTTATAAAAAAATTTATTTTAATTCTTTATTTAATTTTTTGTCCCATTAAATTTATATTATTTGTCAAATCACCTAAAATAGATCAAAAGTTAATATATGGCATCCACGTCAGCAATTAATTATTTTTTAAAAATTTAAAAATATTTTATTATAATTTTTATACTTTTTTTACTAATTTTAAAAGTATTTAATTTTTTAAAATAATTTTTTAAAAATTTTAAAATTTTAAATAACGTGAGTAAAGTCAACCACATTAATTTTTTCATATATTTTAAAGTGATTTAACAAATAATACAAATTTAAAAATTAAAAAGAGATAAAAGAAAATTAAATAAATAACTAAAATAACTTATTTTATAAAATTAGAGGATAAAATAAATCATGTTCCCTTTTCGACAAGCCAACGGCCTAACAAGCACCATATGATTTATATTTGAAGTTTCCTACTATTTCTAATTGGATGCAAAAAGAAAGAGTGAACCGAATAGAGTTCCATGGTAAAATGCAATATTTAACGTAGAAAAATACATGTAAACAAATGGCAAGCACACCAAAAGATAGAGATAAAACCTGGAATCCTTTGAGTGGAGTATCATAATGAATAGGATGGTTCACTCTCTCCTTGATAATGTCCCGTAGGTGCTTTGCGTAAGCCCTCATGAAGTCAACCTTTTTTGGAGGAGAGTTAAGCATGGTCGACACTTTTGTGAGCCTGTTGGCGTACTTACGAGCAGCTTCGTCACATATCTCTTCCACTTCAGGCGAAGTTAAACCTCCTTTCTTTGTAAAAAATTTCAGACCATTGCGAGTGTAGGGTAAGTGAGAAGCCGTCATCTGCAACACAAATTACATACAAATTTACCATAGTTGATTTAACATTCTTTTCAACACAGATTTTAGTTGAGACTGCTTTTTTTACTCTACCATGATTGAAGCATCGTAAGCAAATGGTGGCAGCAATGTGCTCATAAAACAAGCTGGTGTAGTAGCAAGGCCCATCTCAAATGTCAAGCAGCCAGCTCGAGCAAGGCCTGCAAATACTGCTACACTCAGAGATGCTCCTGATATTCGAGGGTCTTTGCCAAGTGATACTGTAACATCTTCCACTGGACGTCCTCGTTCCTTTTCCAAGGCCTTGATAATCCACTCTCCGAAGCTCTCGGCTATGGCTTCCACGGCTGGTGGGGTAAGGTCCACGGTTCGACCCTTTTCACCTTCCAGTGCAACCCCTCGAACATCGGACCCATTTTGAAGTCTCCTAATCTTGTCCATCTCTTCATCAACAACCACTTCATTATATTTCACTGCACCGCTAGAAGATTTAACGCATATAACTACACTTGACTTTGACCAAAATGAAAATCTCAACGCTTTTTTTAGTGCAGTTTTTGCTGGTGATGAAGAGAAACTGGCTTTTCGACCATGTCCTCGTAAGGGTATCAAGGATGTTGAAGTGGAAGCCATGGATTTTTGTTCCAGGGTTTGTCTGAAGAAAGATGTGGAAGGATGGTGTCTAGAACGATGAAGTTGGGGAAGATAAGATGAACCCGCTTAAACCAATGAACTATAACCCTACAATACAATCCAGTTTCTATCCAGGAAAAAGAAAAATATCTATGAACAAACTTCCAAATAGCTTGATATTTTTCTTGTTTTCTTTTATTGAAAGCATTACTATACTTTTTCTTCTCCTTGTGCATGTTGCATTTCATATTTTTTTCTGGATTAAAAGAAAACAACAGCATATTCTTTTCTGGTTGCTACTGGAATTCAATATTGCATAATTTTTATAAAAAAAATGTCTACCAAAAAATTTATGAGCGAAACATTAAAAATCATTATGAGCTGCTCAATAATTAAAAAGAATTACACAAACTGCTATAAATCATTTATTTACTATTTTTATTTTTAAATTTAATTTAAAGATACCAAAATGGTTGGAATTCTAGATTTTTAATTTTTTTATAAAATTTTAATAATTTATTTAATTAAAATTAAATTAATTTATGATCCGATTAAATAAAAAATCTATCAAATTAATTTAACTAACGATACTAGAAAAGTTTTTAATTTTATTGAGAATACAAAATTAAATTCTGTATATATACCTATATATAAAAACTATCCCGTTAAAAGACAGTGGGACAAATATCCATTTTTATTTTTTTAATATTTTCTCAGAAGGTCAACTTATTTGTGAAGTGTGTATGAAATTATGGAATATTTTTCCACCGAATACACCACAAATGTTTGATAAAAACGAATACGTGACTAGTGTTATTTTTTCACCGAGAACCTGTTGGTTTATGCACTCATCCAGAACAAGGCAAAGGATTGGTTGAGGAAAGTTAAAGAAAAGAAAAGGGTTAAATATAAAATTAGTTCTTAAATTTATTCATTTCTCTTATATTGGAATTTATAATTTTTCTGTTCTATATTGGTATTTGAATTTTGTTTTATCAACTAAACCGGTTTTTAAGTTTAACTCCGTTAAGTTCAAGATAAATAGTGGAATAAAATTGTGGTATATGGCATAAATGATGTGATTAATTTAAAAAAAATTAAAAAAAAATCTATTTTTTCTTTTGACTTTTCTCCCCTAATTTTTTTTCTTGTAATTAATTTCCTTTTTTTGTTTTTTCCTTCCTCTCTCTCTTCTTCTTTTCTCTTTCTCCTCAACCTAAATTGCTACTTCCATCGTCGCCGACAGTTCGCCTCCTTTTCGACCTAGAAATGGCACCTAAGTGTAGCAGTCAAAAGTACGAAAAAAAAAGTGATAAAACACTGTATATAAAGAAGAATAAAAAATACAGGATTCCTTTTTTTTCTTTGTTTTTAGTTACCAATTGCCTTGTGTTTAACCCACTTTGAAAATCCTTTTAATTTCAGTTTCTTTAGCTTCAAGGATCTTGGGATTTTTTTTGGTTTTTTCCGGGTATTGTTAGGTCTTTAATATATTGCTGGGAAGTTTTAATTTTTTTTGTTTGTTTGTAATTGAGTAGTTTTCAGCTTTGCTTTAAATTTCCTCTCTTTTTTTTTGTAGCAATTTTACCTCTCAAAAGCTCTTAATTATTGCTTTTCTGCTGCTGGGTTGATCTTCATTTTTGCTGGGTTGATCTTCATTTGTTTGCTTTTAATTTTAGTTTTAAGGTGAGTAGAGGTGAGCAAAACTCGATTCGATTTGAAAAAATTGAAAAAAAATCGAATTCCGAGTTAAACGAATCGAGTTATTCGAGTCAACTTGAATTTTTTTCGAATTTCGAGTCGTATCGAGTATTCGAATAATTCGAATATCAAACTATAATATTTTATATTTTTACCCTAAACTTCCAAACCTTTTTACTTTTCCCTCAAAACTTTTATTCATTCTCGCTTTCTCTCAAAACTTTTACTCCCCTTCCATCTTAACCCCCCAATTTACCCCAAATCTATTACCCACCAAAATTTTACTATCCCATTTACTTTTTCTCAAAATTTTACTTCCAAAAACCCTTAAAACTTTTTATTTTTCTCTAGAATTTTTACTCCCTCCTACTTTTCCCCTAAAATTTTTACTTCCTTCTCATCTCACCTCCCATCTACCCAAACCCATCGCCCCCCTCAATTTTTTTAATATTTTCCCTCTAAAATTTTACTCCCCTATTTATTTACTTTCTCTCAAACTTTTAATCCCCAAAACTTTTTATTTTCCCCCTAAACTTTTACTTCTCACCCTTTACTCTCAAATAAATAATCAAATTTATCCAAAAAAATCACTAAACATAAATAGTAATAATTTTATTTATATCTACTATTTATATTATTCAATTAAATTTCACATTTTATATTATTTATATTATTGAATTGTTTAGTCAAATTGAATATTTATATTAAAATTGAATTATTAATTATGCCATTAAATATTCATATTAAAATTTTATATTTGTATCAATTTCACATTTTATCTTTAAAATAACTTTTATTAAAAAATTATATTTTTACATTTAATATATTTTTTTAATTCCAAAATATATATTGACAAGAATTTGAAGATAATTGAAACAACTAAGCAAGCAAAGAAACTAACACGTATATAAAAGTTTAATAAATAAATTATGAGGTGATGAAAGTTAATAAAAAATTTGATTAAGGTGGACAAATTTTATTACGATGGGTGACAATGGTTACAAGGACCCAAAATTATTTTTCAAAATTTAACTCGAACAAATATATTCGATTCGATTCGATTCGGATTCCATCTTACTCAACTCGATTCGAGAAAATTTCAAATCAAATTAGGATGATAAAATATGATTCATTAACTCGATTAACTCGAAATTTTTTCATTCGATTCGATTGAACGCTCACCCCTAAAGGTGTGTTCCCGTTTAACAACTTTTGTGATAAATTTGTTTCTAAATTCAATATTTTGCTTTGCTTGTAATTGGTTCCTCTTTTATAGATTGGAAATTGAAAAGACATAATTCTTTAATATAGAGAGAGATGGGGCTTGAAAGAAATGGACATTGGAGTTGAAGTTAGGAAATATATAGTAATATTAGTTAAAATATGTTATAGTTTTGTTTGTATCATCCATTTTTTGTTGGTTTGGCTTGCTTTTTAATATTTTTGTATAGATAAACTTTTTTTGTTGTTTTACTTTTTGGTTATTACATATAGTGTTTTGGTTTGCAGTATTGTATTGCTTGGTACCTTTTTGAGTTTTAGGTCACCGAACATACCCGAAATTGATGAACAAGAAGAAGAGAATGTTAGTCATGAAGTTTCTCCGTTGAAAACTGGGGTTAGTAAGGATGATACTATTGTCAAAACTAGGGTTTACTTTTGAAAGCTATACTTCGGTGCCATTTTTAGGCCGAAAAGGAGGTAAACTGTCGATAACGATGGATGCAGCAACTTGAGTTGAGGGAAAAAGAAGAAAGAAGAATAACAAATGAAGGAAGGAAAGAAAAAACAGAAAAGAAAGAAATTAATTACAGGACAAAAAAATTTGGGGGAGAAAAGTCAAAGGAAAAAAAATTAATTTTTTTAGATTATGACATCATCATGACATCATTTATGACACGTGTCACAATATTATTCTGTCATTTGTCTTGAACTTAACAGAGTTAGAATCAAGTACCGATTTAGTTGACGAAAAAAAAGTTTAAGTAGATAATGAGCCCTTTGGGGACTCACTCACATCTTTGGACTCATGTTTAACATAGATGAAATTAAAATAAAAATAACTAAAATTAAATAAAACAGTAGTTATAATTACAATATGGTTTCACGTATGGGAATGTACAACATGCTTGAGGACAAGCATGGGCTAAGTAGGGTGAATTTGTGGAACGACGAATATGTGCAAGTGTACACAATCGCAACAAGTAATAAAGTGACAAGTAAATGTCAAGTTATCATACCCACAGGGACTGTGAAAGAAAAATATTTATGAAATGTAAATCAAACACTTTGGTGATGAGAAAAATATTTTGTTTTGAAGAAATGATTTAAAAAATAAAAATTAACTAAGTAAAAAATAAAAGGTAAAAATTTCAATGCACGATTTCAAAAAGAAGAGTTTTAATCAATATGACATAATTGTGCTAGATCGATTACATTCATTAACTTAGAATTACTAAATTCATGTTCATGTTGTTACGAATATTTTTACAGCAACTTGGTAATTTGTTAACTACTGCAAATTCATACTTACTAAATTAACTAATCTCTTGAATATTTTTTAATGCCAATTCAAACAATTAATCAATCTTCATAAGCACATATAAGATTAAGTGAGGTAACAATATATATCTTTATTAAAACAGTTTAATCACAATAATCTTGCAAGTTATGCAAGGCTAATGTACCATTAAATATCGTTGCTAATTTAACCTTCAGCTACCTCAGAAGATTAAACATGCACCAATTAAATATTGTGTCAATTAATTATAATTTCAATACGTTTAATAATTAATTCATTCGTCACCTTACTTTTTATAATGCAAGTACAACATAAGCATGATTTTATTTAATTGAGCAACTCATCAAGGCTTATAATAACACAAACATGATTTTAATAATTCAAGTGGCCAAAATGCAATCAACCTAACACGAACTAATTTAAGTCATTTTAATTAGAATAAGAACAACAATACAACAATCATCCATATTCATAATCACAACATAAACAAGAAAATTAAAGAGAAGGAAACTAGAAAGCAAATCCAGTATTTCTCTAAAGCCAGACTAGTGTGTTCATCTTCTTCTCTACTCGTTCTGTTGAACCGAGGCCTCTACAAAAAATTGAATGATGTTATTCCAAGGTGGAAGAGGCTCTTTTCCAAGAGGGAAATCGACAAAGGAAATGGGAAAATAATGAAGGGAATGGAATAGAGAAAAGCAAGTGACAAAAAGAGATGTGTGGGAAAATGAAAGATGAGTTGAATGAGGAAGAGAAAAGGGGTATTTATAGGAGGGAATGACTGCTAAAAATAGAAAATAAATAGCAACCACTCCTCTTCCCTTGGCTGGCCACATATGGTGCAAGTTTGAATGGCTTAAACTTGTTATTTTAAGCTAGGGGCAAAAGTTTGAAAGCACAAAAAGTGGAGGGGTTTGAATAGGATTTTAAGGAAACTTCAAGGGCTATTTTGCAAGTGTGGAAATCAGCTAAAATCATTTGACTGGGTCAGTCCTTTGGACAGTTTGGGCTACCCCATTTGCTAAGTGGATCAGTCTTCTTTACTTAACACAATTGGGTCTCTTTTCATCTTCAAGCTTATAATTAATTTTTAACTCAATTAATTTTAGACATAAATTAATTATAAAATATTTTTAATACATATTTTTGGATTTCCATGTTTGAAAAACGTTATTAGTCTTGCTCTTGATCACTTGATGCACAACATTACCCCAACTGTTCAAGCCTCTTAAGGTGTCTCTCGAGCCAATTTTCACTTTTTGTGCAAAACTGTCGAAAATAAACCAAATTTGTGTAGATTTATTATAAAAATAATTAAAATTTAATATGTTAATAATTTAAGTGTAAGTTAATTATTTTATAATTAAAGTAAGAATTTTGACAAAAATTACCATGAAATTGCACGAATTAGGGCTCAAAAGTTGTTGAAAAAGTCTATATATTTTTGTGTTTCCAATTTGATAGCAAGTTAATTTTATGTGTTTAATATACCTAATTTTTGTCAATTTTTTTAATAGAATGCTACTAAGCTGGTGATTTCTTGCTTAAATTTTATTAGAGACACAATTGGAGTGTCAAAGTTCAAAAACAAGTAAAATCGAGCTAAATTGAAACAAAAAGAAAGATGATAGGCTGAATTGAAAGTTGCAGAATTATTTTTGGGTTGATAAAAAATATCATATTTTTTTTTACTTTGACAAAACCCTATATATAGAAAAAAAAATGATTTTGTGTATGGTTGTTGAACATGATTCTAGGAAAAAAATCATGTGAAATTGGCTCTTTGAGAGGTGAATATAAAGGCTTGTAATTGTGACATGAAAATAGAGAGGAATTGAGAAAGCAAATTGCATATTCTTGCGTCAAACATTATGCCATTTCTTTCTTCCTTTTATATTTTGGTGCAATTACTCTTTTAGTCTCCTTTCTTCTCCACTTATTATCTTCCATTAAAATTCATTCTTACAAACCAATCAAGTAAAATTCATTCTTACAAACCAATCAAGTATGATTAGTTTCATACTCAAGTAATCTCCATTTAGCTTTAGGCTGCTTATCATTCCGACCAAGAATCATGAGAAATAAACCCGCGCTAAATACCTTACAACACAGTATTTATTATCTCTCTGGAATACGGGATATTCACAATCGTCCCTTAAAGTTAATTCAATTTCAATTCAAAAAGCGCATGTTAGGTTGGAGTTGTTTGGCATATAGTCGGGAAAAATAGTTAGTTGTCTGTAGCATTTGAGTTCCTGCGAACAAATTGGCATATCCAAATGGGAAAAGACAAGTTGGGTCCCGTCAAGGGGGATAATGATTGGAATTAACGACCTACGCGATTGAGATCGTTAATTCGAGTTGGGGTGTTATGCTGTTAGATAGTCGGTAATGGTTGGCTTGCAAGGTGTACAAGAATCAACTACACAATGAAGAGTTGATAATTGAGGCGTCCTTGATTGCTATAACCAACTTATTGTTTGGAAAGGAATATTCACTTTTAAAGAGACTCGAGTCTAGAATATTCCAAGTCTAAGGCTAGGAATTCGTATATTTGATTTCCTAATTTAATTTAAGTTATTTAATTTTATTTTTGAATTATAATTAAGTTATTATTTCGTCCTATTCATTTTTATATTTTTAACCTTAATCAACTAAAGCCCCTCATTTGATTTATTTTCAACACAACACATTACAAGTCGTGGGCACGATAGCTGTAATGACCCGAATTTTACCGATACCGGAAAAGTTTATTTTCAGGTCTTTATTTCTGAAAAGTGGATTCGTAAATATTTAAGTTAAGTGAATAGTCAATTAAAACTTAATTAAGAGAATTTAGCTTAATTAAGAATAATTAAGTATAAGGATTAAATTGAATAAAGAATAAAAGTTTAATTATAGAATAAAGAAAGGTGAAGGGACTAAATAAGCAAATAAGCCAAAAAGGGGTTACAAATGTATGGTTAAAATAAGTTAAATGTGTACAAATATAAATGGTACACATGTATTATATATGTATATTTACTTAATATATAAGTAAAATAATAATAATAATTAAAGTATATTATATTAATATAATATTATAAAGTAATTAAAATAAAAGAAATAAAAAAAATGAAATAAAGAAAAAGGAAAGAAAGAAGGCCACGGTTAGCAGGGAAAGAAAGAAGAAAATAGAAAAGAAAAAGAGAAAGGAGAAATTAGGATTTTCAAGTTTGAAGTTTGATTGGTAAGTCAAATTAGTCCTTTTCTTAGTAAATTTGATGTTTATGGAATCCTAGAGAGGAGTACTACATGAATTATATCAAAAATTAGGAAGTAATGAATTTTATGTGTTGATTAAGTTGAACAAATTAAAGAATTATGAGTTTTATTGATAGGAATTTAAGTTAGAAGTGGGAAAATGATTAAATTATAAAGAGAAAGTTAAGTTTTGACATAGTAAGGACTAAGTTGAAGAAATTCAGAATTTAAGTTTTATGTTGAATATGAAAAGCTGGAATTTATTTTAAGCAAGTATAAAGATGAAAACTTAAGTTAATTTTGAAGAAAAAGAATGGTTATAGTGGAAGGATTAAATTGGAATTTGTGGAAAAGTTACATGGAAATTTTAAGAATGTGATATTAATGACTTTGAATGAATGTAAATTTTTTCGTAGCTAACGTAGTGCTGGAAATGTCATCGAAGAAGGGGAAAGAGAAAGTGGACGAGGATATCAAGTAAACTCGAGAATTACGGTTTGTATTTCTAAAAACCGAATCTAATAATTATTTATTGAATTTATTATTTATATGAATGGTAAGTATTATTATCATTATTATGGTATTGAATTGAATAAAAATTTATGAATTATTAGTGATTATTGATATTGAATAGAATATGTGAATATTGAGTAGAAAATTAAAAAATGTATATTACATTGAAATTGATTTGCATGCGGATTGATATGGAAAAATGTATTAAATTGAATTGAAATTAAATTACAAATGAAATTGAAAATTTGAAAGTTTATTGAATACCCTATTAACTGTATCGGGCTAGTCGGATATAATTGGTATGCCATAGGATTGGAAGTGTTCAGGGATATTCCGACTGTGTGTCGATGAGACACTATATGTGTCGACTACTGTGACTATTCCGGATTCGTTCTGAAGAGGTACTCCGTACCTGACTGTTACTGTTACTGTTCTGGATTTGTTCCGATGAGGTACTTTGTGTACCGCTACTGTTACTGTTGCTGTTACCCTTACGGTGTATTCCAGCTTCGGCCGATAAAACACTGTATACTATCCCCGGTGTGTGGGTTGGATCCGTGTATCCGTCCAGGTACGAGTCATGTTAATAGGGGTAATGAAAAGTATTAAAGACTATCTGCTACTGAATAATTGACTGTTACAGAATAAACGACTGATACTAAATAAATGAATATTACTGATTAACCGATTATTACTGTTGACTAACTGGTACTGAACGATAAAGATCAATTGCTTGTTACCAAAGAATATTGATTGTTATTGAAATGAGATAGTACAGAATATTGAATGAAAGGTGAATAATATTATTACTCAAATGAATTGTAAATAAAAGTACTGAAAAACTAATTGTTACTGAATAATGGACTGCTACTGAATGTCTGAATGATACTGATCACAGGTTATTACTGAATAAATATGAAAAATCAACGGATAATGAATAAACATTGAAACTGTATACATTTCATCGAAAGTGATTAACAAGATCTTAGCATTATATATCAAAAACAAATGATTGAACTATTAGGAGTAATAGATTGAATTCTCAAGGTTCATTGATATATGATTTATTATTGACTTAAGTATCGATTTATAGAAATACCAATGAGTTCATACTCAGCGTACGGTTTGTTTCTGTGCGCAGGTTAGGTTAAAGATAGATCGTCGAATCAGCATTATAAGCCGATCCCGAACTCAAAAAGGTAAAGCATGTTAATTATCGGTAATGGCATGTACCTAGGATGTCTTAAGTGTGTTATATTGAATTGTGATTGTAATAGTGAAATAAGTAAATTGATAATTGATAATGATACATGATACATGATAAGTGTTTAAAGTTAAGTATTTGATAATATGTAAAATGTGTTTAGATTGGTTTAATATTGGTATTTGTATTGGTTATGGAAAGAAATTTACAGGATTGGTAAATTTTTAAAATACAAGGTTCATTTTGAGTTCATATAGTTTGTCACACGGGTGTGTGCCTTGGTTGCCACGGCCGTGTCTTAAAGTCAGTTTAGTACACGGGCAGGCCACACGGACGTGTGTCATGGCCGTGTTTAAAAGTCAATGTTGCACACGGGTTGAGGACACGGACGTGTCCCATGCCGCACGGACATGTTAAATTAGCCACACGGGCGTGTGGTACTGTTCAAAAGAAGTAAATTTAAAATTTCATGAAAAATTTACTAAGCTTTAGGATCTAACCCTAGTTGTTTTAATTACACTAGTAAAGTACTATGGACCCATTAAAATTATATTTAGATGGATATATTGCATTTATACTTGTTTATGTGCAAATGTACTGTAATGACTAGTAATACTCTGTAATCCTGTTCCAGTAACGGGACGGGGTTAAGGGTGTTACAATAGCTGCCACGACTTTGGAATCTGTTCATGCTAAAACTGATATTAGAAATCTCAATCAGTAAGGGACCACCCTACTTTTCTATACTACAGATTAATTCAGTTAGAGCATAGAAAATTTATATTTTATGGTCTCGACAGCCATCAAATTTTGGCGTCATTCCCGAAAAACTAAAAAATAATTCTAATTTTCATTTCTTTTACTTAAGACCAAGACAGAATCAGGGACCTTAGAGTTTGACCCGAAAATTTATAAGTTAGCTTGATCACTGCGAATAAAAGTTATTCAACGTAGAAAACAACTACAAGTGAAAGAATTTGAATATGAAACAATCTTACACGTAAAAAATTAACGATACCCGTAGTGAACTAGTAGAAATGGTGAATCAAACCATTCGACAGCTCATTACGGCACCAGATGAGCAACAACCATTGTGCATAACTTATCTGACAGGAGGAACATCGTTCGATTTAAAATCGGGTTTAATTCATCTATTACCCACTTTCTGCAGTTTGCAAAATAAGAATCCCCATACTCATCTTAAGGAATTTCATATGGTTTTCTTAAGCATCAAATATCAAGGGGAAACCGAATATTAAATTAAACTTCAAGCTTTTCCTTTCTTGCTAGCTGGCTCTACTAGAGAGTGGTTGTTTTATTTACCTCCAGGTTCAGTTAATGCATGGTCTAACTTGTCTCGCCTATTTTTGACAAGTTCTTTCCAGCAACTTAGGCAGCTGAATGAAAAAGGGATATTATCAAAAAATGACAAAATAAGACTGAATCACTCTATGATTACTAGGAACGGTACAAGAAGTGTGCAAGCTGCCCACAACATGGCCTAACTAACAATCACTACTTTAATATTTCTATGAGCGGTTACTCCCTATGGAAATGAAGATGATTGATGCTGCTAGCGGAGGGGCATTTGCTAACATGACTCTTCAAAACGTAAGGAAATTAATTTCAGAACAATTCCGACCAACTATAAAACCTACGATACGAGTTCATAGGCTAAGTACTTCATCATTAGAAGATAAAATTGACAAACTCACTAATGTAGTTCAAAATTTACTTGTATGAAAAACGAACTCAGCTTGATTGTGTGGGATTTTTTTTATGCGTGATTACTCAATAGACTTGTGTCTAATTTTACAGGAAGATACAACAACACAAGTAGATGTCGTTGGGAACTTTCTAAGGCTGCCTCAAAGGCGTTATGATCCACATTCAAATACTTACAATGCAGGGTGGAGAGATCACTCAAATATGAGCTATGAATCGAATCATTGGTACAACCAACTATATCAGCCAAGGCCACCTTTGTCTCAACAATTTCAACCCCTAAAGACATATCTTGTAACGCCCCGAATTTTGGGCCTAGATGAATTAGGCTTTGGGCTATGGGTCTCATAAAATTTTTAAGTAAGCAAGACAATGACAAATGACATGTTGGCTTTAAGGGTTTAAGGAATTTGAAGTGTCTAGGTATGTTGGAGAAGTTCTGGGTTCGAGTTTTATGTTGGAGGAATTTTAATTTAATTATTAAAAGAATCAGGATTGGCAAGTAAGTGGGCTTTTAAATAAAAATAAGGGAAAATAGCATCAAAAAGCCTTGTGGAGGAGTGGCTAAGTGACGCCACTTAGGGAGTAGGGAGGTGGTGTTAGTAGCTAGCAAGGAGATCGAAGGTTCGAATCCTAGCTTAGTATTTTTAGAAGTTTAATTTTGGCCTTCTAGAAAGATAGAAGTGGCGTGAAGATAGACTCCAAAGGGAGTGTTCAGAAGAGAAAATTAAGGAAAAGATCAAGAGGTTATCAGGAAGAAAAATGAGCAAATGAGAAGGAAGAAGTGATGGAGCCGAATTAGAAATTGGGCATGGAAAATTTAGCTATAAGGGCTATAAATAGGGGCCGAATACAAGGTTGTCAGGCTACTGCCGAAATTCTTCTTCACCTTGTTGCCAGAAACCCCTTTCTCCAAAAGCCGAATACCATTTTCTTTTCAAGATCCAAAAAGTCGAAAACCCTTTTGTTTTTCTTTCTTTTCTTCCTGCCGATTTTTATTCTTCTCTACACAATTTTCTTTGTTTCACTTAGTTGATTTTTTCTTCTACTCTTCTTCTTTAATCTGTACCAAAAAAACCTTATTCACCATACTAAGTTTGAAAAGCCGAAAAGTCGAATCTCCCAAGGGCTGAATACTCTTTGACTGAATCTAGTGTAAGTGTTGCTCTTCCAATCGGTTTTCTTTGCTAGGTGTCGATTATTGTCCATCACTCTTTCTAATCAATTTTGGCAGGAAATTAGTATCGGATCTCGAATCTTAGCTCTCTGCCGAATTTCTCTTTAGGTGTTTGCTGTTTTGGTAAGTATTCCACTCCTATTGGCTAAGATGGTCGAATGTTCATAGTTAAGGTAAGGGGACTTGTGTTGGATACGAGTCACCTATTATTCTGGTTTTAATAGTTAAGATTGGTGCAGATCTAGGAGTTGATCGTAGTTAGTGATTTAAGAAAGGGTTAATCGCACGAGGTAAGGTTAAGATGAGGTTTCGGTTTTAGTAAGGATATGTATTAAGCATGCGATTAATGGAAGGGTGATATCGTTTGTAGGTTGGTGACTAAAGGAATCGCAACACGCTTGCCTACCAGGTGTGTACATACACTGCACACACACAATGAATCGGTAAAAGTTGAAATGCCGAAAAGTCGAAATGCCGAAATTTGGGCTACGGTAGTCACATGAGTACAAGAACACTCGTGGAGAGGAAACCGATAGGTTGCCTGAGGCCCACGAGCGATTCCGTGGACTTGGGTTTAGAATTGGCCAAATGGGCTGGAATAGGCTATATGGCCAAATGGGCTGTTGGGCCCATAATAGGCAAAGATTGTTAAGTGATGCTATGTATTAGGAAATTTGTATGTGAGCATGAGTGTAATATGATTTGGGCCTAATGGGCCATATGAATATGAATTGGGCCTAGTGGGCCATAAGAATATGAACTGGGCCAGATGGGTCATATGAATGTGATTGGGACCAGTGGGCCATATGCATGTATGTAGGGGTATTGGGCCTAGTATATGATGACTACATAAAACTTAATTAATTAATTGAGACCGTGGACAAGTCATAGGGAGAGCTTGGTACTTAAGCAGTCTGAATGACCCACCTCCTCTTCTCTGGAATCCTACCTGGTGCATAGTATTCGTTCATCTTAGCTCGCGGGACTAGTTAACGGGTCAAGGTAAGTGAAAGCCATAATTAAGGGAAAATTATCGAAACACCTCTAAGGGCAAAAATGACCAAAATACCCCTAGGTGTTGCCTGTAAGTTTTATGGATGTGACATGCACACATATGATGTTATGCTTAGGTTGCATATAGGGTGGGAACTCTGGAACGGAGAAAGTATATGAGGATCGCATGGTTGCCTGACAATAGTGGATCCACCGACGGCTTTTAAAGCCCAATATGTAAATGAAAATAGTTCCGCAATCGGGCTACCATTGGTGTGTGGGCTGAGTGGGTCGATATTTATATCCCCACATGGTGTGTCGGGGGACGGAGCTAGTGTGTAGCGGATGGATAATTTGGATGGGATTGCATTGCATGTTTGATGTATGATGATTTTTGAATGCTTGTTTTCCGTCGAGGGTTGTACACACTGAGTTTGCAAAAACTCACCCCCTCTTCTATTTTATTTTTAAGTGATGCCTACCAGACGGTTCGATGTTTGGAGGGACTCTGGGTGGCCAACTAGCAAGATAAAAATTGGACTTGTTTTTTAAACTTATAAGTTTTATTTTATTAAATATGTTTTAGATCAGATTGTAATAAGGTTTTCATTATGCTATGGTTACTTGAATTATTATTACTATTTTCATTGTAATTACGAGAAGTTGAACATGGGTTTCTTAAATTATAGTCTGTTTTCTACGCTTCCGCAACTCAATTTTTGAATGATAAGATTTTTTAAATCAAATGTTTTAAATAAGGCTTTCGTAACTGAAAGGTGTGTTTAGTTCTAAGTTAACTAAGGTATATTTTGTTTAAGAAGAGTTTTCAATGAAAATACGGTTTTTGCTAAGACACTTCAATGTGACATGCCAGATTTGGCCATAACGTCTGGGCCGGGTTTGGAGTGTTACATTTAGTGGTATCAGAGCCCAGGTTGCAAAACTCGGGATATGAAATGGGTCTTATTACTTGGTTTTTTGTTTGTCTTAAAAAAATTTATTTTGAATCACAATGTTTTGGAAAAAGGGAAGTCTTGCTGAGCGGCACACCAAGTCTCCGATGTCGAACCAAGTAAGTAATTTTACTTTTAAATTTGTTTAAATTGTTATACAACAGATAGTTAAAGGGCTACTTTAGATGATTTTGTTAGAATGGAACTAAAGCCCGTAGGATCTTGGAACTGTAGAGGATTTTCGAAAACAATCTTCTCTTTAATTACTTCCATAAAACATTAGGTTAATTATTGAAACTAACTAAGACTTCATAAAATTTCTAATTTAGATAATAAGCGAATCGACGATGAGTGCTAGAAGAGGTGCAAGAGGCCGTGGCCGAGGCCGCAGAAGTTTTAGGGCTGAATCGTCGGTATTGGGCCATGCGCCTAATGTTGGAGTAGACGAGGCTCTGGCCTCACTTGTGGCTAGGAATGGACTGTATGATCGGCCCGCTAGAGAAGATGCATTATCGCAGGCAATGCTGAGGATTTCGGAAAGGGTCGCTGGGCCCAACAACAGCCTGGAAATCGAGGGTCCATTCCAGAGCGACTTCGATCAAACGGGGCTAAGATCTTTAAGGGCGTGGCTGGCGTGTCTCCTAACTTGGCGGAATATTGGTTGGAGGCAACTGAAAGAATAATGGAGGACCTGGACTATTCACCGGAACAAAAGTTAAAAGGAGTAGTGTCATTGCTTAGGGAAGAAGCCTATCAGTAGTGGTTGACAGTTAAAGAGGGCACCCAACCGAAGCGGGTCACTTAGGAGTTTTTCAAAGCTACATTCCAAGGGAAGTATGTGGGTGTAAGCTATATGGATACTAGAAGGAAGGAGTTCCTGAACTTGACCCAAGGAAACAAATCGGTGGCGGAGTATGAGGCGGAGTTTCTACGCCTTAGTAGGTATGCAAGAGTAATGGTGGCTATGGACTATGAGCGTTGTGTTAGGTTTGAGGACGGACTGAGAGACAGCCTTAGGATATTGATAGCTCTACAAAGGGAGCGAGTTTTCTCGAAATTAGTGGAGAAGGCAAAGATAGCGGAGGAGGTAAAGTGCACTGAGCGCTTAAATCGAGAGAAAGAAAGGGGTAAGAATAAGAGGGAGGCTGAGACTCCGGGTGTTAGACAGTTGCCTAGGGCTAGGGCCAGAGTTAATGGGCTAGATAGAGGAAGGTCCCTTGCTGTTAATCCAGGGGTGTCACCTTGTGCTGATTGTGGGAGAAGCCATAGAGGAGAGTGTTAGAAATGGATGGGAGCCTATTTAGCTTGTGGATCTATGGAGCATAGGATTAAGAATTGCCCCCGAATGCTAGGCCGAGAGCCAGTAGTCGGCCAAGGTGGTGCTCAGCCACCAAGGGGTGGTCAACTGCCACCAAGGGGTCGTGGCCAGGCCAAGGGCGGTGACGGCAATGGACGTGGACGTGGAGCACCAAGCGAAAATGCAGGCCATGCTGAGGCGAGGCAGTCAGCTTTGGTGTATGCTACTTGTCGCCGAGAAGACGAAGACGCTCCAGAAGCGAATACTAGTACGTAGTTTATCCATAGTGTGCGATCTATCTATTTTGGAATTAAAAATAAAGTGCACAGCAGAAGCGTAGTGGTGTAACCTAGGTGGTGCGACTAATGGGTAGTTGGAAATTTCGAGGACGAAATTTCTTTTCGGGGACAAAATTTCTTTTCGGGGGGTAGAGTTGTAACACCTTGAATTTTGGGCCTAGATGAATTAGGCTTTGGGCTATGGGTCTCATAAAATTTTTAAGTGAGCAAGAAAATGACAAATAACATGTGGCTTTCAGGGTTTAAGGAATTTGAAGTGTCTAAGTATGTTGGAGAAGTTCTGGGTTCGAGTTTTGTGGTGGAAGAATTTTAATTTAATTATTAAAAGAATCAGGATTGGCAAGTAAGTGGGCTTTTAAATAAAAATAGGGGAAAAATAACATCAAAAAGCCTTGTGGAGGAGTGGCTAAGTGACGCCACTTAGGGAGTAGGGAGGTGGCGTTAGTAGCTAACAAGGAGATCGAAGGTTCGAATCCTAGCTTAGTATTTTTAGAATTTTAATTTTGGCCTTCTAGAAGGATGGAAGTGGCATGAAGATGGACTCCAAGGGGAGTGTTCAGAAGAGAAAATTAAGGAAAAGATCAAGGGGTTATCAGGGAGAAAAACGAGGAGATGAGAAGGGAGAAGTGATGGAGCCGAATTGAGAATTGGGCATGGAAAATTCAGTTATAAGGGCTATAAATAGGGGCCGAATACAGGGTTGTCAGGCTACTGTCGAAATTCTTCTTCACCTTGTTGCCAGAAACCCCTTTCTCCAAAAGCCGAAAACCCTTTTCTTTTCAAGATCCAAAAAGCCGAAAACCCTTTGGTTTTTCTTTCTTTTCTTCCTGCCGATTTCTATTCTTCTCTACACAATTTTCTTTGTTTCACTTAGTTGATTTTTTCTTCTACTCTTCTTCTTTAATCTGTAACAAATAAACCTTATTCACCATACTAAGTTTGAAAAGCCGAAAAGCCGAATCTCCCAAGGGCTGAATACTCTTTGACCGAATCTAGTGTAAGTGTTGCTCTTCCAATTGGTTTTCTTTGCTAGGTATCGGTTATTGTCCCTCACTCTTTCTAATCAATTTTGGTAGGGAATTAGTATCGGATCTCGAACCTTAGCTCTCTGCCGAATTGCTCTTTAAGTGTTTGCGGTTTTGGTAAGTATTCCACTCCCATTGGCTAAGGTGGCCGAATGTTCATAGTTAAGGTAAGGGGACTTGTGTTGGATATGAGTCACCTATTATTCTGGTTTTAATAGTTAAGATTGGTGCATATCTAGGAGTTGATCGTGGTTAGTGATTTAATAAAGGGTTGATCGCGCGAGGTAAGGTTAAGGTGAGGTTTCGGTTTTAGTAAGGATATATATTAAGCATGCGATTAATGGAAGGGTGATATCGTTTGTAGGTTGGTGACTAAAGTAATCGCAGCACGCTTGTGTACTAGGTGTGTACATACACTGTACACACACAATGAATCGCCAAAAGCTGAAATGCCGAAAAGCCGAAATGCCGAAATGCCGAAGAGCTGAAAGTTGGGCTACAGTAGTCATACGAGTGCGCAAACACTCTTGGAGAGAAAATCGATAGGTTACCTGAGGCCCACGGGCGATTCCGTGGACTTGGGTTGAGAATTGGCCAAATGGGCCAAAATGGGCTAAATAGGCTGATGGGATGTTGGGCCCATAATAGGCAAAGATTGTTAAGTGATGCTATGTGTTAGAAAATTTGTATGTGAGTATGAGTATAATATGAATTGGGCCTAATGGGCCATATGAATATGAATTGGGCCTAGTGGGCCATAAGAATTTGAACTAGGCCAGATGGGCCATATGAATGTGATTGGGCCCAATGGGCCATATGCATGTTTGTAGGGGTATTGGGCCTAGTATATGATGACTACATAAAACTTAATTAATTAATTGAGACCATGGACAAGTCATAGGGTTAAGTTGTGGCAACGGGTATATGCATGTCTAAGATTGGATCTAGGGAGAGCTTGGTACTTAAGCGGTTTTAATAACCCACCTCCTCTTCTCAAGAATCCTACCTGGTGCATAGTATTCGTTCATCTTAGCTCGCAGGACTTGTTAACGGGTCAAGGTAAGTGAAAGCCATAATTAAAGGAAAATTACCGAAACGCCCCTAAGGGCAAAAATGACCAAAATACCCCTAGGTGTTGAATGTAAGTTTTATGGATGTGACATGCATACATATGATGTTCTGCTTAGGTTGTATATGAGGTAGGAACTATGGAACGGTGGCAGTATATGAGGATCTCATGGTTGCCTGAAAATCGTGGATCCACCGACGGCTTTTAAAGCTCAATATGTAAATGAAAGTAGTTCCGAAACCGGGCTACCATTGGTGTGTGGGCTGGGTGGGTTGATATTTATATCCTCACATGGTGTGCCGGTGGACAAAGCTGGTGTGTAGGGGATGGATAATTTGGATGGGATTGAATTGCATGTTTGATGTATGATGATTTTTGAATGATTGTTTTCCATCGAGGGTTGCACACGCTGAGTTTGCGAAAGCTCACCCCCTCTTCTATTTTAGTGATGCTCAATAGACGGTTTGATGTTTGGAGGGACTCTGGGTGGCCAGCTAGCAAGATAAAAATTGGACTTGTTTTTTAAGCTTATAAGTTTTATTTTATTAAATATGTTTCAGATCAGATTGTAATAAGGTTTTCATTATGCTATGGTTACTTGAATTATTATTACTATTTTCATTGTAATTACGAGAAGTTGAACATGGGTTTCCTAAATTATAGTATGTTTTCTACGCTTTCGCAACTCAATTTTTAAATGATAAGTTTTCTTAAATCAAATGTTTTAAATAAGGCTTTCGTAACTGAAAGGTGTGTTTATTTCTAAGTTAACTAAGGTTTCTTTTGTTTAAGAAGAGTTTTCAATGAAAACACGATTTTCGCTAAAACACTTCAATGTGACACGCCAAATTCAGCCATAATGTCTAGGCCAGGTTTGGGGTGTTACATATTTTAAGGTCATTGTAGAGAGATTAGTTGTTAGTACTGAAAAGTTTCAACAAAAGACTGAAACACACCTACAAGAACTAGATAAGAAAATGAGTAAGCTTATGCTTACAGTTAGTCGTTTCGAATCCCAAGTAAAGTTTTCATCTCAAACAAAGCCAAATCTACGACAAAAGACAAGTATTATGACATTAAAAAATTGTACGATTTTGGAGCCAACACTTGGCACGAGTCGTGATCATGACTCAAGAAAAAAAGTACAAAAACTTGATCCAGTAGCTAATACGGAGTCAGCACCACAAAAACCATTTGTGGTACCACCCCATTCCCTGGAAGGCTCGCCAAATGTCAAAAAGAACAAGAATAGAATAAAATCCTTAAGACATTTCCGGAAGGTTGAAATTAACATATCCCTACTCTATGCGATAAAGCAAGTTTTATGCTATGTGAAACTCTTAAAAGAATTATGCACTGACAACAAGAAGCTCCTGGGTAACAAAAGGGTAAGTATAGGCGAAAACTTCTCTGCGATTTTATAAAGAAAAATTCCGCCTAAGTGTAAGGACCAAAGTATGTTTATTATATATTGCAAAATAGGTAATGTTGGCATTAAAAAAGGTCATGTGTGATTTAAGTGCATCTATTAACGTTATGCCTCTATCTATTTATAAATTACTAAACACGGGTCTTTGAAAGAAAAAAGGTAATCATTCAATTAGCGGATAGGTCAGTTGTGTATCCGGAAGGGGTGTCGGAAGATGTCCTTGTCAAAGTAAATGAACTAATCTTTCTTGCAAGTTTTTACATCATTGACATAAAGGATGATAACTCGATAGATTCTTTTGATATTCTACTCAGAAGACCATTTTTAAGCACCGTGCGAATGAAAATTGATGTTTTGAGTGAAACACTCACTATGGAATTCGATAGTGAAGTGGTCAAGTTTAATGTTTATGAGGCCATAGGTCACATTAATTCAATGACGATTATCTCTAGTCCGATATAATTGAACCTTTGACAAACTTACATTTTGAACATCACGAAGAGAATGAATTACAAACTTTATTTTGCAGGAGTTTAGATTTCAATGCCATGGAAAAATTAGAAGAATTATTGACAATCAAATAACCAATGCGCGAAGTGTCATTTGCATGAAGGCATCACAGTTCCCAGAAGTTTAGGTAAAAATTTTGAATTGTCTCATTCTCAAACTAAACTTTTTCCTTCCATTTTGTAGGCCCCTGAATTGGAGCTCAAACCATTACTAAAACATTTAAAGTATACCTTCTTAGGCGAAGGAAACACTTTATCGGTAATAATTTCAAGTAAGCTTTCGAGGCTAAAAGAAGAGAACTTGGTCCAAGTCCTGAAGGACTACAAAAGGGCGATTAGATGGGCGATTGTCTATTTCCAAGGTTTAAATCCCTCAACCTATATGCACAAGATTCCGATAGAGCAAAATGTGAACCCACAAAGAGAAGCTCAAAGACGCCTCAATCCACTGATTATGGAGGTCATGAAAAAGGAAATTCAGAAATTACTAGACACCGAGATGATATGCCTAATTTTAGACAGTAACTGAGTTAGTCCAATTCATGTAGTTCCTAATAAAACTGGCATGATTGTAATTAAGGTGAATTGGTTCCCACTCGGGTCCAAAACGGGTGGAGAGTTTGCATAAACTATAAGAAGTTGAATGCTTTAACTGAAAAGACCACTTTCCAGTTCCTTTGATTGACCAAAAGCCCAAACGCTTGGTCGGTAAATCTAATTATTGATATCTTGCTGGCTATTCAAATTTCTTCCAGATTTCAGTGGTACCGAAAGACTAAGAGAAGATGATGTTCATGTTTTCTTTTGGCACATTCACCTATAGACAGATGTCATTTGGACTCTATAATGTGCCAACCATATTTCAGAGATGTATGGTAAGCATATTTTTTGACTATGTTGAGCAAATAGTTGAGGTATTTATGGATCACTTCACGGTTTATGGTAATTCTTTTAGTGAATGTATATTAAACCTCACTAATATTTTGGAAAGATGCCTAGAATTTAATCTATTTCTAAAATATGAGAAATGACATTTTATGGTTGATAAGGATTAATTTTAGGTCATGCTATCTCTACTAAAGGGATTGTTGTCGATAAGGCCAAAACTAACGTTATTAACTCACTTTTATACCCTACGTATATGAGGGAAATCCATTCTTTTCTTGGTCATATAGGTTTTTACAAGCGTTTTATTGAAAAATTTTCAAAATTTCACAATCGCTCTGTAATGTCTTGTAAAAAGACAAAGGGTTCGAATTCGATCAAGCATGTAATGACGCATTTAGTACTCTCAAGCATAAACTTATTTTAACTTCCATTGTGTAACCACCAAAATGGGATTATCCTTTTGAGATCATGTGTGATGCAAGTGATCACAATGTAGAAGTTGTCCTTCTGCAAAGAATCAGAAAGGAACCCTACAATGTAGAAGTTGTCCTTAGGCAAAGAATCAGGAAGGAACCCTACGCATCTCTTGCGCCTAAAAAACATTAGATGTCGCCCAAAGAAACTATTCAACCACTGAAAAAGAATTATTAGCTATTGTTTTTTCTTTGGAAAAATTTCGATAATATTTGTTGGAAAATAAAATCATTATTTTCTCTGACAATGCAACTTTAAAATATTTGATAAAAAAAAGGCAAAATCACGGTTGATTAGATAGATTCTACTTTACAAGAGTTTGACCTCGAGATTGAAGATAAGAAAGGGTGTGAAAACTTAGTAGCAGACCGCTTAAGTCTGTTACCGCTCTCAAAAGATGATACGCCACTAAAGGACAATTTTCCTAATGAGAATCTACTTTCGGCACAAACAGTTTACCTATGGTACACGAATATGGTAAATTAACTCGCTACAGGTATTATCTCTTCTAACTTACCACGTTCTAAAAAAGGACAAAATCAAACGAGATTCATGGTACTATATTTGGGATAACACCTACTTATGGAAACACTGTTCTAATCAGGTAATCGGACGATTTTTCACAAAACCAAGGTACAATCTATTCTGGCCTTTTGTCATTCTTACGCTTGTGGAGGACATTTTAACTTTAAACGTATTATACATAAGGTACTTAAGTGTGGATTATTTTGGCCATACATTTTTCGTGATACTTATTTTGTAAGACTTGCGTAAAATGTCAAAAGATGTGTAATTTGAGCCGAAGGAATGAAATGCCCCTCACTTATACATGTGTGTGAAATTTTTTATGTACGAAGGATTGATTTCATGGGTCCAACTATTTTATCATTTGGTAATATTTATATTGTGCTTGTTGTTGATTACGTATCTAAATAGGTAGAAGCTAAAGCTATCAGTCGTAATGATGCTAAAACTGTAGTGGGATTTTTGAAAAACTCTATTTTTTCTAGGTTTGGCACACCAAGAGCATTGACCAATGATCGAGGAACACACTTCTATAATAAGATAATCGATGCACTTATGAAGAAGTATGGGGGTAAAAAAACAAGTGTTCACAGCATATCACCAACAAACAAACCTTCAAGTAGAAGTTTCGAACCGAGAAATTAAATCAATTTCGAAAAAGACCCTGAAACCAAATAGAAAGGACTGGAGCCTACAACTAAATGATGCATTGTAGGTATACCACACAGCTTACAAATGACATATAAACATGTCACATTACTAACTCGTATTTAGTAAACCGTGTCAACTTATGGTAGAGCTGGAACACAAGGCATATTGGGATGTTAAACAATGCAATATGGATCTGGACGCCACAGGTGAATATCGAAAATTACATATTCAAGAGCTCGAAGAAATTCGGTATGATGCATATAAGAGTGCTTGAATTTATAAAGACAAAACCAAGACATTTCATGATCAAAAAATATCTCGTAAACAATTTTTAATAGGACAAAAAGTGTTGCTTTTGATTCCACACTAAGGATCTTTACAGGTAAACTTCGAACCAAATGGCTAGGTCCTTTTGTTATTACTCAATTGTTTCCTCATGGTGCAGTCGAAATTAAAAGCAAAGAAACTGGAAAGTGCTTTAAGGTCAATGGGCAAAGGGTGAAACCTTTTTATGAGAACTTCCAAGTGCACGTAGTGGAAGAATTAATTCTCATATTTAATTTATTTATTTTAATTTATTTAACTTTGAATTTGGTTTAATTTATGTTAAAAATAAAAAATTAAGATTATTATTTAATCTATTTTAGTGTGTTGTTTTCTAAGAACAATGGTGGAGGTGCCAAAGTTACAAAACACGTCGTAGATGCAAGGTTATATGTTTAAGGCTATCATTTTTCATCCGAAAATAAATCAGAATTGAATTTTTATTATGGCGTGGGCATGTCTTATCAAACTTCAGTGCTGCCATTTGCTAAAACAAACACTCAGGACTACCAAATCGAACCGAACCAAACTGGCCAAAACTAACTCTAACCGACCAAAATCAACCTGAACCGACCCTCCGCCAAATTAAACATACATAGGGAGTACACTTAACCCTTCTCTTTCTTATACTTTTTGGACATTGAGGGTAATATAGGCTAAGTAGCGGGATTTGTAGGACATGTCATGCTATTATTTGATCTTCATTGCATGTGTTAATTCTTATACTAAGATTATTCCTTAATTTGTTTAAAATTGAGCCTTTAATTCCTATGCTTAGTTGATTCAAATGGTTGGGTGATTCATGAATAATTGCTTATTGCTTAGTTTGATTGACAAGTGTTTTGTAAAATTGAAAATATTGTGGCTAAGTTAATAATAAATGGAAATTGTTAGCTCTTTAAACTTGCATAATTAAAGTACCCATATCTCAGTTTAGTCATTTTATTTTATGTTAATATAAAGAAAAAATATAGAATAAAATTAAAATAATATATATATATACATACTACTCCGTTGATAGCTTAGTTATGAGTGAAGATTTTAGAAATGTGACCAAATTGAGTAACCGAGATGAGGTGCTTGGGTTGTCATCTCACCTCACGTCAAACGTTTTGAGTGGCAAACTGAAATTTGCAAACATTCGCTAACCGAGCTACCATGAGTAGGGAAAATTAATCCGTTTGGAGACGTTTCAATTTGAGTAACCGGGGTGAGGTGCTTGGGTTGTCATCTCATATCACGTAAAAAGATTCAACTATGTCCCAAACTTGTTGAATAAATTGATCAAGAACAACTGCTTTGCAAGTTTGATAGAGCTTCAATTTAGTGAAATGATTGATTTTGCACATTGTTGGAATTTTATAAAAACTTATTAGTTAAACTGAGAAAATTGTTATTCGTGCTACACCTAAATTGCTTGCATTGCGCATGGCTATTGAATGAGACTTGATTTCGAAACAAAATTATTGAATGGTTTCTACTATGGGAATGTACAACATGCTTGAGGACAAGCATAGGCTAAGTAGGAGGAATTTGATGGCAAGCTAATTTTATGTGTTTAATGTACCTAATTTTTGTCAATTTTTAAATAGACTACTACTAAGTTGGTGATTTCTTGCTTAAATTTTATTAGGGACGCAATTGAAGAGCCGAAGTTCAAAAATAAGCAAAATCGAGCTAAATTGGTACAAAAAGCAATATGAGGGACTGTATTGAAAGTTGCAGAATTATTTTTGGGTTGAGAAAAAATATCAGATTTTTTTTACTTTGACAATATCCTATATTTAGAAATAAAAAATATATGATTTTTTGTATGGTTGTCGAACATGATTCTAGGAGAAAATCATGTGAAATTGACTCTTTGAAATGTGTATATAAAGGCTTGTAATTGTGACATGGAAACAGACTGGAATTGAGATAGCAATTTGCATATTCTTGTGTCAAACATTCTGTCATTTCTTTCTTCCTTTTATACTTTGGTGCAATTGCTCTTTTAGTCCCCTCAATTCTCCACCTATTATTTTCCATTAAAATCCACTCTTACAAACCAATCAAGTCGGATTAATTTCATGCTCGACTAATCTCCATTTAGCTTTGGGCCGGTTATCATTTCGATCGAAAATCGTAAGAAATGAACTCACACTAAAAACCTTACAACACGTATTCATTATCTCTCCGGGATATGGGATAATCACAATTGTCACTTAAAGTTAATTGAATTTCAATTCAAAAAGTATGCATTGGATTGGAGTTTTTGGCGCACAGTTGGGAAAATGAGTCGGTCGTTTGCTGCATTCTGGTTCCCGCGAAAAAATTGGCGTGTCCAGGTGGGAAAATCCCTGTTGGATTCCATTAAAGGAGATAGTGTTCGAATTTAAAGGACCCACACGGTTGAGGCCGTTAATTCGAGTTGAGCTCTTCTAGATCGTAAGGCTGCTGAGATCTTAAATTGCGAACGCGTGTTACGTGGTTAGATAGTTGGCAAGGGTTAGTTTGCAGGGCGTATCAGAGTCAACTACATAAGGATGATTTGGCTGTTAAGGCGTCATTGATCGATATAACCAACTTATCGTTTGGAAAGAAATTTTCACTTTTAAGGATCGACTTCTGGAATATTCCGAGTCTAAGGTTAAGAATTTGCATATTTGATTTCCTAATTTAATCTCAGTTATTTAATTTTATTTTAGAATTATAATTCAATTATTATTTCCTTCTATTCATTTTTATATTTTTAACCTAATCAACTAAAACCTCCATTAATTTATTTTCAGCTCAACACGTTACAAGTTGTAGGCACAACAGATGCTACGACTTTGGAATCTAGTCACAATAAAAATGATATTAGAAATCATAGTCCATGTGAGATCAACCCTGTTTCTCAAAACTACTGATTAATTCAGTTAGAGCGTAGAAATTTATATTCGGTGGTCTTAATAGCCATCAATAAGTGAAAACAATCACTCAATTTAAGTAAAAAGTCACATGATTTTGTTATTTATCAAAACTAGTTAATATCTTATTATTTCAAATTCATGTGATATTTGAATTTTCACACCAATTTCAAGCAACCGAAACTCACATTTGTATTAATTTAAATAGATATAAATTTTAATATAATATCTATTAACAAATGATTGGATGCATTAGTAAAGCACATTGCACTTTCAAAGAAAAAACATAAGTTCAAATCTTGAAAACAATATTATTAATTGAAGCAGACATAAATTTCGAACATGAGCCGTAAAAACAAACATTGAAAATACAAAAAAAAAAGATATAAGATCTCAACTCGTCTTTTTTTAAGTCTGAAGTCCAAAACACAATTTCATAACCTCCCAATAAAATGGGCCGATATTGCAAGGTTTAGCATTTTGTAGGACCTTATTTTTGTAATCCTTACGCATGAAAGCTTCTTGATACAAACCAACTTAAATATAACCCATGTATTTTTAGGCTTGGGCAGCTTGAATTGTTTGACTTTTCATTGATTTTTTCTTCTTGTTAGAGTTCTTAAAATCTCTATAATGATGTATTGAAATGGTGTTAAAAAGTAAATTAATCACTAATTTAATCAACAAAAATTACTTAAAACTTTTAAAATATACTAAGTGAATGAAACTTTATATATGAAAGTAGTATTTTGAAGACAATAGTAAAGTTGAACGGGAGTGATAGTTTTTCAAAACTGTAGGATCTTGAAATAAAATTTTAAATGAACTATTTTTGTTTATTAAGTATATGTTTTCTTTTTCCTAACTAAGCAAGTGGTTGTTGTCACTTTACTCCTACCCATCATTTTTCTTAAAAAAGGTTATTTTTTTGTAGATGGTGAACTCTTTTATAAAAATAGGAAGTAGTCGCTGCCACAAGATCAGTCAAACTAGAACCCAGTACAGTAGTTGCTAAGGAGGATCGAGACGGGCGGTGCATCAATGATAAGGATTTTTTTTTTATATAAAACTACGCAATATTACTTTTTTTTTTCATCAATTGATTTCTTCATCTAGGGGCTGGGCAATGTAAAACTATTATTTTAGCTTTTAGTTGTTTTAAAATTTAAATTACTAAAAATAAAATTTTACTTTGATGTCCTAAAATTATAAAAATTTAATTTAATCCTTTAAGAATTTTAAAAATATAAACTATAAAAAATTAAATTTTTATTTGACCCTTTAAAAAATTATTCTAGCTTCATCCATATTCTTTAATCCACTTTCCGTCCTTTAAAACTTGAATGTTTCAATATTATATTTATTGCTATTTTATTTTTATGTTTAAAATTAAGATATTATGTAATTAAGTGTATTTTGTCCTTTTTACTTAAAATATATAAAAAAATTAATCCTTATATTTAGATTAAACAAAAAACTCCTCATTTAAAATAAAATTTCATCCATTTTTACTATTAATATTTAAATAAAGAATCGTAATATATCATATATATCTCATATTAACGTGAAAAGATTAATTCAAACAAAATGAATAGAATTTTTAATAAAATTATTAATTTACTTTTTTTATGAAATAATTTATTTATTTTTTAAAATAAACAAAATAAAATACGATTCTAATTCTAATTCTAATACAAACAACGCAAATCATATGTTGATTTGTATATATAATATATCCTTTGTATTTGGTCACATTCCCAATACGGTAATTGAGTGAGTGCCCTCCTTTCCTATAAATCACATGTGACTCTGCCATCACCCATGTTCACCACTCAAGAATCCAAGGCGCACCCCAACTATTTCCGTTAAGGCTCTCAACACACACTCTTACAATATACAGAATTGTGTTATGGGCTCTTATGGATGAAGCTCATGATATAATAACAAATGATTTCATTGAGCACCTCCCATCTCGCACCCAGAAAGACATGTTAGTGACCTAACCAACTGGGCTTAATTTGTTTTTTCTTTTAATTCCCAAAACTATAAGAACTTTCTTGATTCCTGAAACGGGTACAGAATAAAGTTGTGCGTTAGTTTGAATCACATGGTCATGGGGGGAAAGAAAACATTGAACAACAAACAACTAGCCGAAACCTTGTAGGCAGATTAGAATATGACAGTAAAGCAATGCGTCTCTGACTTCAACGCCGTGCAAATGACAGCCATGAATTTGGACTAGGATAACGACACACTTGAAACTGCACATGGCATCGCACTTCATTTCATATCTATTTTCAAAATTAGAGGAGAAGCCAAATCTAATATTATGGTGCATGTGAAATCTGCTCCTACGATAACTTATCTGCCAATATGATACAACCCAGAAAAACGATAGGACGGCTCAACTTTTTTGCTTTTTTTATTGGATACGGCTATCATCAAAACCCACTTTCTATTTTTCTTTTCTTTTTTTCAATTACCAATTCCGCCTTTTCCTTTAAATAATTATAAATACCAACAATGAATTTATTGTTTTATAACCATTTAGCTAAAAAAATATAATGATAAATTTAGTTCTTAATATTTATATTTTTTTGTCAATTTGGCTCATTTTTTTTAGTTAAATTTGGTCATTGGGAGTCAAATTATTTTTCTTTAACAAAAACGCTAATTAAACATTTATTTTTAACAATGTTAACTTGGCAACCTACATATCAATTCACGTCCACTTCATACGAACATAGTACTATTTGTCTTGATGTCACATTAACAGTAATTTACAATTTATAAAAAAACTCAAAAAAATTATAAAAAGCTCATAAAAATTCAAAACAATTAGCATGAAGTACATGTGGATTGTCATGTAGACTGTCATGTTTAAAATTTTAATATTTTAGTTAGTATTTCTATTAAAAAATCAATTCGACTCTTTTTGCAAAAGGTAGATGAACAAAATTGGATATTTTAAAAGGTTGAGGGTCAAATTTAATTAAAATAAAAAAAAAGTAAAAATTAAGTGTGTGCTTGATTGGATGAAAAAGTGGATGGATGGGAGGAGTGAATGGAAAAGCGGAAAGAAAATAAATTTTGAACGTGTTTGGTTGAGAAGAAAAGTGAGAGAAAAGAAAACAAGAAAGATGATCATTTTTCATCCTGATGCATAAAAATCAATTCTTCCAAATTGAAATGATGAGAGGAGAGAAAATAAGAGAGATATGCATGTTAATTCAAAATTATGTATTTTTCAAATGTTTTATTTTCTTTTCTTTCATTTTTCAACTCTACCATTTCTTTCCAATTTTCTATCTCTCCTACTAAGCATAGCTACGAAAAAAAATATATGTTTTCCATCCATTTAATTTTCTACCCTTACAAATTTTCACCATTCTAATTTTCTTTCTATCCTACTGACCAAAGTTTTAGGGCTAAAGTCAACATTATCCCTAAAAAAACACCAACAAAAGAAATGTTCCCTTTTGTTTTAGGAATATTATAAAAAATTAGAAATTTATAATACAATTCAAATAATTATAATTAAAATCAATCATTAGAAAATATACAATATATCTAAAATAAGACCATTCTGGCACAACATAAAACTTAAAACTAAAATAAAATGTAGTGAAAATGCGAATGGTTTATATGGGACAAAATTTCAACGTGAGATCTTTCCTACCAACTAACAATTATCAATGAACTCAACTAATTACTTGTGTATTATTATTTAAATTTTTGTTTACATCTAATCTCAAAGCTTTAATCACAATAATTTTTTCAAACTTTTATACCCAATGAAATGTTATATTAGGGCAACCAATCGATTGATTAATTCATATGATTTTACTTTTAACATGGGTGGATTCAAACTTTATTTTAGATTACAATTTACAAAATAAACATCTGATTCTCACATTTCGTCTTAAATTAATTATTTTTTATATTAAATTATAAAGTAAAAATTTAAATGTTAATTTTTTAAAAGATATAAACTCTCTACTTTTTGAATTTAATATTTTATGTCTAATTGTTATTACTGTTAAAATTCTTCTATCATTCACTTGTGTGACATTTTGAAATGGGTTGATAATTTGTTTGTATCCAACTATGGAGTAAAGATTTGAAGGTTAAAATATGATTTAAGTCCCTATATACTTCATATATTTGAAATTTAGTCTCTTTATTTTAATTTTCAAGAATTTAGTTCATTTACTTTTCAAAACTAAAAATGCAAGTTCAATTGTTATCACCATTAAAATTCTTTAATTAAATTCAATAGTGTGACCTTTTTTAAAAAAAATCGCTTAGTAATAATGTAATAAAAAATTATGTTGAAAATAATTATGTGATTTTTTTCTCTTAAAAACATGCATTTGAACTCGTTATGATAGAATAATTTTTTTTTGGAATAGTGCTCTTAAAAAAAATGGCTACAACATTGTAATTGAAATAATTAACAATATTAACTATTTAGACTAATTAATGACATTATAAAAGTAGGACTAAATTATGTCAAAATTAAAGTATATAGATTTAATCCAAGTTTTAGCATAGTAAAGGGGTCAAAATTGAAATTTTACTATTGTCTTATAAAGTTAAAAAATGTGCCTATCTCTAATATTCAAATTATATATAACCATGTAACATTTTAATAAAAAATTTAACTATATTAATTATTTGAACTAATTAATAATATTATGAAAATATAGGACTAAATTATGTTAGATATTAAAGTATAATGATTAAATTTAAAATTTAAGTATAATAGAAGACTAAAACTGAAATTAAACCTTTTCTGTAAAATGCGAAAAAAATGGAGCATGGGTGAGTACCCACGTGTTAATAGGAGGAAGATCCTTTTATCCTTGTATATATATATAATTTGAATTAGGATAAAAAATTGAGAGAGCTTAAATATAAATGGAAATAAAATGATTAATTTACCTATAAAGGCTCATTTTCATTGGAAATGGGCTAATTTTTGCATTATTTACCAAAAAAGGTCGATTTTAGCAAAATGCGTCCACGTAGGAGCGTTTTAGGGTGAAATTTCAACAAAACACGACCCTGGGGGAGTAATTTTGCCATGTCAGCACAAAATGCGCTAACGTAGACGCGCTTTGCTGACGTGGAAAAATTGCTCCCCCAGAAGCGTGTTTTGCTCTGTGTTTTTTCCCCAACGGCTATTTTATTTTTTGACCGTTAGGGGGTCCAGTGGTCAAAAAAAAGTATAAAACCCCCTTCTATTATTTCACACAATATTTCTTCAAATTTTGGTAAAAAACTCTAAAATTTCTCCCTAAATTTCTCAAATGTAACGTCCCAAAATCCCATATATTTATTTTCATATGTTTGTGACACAAATATATGTCTGCCTCAGTGGTTAAGTGTTCTGGGAAGTGTTTGAGAGGTCTCAAGTTTAAGCCTTAGTTTGAGTAATTTTTTTCTTTTAAATGAATAAACCCCTATCTCTAGTTAGTAGGCTTATAAATAAATGTTGATAAAATATATCAGAATGGGTCTGCTGGTCTAGTGGTTAAGTGGAGTGTTAAGTGCCTGAAGGTCCGAAGTTTAAATCCCTATGCGGATAAATGATTTATTTTGTTGTTTGTATCGTGTGAGTGTTTGAGTAGAATGTGATTCTGAGTAGTGGAATGAATGGGGAGTCAGGAGGAACGTTTTTAGGAGTAAATTGGGATAATGGGGTAGTTATTGGGATTTGATTGTATGTTTTTCCCCATTACCAAAATTCTGATTCTTTTTCTCCAAAAAAAGGTCTCTGTCGATTTTCTCCTCTTACTGTTTCTTGCTGTCGTTTTCACCTTACTTTTGCCGCCGAAATTCTTTCCAAATTCTTTCCCACTCGGTTTCGTGCCGTTCCTCCTTTGACTGCGATCGTTTAGTATTGTTAGTTAAGTAAACTTGTTCTCTGTTTAACTGTTATTAACTGTTTGTTGATAAGTGTCGTTGTTATCGTTTAGGAAGGGTTGCAGGGATTCAAAATTGTTTGCTGGAGGCTTAGATTCGTGGGAATCATTGTTGTTCTTTTGAAGGTAAGTTTTTTATCGCTCGTTCAACGAGCACCCCATTTTGGGTTTGGTTTAATTCAATTGATTAAAAAATCAACTGAGTGAAATGTGTCTAATAATAAGTTCTGGAGTGCTCGTGGTGACTTTAGCTTTGAATCGAAAGCAGGTGTGTACCAGAAATGCAGAAAACGGGATTCAGCGAAAATTCAAAAAGCTTACTGTCGATGCCACATGGGCGTGTGGTCGCCCGTGTAGTAGGCCATGTGATAGAATACAAGTATTTGGTCAACGAAATAGGTCGTGCACGCTAGACAAGGCAGTGTGATGACCAAGTAGGCTGTGTGTAAGACACGGGCTCGACCAATTTGGGCCGTGTGGGCTACATAGACGTGTGGTATTTGGGCCAGATAGTGTGATCCACATGACCAAAGCTACAGATCACTTAGGCGTGTGAGCCCCATTTACTGATTTGTTTGCTAGGGTTGTACGGGTCGCCCGAGACGACTGTGAACCTACTGTGGGGTCGGTAAGCAATACTTTGATCCCTAATTGACTGAGTGATATATGTATGACTGTTTACTGAGCATAATTAGAATACTGTACTAATTATATGCATGACACTATGTGATAGCATGCCACGACTGTATGTTGCATTGCATGGGGATGGGATAATATATATGGAGGAAGTGTACTGACGGCTTTGAGTCTAATATTGATAGCTCAACTGCAAATTACTATCTAGTGTCGCTTTCGGTACTATCTTGGAATGTAGGGATGGTGGGTTGATTATATCCCCACATGGAGTGTAGGGTTGGACAAAGATAGTGTGTAGAGGCTAGCTGGGTAGGACTTGTTTACTACATAATCTGTTACTGTACTGGTTGCTGATACTGTAGTAGGCTAAGACCCAAATGCATAGCTGCTTTTGTACTGAGAAGGGCTAAAACACTAACTGATACTGATACTGATATTGAAAAGGGCTTAGGCCAGACTAAGTTTATTGTGTATATTGTCTGTTTGTTTGCTCGAGGAATTACACATTGAGTTTTCATAAACTCATCCTTCTGTTTATCCTGTACAAGTAATCCCCAGACTTGACGGATTGGTGCAGCGGAGGACTTAACAGTGGCGACACGTACTTAAATTATTTCTTTAACTTTGGTTATTTAAATATTTAATCATATTCTGGGGTAATTTTTTATGTAAATTGCGGGTTTTCTGGGACTTTTACTTAATTTGGGTTATTATTTACTTTTATGGATTTATAACGGCTAAGACGTTTAAAAACTCGATTTTAAAAAGGAAAGTTTTCTCTAATCATGCGATTTACTCAAAAATTACTTTTAAAAGCTTCTGCAACAAAATGGGTAAAAATGATTGACTCGATGGGTCATAATTTTGGGGTCAACAAGTGTAAACAAATGGAAAATTATTTTACTGTAACAACTTAGTTTCAAACGCTATCATGTGACATTGTCAGATTAAGCTATAATGTTTTAGGCCGAGTTTGGGGTGTTATATTTAGTGGTATCAGAGCCAGGTTGTAAAACTCAGCTATGGATGTGGGTTTTAAGATATGATTTTTTAGGAACTGATTTGTAAATATTTTTACCGAACGTGTGGTACATCGAGTCTCTGACGCCGATTCTTTAAGTTCTTTATAACTGTTAAATGTTTTTAACTGAAACTGCTATAGGTAGTATATACTGAGACTACCATAGATAGACTGTACTGAAAACACATAAAAAAATGTACACTGAGACTGTAGTTAAACTGATAGACACTACGATGTACGAAACAAGCTATAAACTTCTAATAGTGTTTTCATAAAATATCTGTTAATAAATACTGGAACTGTAAACTGATGCATAAAACTATTAATACAGATAAAATGCGAATAGATAATAAGCACAAGAGGTACTCGCGGACAGGGTACAAGAGGCCGTGGTAGAGGCCGTAGAGGGGCTCGAGCTGAGTTCTCTTCACTAGGTGATATGCCGAATTTAGACACTAGCGAGACGTCGGTGTCGCCTGTTATAGAGACTGGGTTTAGGTCTGGGTTTCATGATCGAGCGGCTGGGGATGACGCACTGTCTCAAGCCATGTTATAGATTTTAGAAAGAGTCGTTGGGCCCAACACTGGAGCTAGAGGCCTAGGGTCGGTTACGTAACATCTCCGGTCTAATGGAGCCGAGATTTTTAGGGGTATTGCTGGAGTTGCCCCTAACATGGCTGAGTATTGGATTGAGGCCATAGAGAGGATTATGGACGATTTGGACTGCACCCCCGAGCAAAACTAAAGGGTACAGTGTCACTGCTGAGAGATGAGGCTTACCAGTGGTGGATTACATTTAAGGAGGGCACTCAGCTCGATCGACAGACCTTGGAGCTCTTTAAAACCGATTTCTAAGAAAGGTATGTGGGAACCAGTTATGTGGATGTCCGTAGGAGGGAGTTCCTAAATTTGACTTAGGGGGATAGATCAGTGGCCGAGTACGAGGCCGAGTTTTTATGACTAAGTCGTTATGCGCGTGGTATAGTGGCGACTGAGTATGAGAGATGCATTCAATTCGAGGACGGCCTCAAGGATAATCTGAGGGTACTAATAGCTCCATAGAGGGAGCGGGACTTTGCTACTCTAGTCGATAAGTCAAAGATTGCTGAGGAAGTGAAGCGCGCTAAGCGCCAGAACAGAGAGGGGGGTAGGAATAAGAGGGATTCAGAGTTCTCAAGTTTCGTTCAGAGGCCTAAGAAAAAGGCCAGAGTTGATGAGCCGTGTATTGACTGTGGTAGGCGCCATTAGGGCGAGTGTTGGAAGAGAACTAGGGCATCTTTGAGGTGTGGTTCTCTAGAGCATCATAATAGAGAGTGTCCAAGGAGGTCCAAATATATGCAAACTACGGGTACTAGTATTGCACCACCAAGAGCAGTTCAGCAGCCACCGATGGGCCGTGGTCAAGTCAGAGGTTGTAATAGGTTGGGCCGTGGTCAGAGAGCACCGGGCAAAGGTGCTGGTAATATTGAGGCTAGGTAGCCGACTCTAGTTTATGCTACACGTCGCCAAGAGGACGGAAATTCTCCGGACATTATCACTAGTACGTTCTTTATTTATAATGTACCTTATACTGCACTGATAGATATAGAATCCACTCATTCCTATATAGCTTGTACTATCTCTGAGAACTTGGGTATCTTGGTTGAGAGCACTACAAGTGAGGTGACAGTATTGAGTCCTCTAGGACAATTAGTAAGGGTAAATAAGTTGTTTAGAGAAGTTCCTTTAGAGGTTCAATGGGTTATCTTTCTGGCTGATCTAATGGAACTACCTTTTGGAGAGTTTAATCTAATATTGGGAATGGACTGGTTGGTCAAGCACCGAGTGAGCTTGGATTGTGCCACGAAAAGGGTTGTACTGAGAATTGCGGAGGATAGCGAGGTAGTAGTAAGCGTCAGAATTATTTATCAAATGTGATTTCTACATTAAAGGCTGAAAATTTGATTCGTAAGAAATGTGAGGCATGTCTGGCCTACATCAGTGTTTCAGAGTTTGGGGATTCGGTGGTTAAGGATATCAGGACGGTTAAAGACTTTCCAGACGTGTTTCCTAAAAATTTACCGGGGTTACCTCCGAGCAGAGAAGCGGATTTTGGGATTAAGCTTCTTCCTAGTACAGCTTCGATTTCAATCGCTCCCTATAGAATGGCACCGAAAGAGCTTGTGGAGCTGAAGGCTCAAATCCAAGAATTACTGGATCATGAATTCATTCGTCTTAGTATGTCTCCATGGGGAGCATCAGTGCTGTTTGTGAAAAAGAAGGATGGATCCATGCGTATGTGTATCGACTACCGATAATTGAATAAGTTGACCATCAAGAATAAGTACACCTTACCGAGGATAGACGATCTGTTTGACCAGTTTCGAGGTGCTTCAGTTTTCTCTAAGATAGACATCCGATCAGGGTATCACCAGTTGAGAGTTAAGGAGGTTGATGTTCATAAGACAACATTTAGGACTCGATTAGGTCACTACGAGTTCCTAGTGATGCCATTTGGACTGACGAATGCACCAGTAGCTTTTATGGATCTGATGAACCGAGTGTTCCAGCCCTATCTAGATCAGTTCATGGTGGTATTTATTGATGATATATTGGTGTCTTCGAAGATTGAAGATAAGTATGATGAACACCTCAGAATGATTCTATAAATTTTGCGAGAGAAACAATTGTACGCCAAGTTCATTAAATGTAGTTCTGGTTACGTGAAGTAACGTTTTTGGGACATGTGGTTTCTGCTAAGGGGATTAAAGTCAACCGTTGAAAGATTGAAGCTATTTTGGATTGGAAGCTGCCTAAGACTGTATCTGAGATCCGCAGTTTTCTAGGACTGGCAGGGTACTACCGACGTTTTGTAAAAGGGTTTTCACTGATTGCAGCACCCTTGACTATTGTAGAAAAAGTGTGTCGACATGAGAGTTTTTTCATCAATTTTGCTGATAGTGCATCCTGCTTGAAGCGTTTTTGACTCTATTTGTTCAGAACCATCTTTTTAAAATTATTTTTTCAGGAACTACTGTAGAAAAAGAGCGTCGATATGGGAGCTTTTTTCATCAATTTTGCTGACAGTGCATCATGCCTGAAGCATTTTTGACACTATTTGTTCAGAACCGTCTTCTCAAAATTATTTTTCAAGAACTACTATAGAAAAATAGCGTCCACATGGGAGCTTTTTTTGGTAATTTTGTTGACAGTGCATCCTACTTGAAGCGCTTTTGACACTATTTGTTCATAAATGTCTTTTCAAAATTATTTTTTAGGAATTACTGTAGAAAAAGAACGTCTACGTGTGAGCTTTTTTCAGTATTTTTACTGATAATGCATCCTGCTTGAAGCATTTTTTACACTATTTGTTTAGAACCGTATTCTCAAAATTATTTTTTCAGGAACCACTGTAGAAAAAAAATCCTTATTGTCAATATAATTTTCTCTAAACCCTAAACCTAAACACAATATTCTTTTTTAAAAAAACTAAACCCTAATTTAATTAATTTTCTTAAAAACACTAAACCCCAGTTTAATTTATTTATTTTAAATCCCTAAACCCTAATTTAATTAATTTTTAAAAAAGAACACTAAATCCTGATTTATTTTTTAAAATTTCTAAAACCAAAAACCCTAAATTATTTTAATAAAACCCTAACCCTTACAAACTTAAGCCTAAATTATTTTAACAAAACCCGAACCCTGAAAATCATAAAAACCCTAAACCAAAAAACCATAGGGACTAAACATCCAAAAAGCCCTGACCTAGAAAAAACACAAAGTAAAACGTGCCCCTAAGGGAGCGATTTTGCCACATCAGCAAAGCGCGTCCACGTCAGTACGTTTTGTGCTGACATGGCAAAATCGCTCCCCCAAGGGCACGTTTTGCTGAAATTTCATCGTAAAACTCTCCTACGTGATGCGTTTTGTCAAAATCAGCCCTTTTCGATAAATAATACAGAAATTGGCCCATCTCCGTAAATATACTTGGAAATGGGCCTTTATAGATAAATTAATCGAATAAAATCCAACAAAATGTAATAATATATTTCCAAACCTATCAAAATAGATTATGTCACTTATTCATGTTTCAACATTTTCTTTTTATATACATAAACAATATCAATATGCATATTTAACCTATGAAATAAAGCAGTATAAAATTTAAAAATATCTAAATAAATAATTTTAAATAAGATTAACATGAATAAATACATCACAGCTAATCCAATTGGTTAGAATCAAATTGATTAAAAGTATAAAATTGATTGACTTGTAAATTGGTACAAAATAATTGAATCGAGTTAAAAATCTTGTTGAACTAGTTTTTATTTTTTAAAATTTTTTAATAATCATTTACTTTAAATCGGTCGAACCAATAACTGGTAGTCTGATTGATTCAATCAAAGTTCTGGTTTAAAAAACATTGTAATCCATATATAAATTTACAAAACTAGAAAATTTTAAAAATGGAAAATAAATTTGGAAAAAAAATGAGTCAAGCAGTAACAACCTGATAGTCACGGGTGTCGGAAAATGTATTTTTAAGACTCCGCTTTCATAAATTAGACTAGTAAACATTTATTAGAAATATTTATTAAGCTAATTGTGTGCTTAATTAGGTTTTGTTTAGGTGAATTTGCATGAATTAAGAGTAATTAGGTAAAAGGACTAAACTGCATAAAGGATGAAAGTTGAATTATAGATTAAAGAAAATTAAAGGGATTAAAAAAAGAATTATGCCATTGACATTAAATGAGGCGACATAAAATTTAAAACATGTGAAAATTTATTATATATATAAAATAAACCTTAAATGTTAAGTAAATATATTATATATATAATAATATATTATATTATTATAAGAAATAGAAAAAGAAGGAAAGAAACAGAGAAAGATAAATGAAATAGGGACAAAAAGAAAGAGAAGAAAGAATGAATGAAAAATTAGGGTTTCAAGGTTTTAAGTTTAATTGGTTAGTTAATTTAGTCTATTTTTTTTGTAATTTTTATGTTTTTGGAATCCCAGTATTAAATACTACCCGACCCATGTCAAAATTTTAGAAATTATTGAGTTTTTAAGTGTTGTCTATGTTGAATAATTTTAGTATTAGGGATTAAATTTATAGATTTTTAAGTTAGAAATGAAAAATGATTGAATTGTAGAATAAATTGTAAATTTTGGGTAATAGAGACTAAACTGTAAAAATTCAAATTTTAGGGATTTAAGTGAAATTATGGAGTTGAATTTAGTTTAATTTGAAATTTGTATGAAAATATAGGATTAATTGTAAAGAAATAAAGTTAGTCTCGGTTTAGGGACTAAATTGAAATTTAAGTAAATATTGAGTAAAAATTTAAAATAGTAAATATGAGATTGAATTGTGTTGTATTGATGAATTTTAATTGTTTTAATTCCGTAGCTAATGTCGTACCAGAACCCCCAACTAAATAGGGAAAATATAAAGTCGACGAGTAATAGCTCGGAATTTCCAGTTTGTATTTTTATAATCCAAATTTAGTTGTTAATTGTTATAGTTCAATTTAATGCATATGGTAAGTGTTGAGGTTGCAATTGTTGTGTTTTGCAATTGAAATGGATTGATTTAGTATGTGATGAATTTATTAAATTTATATTGATTGAATTGGTATATATATATTGAATATATTGATTATTTGAATTGAATTGAATATTGGTTCTATTTGAAAAGAGAATTGAAACCCTATTAACTGTATCAAGCTGAGTCGGATATAGATGGCATGCCATAAGATTGGAAGAGTTCAAGGATTTCTTCGACTTCAAGTCGATGAGACACTGGGTGTCAAATTATTACTTCGGATATATTCGATGAGGCACTAGGTGCCAATTTACTTCGGTTTAGCCGATGAGACATTGGGTGTCAAATTATTACTTCACATTATCCGATGAGGCATTGGGTGCCAAATTGGTGTGTTTGGTTGGATCCGTGAATCCTTCCAAATCCGAGTCGTGTTAATAGGGGTAATTAATTGAAATTGCATTATGATTGATGTTAGATGATATTGCATGTGAAATGAAAATGAGACAATGAATTGAAATATGGATTGAGACACATGACTTGTGTATTCATGAATTGGATATGGAATGAACAAAATTTTTAAATGATATGTGTATTATATTGTGAAAAGCTATTTATATAACAAATATGAGAATTGAGATATTGTGAAACAAATGAAATGTGATATGGTTATTGAAATATTTAGATTGTATATTTGTGATTTCATAGTTTTTTATATTCGAATTATAGAAATACCACTGAGTTTTACTCAGCGTACGTTTTTGTTTTCTGTGTGCAGGTTTAGTACTAAATTTTGATCGTCGATTCAACATCCAACAACGGTCTCGAACTCAAAAGTGGTGATGTTTTATCCTTTTGTGTCAGTATGTACCTAGGGTGTCTAAATAATAATTATTTTGTGGTTTGATTGTAAAGTAAATGAGATTATAAGTTTAATATTGGTTGGTTATATACATATAATATGTGTTTATGTTTGAGGTCATATTGTGGCATATTTTAAGTTAATGCTAAAATGAACATGATTTAGGTAAAATAGATTGAATTTGGCATGTTTACAAGTTGGATTTGAATGATGTTCTATTGATATGTTTTATTGATATAATTGTGGTACCTATGAGGGTATATTGGTTAGGCACCTAGGATGATTGTTATGACATGTTTTGGATGCGTTTGATTTTGTTTTCAAATTATAACTGTTTGATTAGTAATGCTCTGAAACCCTATTCCAGCAATGGATGTGGGTTAGGGGTGTTACACAAGCCCTCCCACCATGTATATAGTTTGGATTGAATAAAAACAAGGGAAGGAAAGTAAGGGAACGCAAAGAGAGTAAAGAAAGTTGAATATCTTTTACTTTTCTTTGAGTTACCTATAGTTTTTAATTATCCCAATTTAGATAAAAAGTTGGAGAAACGAAAGTAATGTTTCTTTTAAGATACAAAATATCATTTTTAGGTAGCCCCATGAAGTAGTAAGAAGCTGGCGAGATAAAAGTGTCTCTACTTTGGTAGTGGGGGATCACTCTGGGCTAAGATAATCTTTCTTGTTAACATTTTATGTAAGTTAATTTATAAAAATAATATAATCAGAAAAAATATTATAAATAATTATTTTCTTAACTTTCTACGGTTTAATTAAACAAAGATAATAAAAAGCCATTTACTTTATGAGTTTTAACTATCTAAACAAAATAAACATATCTCATTTCCTTTCCTCTTCTTTTCTTTTTCTTTACATTTATTTACCTAAATATAGTGTTAAGGATTGAACCAACCCCTTAGAATTATAATTATGAATCAAATTAAAATAAATTTGTGAGAAAAAAGAAACCTACCTAAGAATTAAATCTAAACAAGTTTTCAAGTTTTTTTTTTATCAAGTTGATGCGTAGTAAACTAATTAAAAATTTGATTAAGGTAAGTATACCCATCAATAGTATAGCTACGGAGAGCACAAATATTGTTCCCCGAAGACTAAAAGTACTAGTAATTATCATCTTTTTATTATTTAACCGATAAATTCGAGTGATTGATTAAAAACTAAAATTAACTAAATTAATTAAAAACAAACACAACAAAAAACAAATCAGGAAAATAGTCGCATAATAACCAATATGCGAAACAATACTCATGAAAGAATTCACCTAGATTTCATTTGTTACTATCAATCTAAATTACGCAATTTCTTTACTTACGATCTTGATTCGTAGAAATCCGTAAATTATATTAATATCTCTTTCGAGAGTAAGAGCAACTGACTTTAGGTTGATTAATTGAAATTTCTGTCTAATTAAAACCCTTATTATCACATTAACTCGAGCTATGAATTTCTCAATTAGATTTGACTTTAATCCTGTAGATTTATGTCGTCCTATTTTTACGATTACATGCAATTCCACTCAATTATGAAGATTTACTCCTAAACAGGGTCTATTCCTCCTCTGATTTAAGCACATCAAATATGAATCAATAGTGTAGAGATATTAAACCAAGAATTAAGCGCACAAAATTGAGAACAATATCTAAGTATTTATTGCGTAAAATAGAAATCAAATGAAATAATTCATCATAGGGTTCATCTCTCCTAGGTAGTTAGAAAATTAGTTCATCCTTGAAAATAGAAACATCCAAGACAGAATATAACCACAAGAAACAAAGAAACTCATGATGGCTTTCTAAGAAATCAATTAAGAGTCTTCAATATTTACGGAAATCTGCTTCAGAATTGGCTTTAATGGTGTTTTTCGAGTTGTATTCTTAAATATTCTATGACAGCTCACTCCTATCTTCTTGTTATTGTCATATATATGTCTTAAAATCCTGAAAATCCTAAAAATCGTGTTTTCCTGCAGTTCAGAGTGTCAATTCATGAAATCGACAGGGTCTGCCCATGGTCGTGTGGCAGCCCGTGTAACTCACACAATCGTGTGTCTTGGCCGTATGAAAGGGGTCAGCCCATGTGACTTCTATACCTTGCTCCGATTTTTCGGATTTCACTTGTTTTTCGCTCCCAAATACTCATCATTAACGTAGAATAATTACCTAAAAACACATTAAAAATGAGATTAAAACATATTAGTTTTAACAGTTATCACAAATTAAAACTTGGTCGCATTTTGACATAAATCAAAGTAATGTATGAAAAATGTAATTAACTCATTTGAAATGTGTCATTACGTTAATCTTACTTGTAAAATTTAATAGTCTAAGTATCGTAATTCTCAACTAAAGTTAGCGAAGAATCCACGTAATTCCTTTTCAAAAAAATAGAATTAAAAATGTAGATTTCATAAAATTTTGAGAGACATGCAGTATTCCGTTTTTTAAAAATTTATCATTGAAAATGTGAAAGGTGTTTACAAAAATTTGAACATGGGTTGATGAGAATGGGATATGACGTTCCAAACAAAAACTTCCTTTATATTGTATTAACACTATAAACTATACATTATTAATAGATATATCATATGGATTTAATTTTCATGATAATGTATTATTATTGGTGTATAAAATTATACATTGTATAATTGTTAAATTTTGAGTAAAATCAAGTTTTTTTTTTTTATAATTGAATAAAATTAAAGTTAGGAGAGATATGTAATCATTAATTAGATACCTAGTTTTGACTTAGCGCATGGAAAATACTATTAATTCCCTAATGAGTAGAATATCCCAGAGTATCATTCTCTTAATTTACCCAAAGTTTAGGGTACTTACAGTCAACTCTAAGATTTCAATTAAAATAAACCATGTCCAGAAGAAGAAATGATAGGGTGGGGTATATTTATTTTCCAACTTTACCCTCTTTAGTTTTAAAGCATCCCTATTCTCTGCCCGTAGCCTCTTTTTTTATTTATTTATTCTGACTTAGCAATGTAAAAAGTACTTCAACTTTTTCAAGAATTTTTTTTTTATACTTGAACTATTAAATTATATTAAAAAGTCATTTCATTATTAACTTTAACCATTAATTGTTAAAGTTAATGGTCCCTAATTTTTTTCAATTAAAGTCATCACGTGTCGTAATACGATATGGCATGTGGTGAAAAATGAAAAAATTTAATAACCAATAGAAGTTATAGAAAAAATATAGAAAATTATAGAAAAATATTTAAAATTTATTAAAAATAGAAAAAATTATAAAAATCACAAAAGTTATAAAAATAGTAAAAAATTTATAAAAAATTGTAAAAAATTATAAAATATATAGTGATATAGAAAAAATTATAACTTTTTTATAAAATAGTAAAAGTATAAAAATTTAAAAAATATTATAAAAATTATAAAATTAAATAGAGGAAAAAGCTATACTAGTGAATGAATTGATAAAAGGTCATAAATTTTTTTGCATCAAAATTGCTGTGGGAGTTGATTCGAGGAGTGTTACATACATATGTATGTACTTGCATACATACATACATACATACTCACTATAAATCATTACAAACATATTAAATCATATAATTTTTGGATACACACATACACTGCACATCATTACTAACATTGACAAGGAAGCATTACAAGGAATCAAATGGTGCATGCTATGGGATAACAAAATGCAACAATAGCTACAAGGACACCATTTTTTCTAATATTTCTAAAATTTGGGTAAAAATTGGTTTGTTAAACAAAGCTAACAAGAAAAGATTGAATGCAAGTAGGAGGAGAAAGGTAAGCAAAACCAAGGAAACATTGGATTGATTATGATTGACTTGGGCATATTGGAGAGACACGATAATGGGATAATTTCTATATTCTTTTTACGAATTTTATATTTATTTACTTTTTTTATAATTTTTACGAATTTATTGTTAGGATCGACCCGATTAAGCAACAAGTAAAAAAATAGCGGAATAAATTGAGAAATTGAACACACAAATTTAATGTGGAAAAATCCCTTCAAAGAGGATAAAAAACCATGGGCAAAGATAATTTTACTATAATGGCAAAAGAACGAAGAGTACAAAAGATGGAGATAAAAACTAAACCACGAAAACCCAAAAACAAAAAACCTTCAAAACATAAACACAAAATTCTCTAAATGTGTTATGAGTTTTAATATCTAATGGGTGTATTTTCTAAGGTCGTAAAAGAGCCTATTTATAGGCTAAATTCATAGGTCAAATAATAATAAAATAATCTAAACTAATCAGTGTTTGATTAAAACAAATAAACAGAGTTTAACTATAAGATTATTTCTCAAATTTGATTGAAATAGGAGTCATACTTAATATTTATAAAATTTTATATTTTTTTCTATATTTCTATATATTTTATAATTTTTTTATGATTTTTATAATTTTTTTCAAATTTTTAATAAATTTTAAATTTTTTATTAAAATTTAATAATTTTTATAATTTTTGATAACTTTTATTAATTTTTATTTTATTATTATTTTTTTCCATATGTCACGTCGTGGTTGTGACACGTAATGGCTTTAATTGAAAAAAATTAGGGGCAGTTAACTTTAACGATCAGTTGTTAAGTTAACAATCAAAAGGTCTTTTTGATACATTTTAGCAGTTCAAGTACAGGATTTAGTGCAAAAAAAAAAGAAGAAGAGGGAGCTTAATTTTTTTTTTTTTAAAGTTTGAAGGCTTTTTACACCCTTAAGCCATTTTTTTTTAAAATGGACTCTTTATTTAGTTCTTGCAGTACAACACATGGGCAAGTTAACATTTAGAATTCATCAAATCAATGTAAGCTAAACTACCTAAAAATCACTCTAAAATTATTGTGCTTTTGTTTTGATTATTTAATTTTTTTTAATCAATTTTAGCATTGTTATTAAGAGTTGTTCTTGTTTTGGTCACTCATCCATTAAAATTCAAACAAAATGTTGATTGTGCCACCATGAAATGCTGATTGTGCTACCACATGTATATATATTTTTACACATCATTAATTTAATTTTTCAAAAAAAAGAAAGAAATTGTTTTAGCACTTTCAATTGATTAATAGGTAGCTAACTTATCAGGGGTGGAGAATACAGTTGATCACCACCACTCAACAAGAGATGACACACGGTACATATAACCCATAATCTAACATCCCCTGGTATTTAGTATCAATGCTAAAAAACGACTACTGCCCTATTTCACTATTCTCCTATTCCTAAAACGCAGCCGCTCCCAATGACATGCACTATTCTGTATTGATGAAACATTCATTACTCGAATAATTAATGTTATTATTATTAGCCTCGTCTTGGTCAACGACCTAGTTAGCGAACCTAGCAGCCACTGCTTGAATTCCTAGTGGGGTAAGTGACCTCTCTTCGACGAACTCTAGTGGGTTTTTAGCAAAATTGAAGTTAACTTCAGGTCCAATAAAGAGCCACATCAAATGTCTTGGTTGCTTTCTCTATCGAGTCATAAGACACTAACCAAATATCTTCACAATCATTAGAAAGTTGGTTCTCTGATACCCATTTCCCTATTTCTGTTTTCTTACACCTTGTGCTTGGAACTACCACTATCAGAGACATGTTCTACAGGTGATGTTAGCTTCTTCTTTATATAAAAAAGAAAGGTATTGATTTGTCAATGGAAAGTCCCACTATAACAACTTGATTTTCAGTGGTATTGGAAAATGCAATTTTAGAATCTTATTTTCGTAAATCGAGTCTAAATATAAAATAAGAACATTTATGGAGTTAATATAAAAATATATTGAATAATGGTTGAGTAATTTAGTCGATAAAATAGTTAATTAAAACTCAGGGACTAAATTGTAAAAGTCTCATAGCTATAAAGTTTTAATTAAGAAAAGGCTTGAGGACTTATATAACAATTAACCAAAGGGGCCAAAATGGTTTAATAACCATATTGAATTGAGATATAGTAGATGTGATACCATTTTCATTAAGTGTGATTAACAACTAGTTTAAGTTAATTAAAAATGATTAAAGTAATTAAACTAAATTAACTAATGACTAATTAGAATATAAATAGTTGAGGTAGTGGAATTGCTATCATCTTTTTCAATTCCTATCCTCCACCATAGCTAAGGGTTGGAGAAAACTTCAAACTTCTCCTTCTACATTCGACCATTCATTAGGTATGGAAACTAAGTCATTTTCTTGTAATTTTTATAGATTTGTGATCATAAAAGCTTGATTTAACTAGCTCATGCATCAAATTGATCAATTTTTGAAATTTTAGGAAGTTGTCATTGTTGATAAATTAATAAATTAAGCTTGGAATTGATAGATATTGAGCTTAGAACATGAAAAGTACTAAATTATAAAGTTATCTAAGCTTGTTTGCTAGCTTTGTGACATTCAGGATCAAATTGTATAGATGTAAAACTTTTCATAAAATTATGCTAGAAATAAAAAATATAAGGTTCCTAATGAAAGTATGTGAAACTGATTTTTAATCCAAAGATAAAAATCAAAATATATGTTTATCCCGAGTATAGGAACTAAATTGAATAAAATATAAAATATTTAGGTAATAAAAATGTAATAGCCCGTTTTCAGTGAAATTGAAACAGTGGTTTTGGGACCACAAATCCAAGGTTAGAAGAAAATTTATTTTAATATTATTTTACGGTCTACAGTATGATAGAAATATCATATAAAAAATTCGTTAAGAAATTTACCGTTTACATGCCTAACTTGATAAAAAGGACTAAATTGCATAAAGTTGAAAATTGAATTCTAATAGTTAAAAGTATCAAATAGCTATCGAATTTAAAATTGGAGGTCCTTATATAGCAAATAGACCATTTAGAGTAATTAGTGGATAAGTAGGATTATTCATCATTGCAAATTGAAGAAAATATTAAGGTTAATTTTAGAAACTAAATGATAAAATGATGATAAATAAATTAAATAATTATTATTATCTATTCTCATCATCTTTCATCAAAAATATGGAAACTCTAGCCATGGAAGTTTGAGTTTTTAGCAAACTTATTTTGCTCATTTGGGTAAGTATTCTTATCCCATTTTTAATGATTTTTATGTTTTTGAGATTGTAATAGCTTAATCTAGCTATCTCGGGGATTAATTTGCAAAAACCGTTAAAGTAATAGGGCTTTTCCATGGATGAGTATAGTTGAATTTTGAAGTTTTATGATAGAAAATGAAAGGTTGTTGTTAGGTAAATAACTTTTGTAAAGACAATTTTGATGAAATTGTCAATTAGAGACTAAATTGAAAAGATGAAAAATTTATGGAAAATTTCTAAATTTTGTGGAAAACATGGGCTACTATTGATATGTATCAAAATCGGCTAGGCTTGAATAAGGATTAAATTGTCTGAATTTCATTTTTTGAGTCTAGAGACTAAATTGTAATTAATTAAAAGTATAGGGACAAAATAGTAATTTTTCCAACAATGTGTGTTGGATTAAATTGAATATGAATTATATTAAATTGAGTTAAATTCATTCGTATAAATCTAGATAACCTAATACGGAGTTAGATCAAGGCAAAGAAAAAGTATCAGATTAGTAGCCTTCGTATCTACATATACTGATCGAGGTAAGTTCCTGTAACTAAATTGTATATTTAAATGTTTTAAATTGAATATTTTTGTGTGTGATTTGTACAAATTTCCATGTATAATTATGATAATATATCCGGTAATTATCGAGTCCCGTTTGAACCTTAGAAATTCGAAGAATACAAATGACATGTCATTAGGGTTCCCGATATGGTTGTAATCTTGCATGTGTTATGGATACACCCCATGTAATACCCCCAAACCTGGCCTAGACTCTATGGTCGAATCTGGCGGCGCCATATGTGAGTGCTTTTTAGAAAAACCTTAGCAAGTTAAAAGTCGTCCAATTTGTTTTCTTTACTTAAATCGTGAAATCTCTATTCCAAATATTAAGTGAAAATATTTCATTAACGCGGAAGCTAAAACATCATTAATTCATAAATCTATAATTTAACAAATTAAAATCCCCAAGATAAACCCAAAATAAATATTTAAATAAAGTAGACAAAATAAAGTGTCACTCAAAGATCCATAAATGTCTACCAATGGTCACCATCAAGCCCTCCGTCACATCGATCCATCAACTGCTGGGGATTACCTGAACAGATAAATAAATAAAGGGATGGGTTTTCACAACTCAGTGTGTACATCCCCACAAACAACATGAATACAAACAAATAACAGAATACAGTTATTCAGCCTTAGCCATACAGATATCGCATGCATAACAGATCGGATATCAGAAATATCATGTCCACCAACCCTGCACACCATCTCCGTCTAACCCAACACACCATGTGGGGATAAAATCGACTCACCCGTCCTTGTACACCGTATATAGGGATATAATTGACCCATCCAACCCTACACACTATAAAGTACCGCGTCGCAGCACATATCATAAGTATACAGCTTAGCTGCCAGTTAACGGGCTTATGAAGCCCTTCAGGTACTCCCTTCACTTCGTCAAACCCCCCCCGATGTAATGCATCATACACGTATGGCATGCTATAATGCAGACAAACAGATCATACCTTTATTTACAGAATAGAACAGATCAAATAATCATGCTAAGTATATCATACATACCCATACATCCAAGAATTAAAAGTCTAGATAAGGCTTACTGACCCTACTACAGGTCATAGTCGACTTAGGTGACTCGTGCAACCTTACAGAACATTTCAGATTAAAGGGGCTCACACGCCCGTGTGGGCCTACATACCTGTGTAGGTCATACGGCTTAAATTGGCCTTACCCGTGTGGATCACAAGGCCTGGCCCAGATCCCACACACCCGTGTGGTTAGCTCGTGTGGGCCCACATACCGTGTGGCCCACACGGCCCATTTGTCTGAGCCCGTGCCTCACACACGGCCTACAAGCCATCACACACCCGTGTCCATTGCGCCCATATGGCACGCACGGCCTGGCTCGTCAGTGATACGCCCGTGTCTAGCGACGCAGGCTACCACACGGGAGACCATACGCCCGTGTGGGGTCGATAGGCCACTTTTCGGCTTTCGTTGAAACTCGTTTTTTGCGTAATCAGAGTACACACTTGGTTCCTTTTCGCTATTAATCCAACCACGAGCACTCTAAAGCCTAATCGACAATACCGAGTCCAAAATCAGTCTCTTAAGTCAGATTATTAAGAATAGGCAAATCCTGAAACGAGATATCTACTTACCTTCAACAAATAACGGTGATTCCTCGCTGTTAAGAGCTCGATTAATGATCCACAAACCCTAGAGTATTCCCTAAACAGCAACCAAAATCCCTCTTGAACAATCTCCAAGGAAATCCCTTAAATTTTATTAAAAACCAAACTTACAGAACCGACGAAACCACTAATCGAAAAAGAAGAAAACGAAGAAGAAGAAAGACGGAGAATAAGGGAAAAAGAAGAAGAGAAGTTCGACAGCTAGGGTTTGGAAGAGGAAGAACGGCAGAGAAAATATTTTTCCAAAAAGAAGGAAATAAGAAAACCCCTAATTTTTCCTAAAACCCTCAACTCAGAATTTTAATAAAACCCAACACTTTACTGAAACTTGCAGCAAAAATAATCTCATCGCTATTATAGAAAATCGAACTCCAGACCTCTAACACACCAACACACATCTTAACCACTAGACCAGCAGGCCCATTCTGTTTGGTTTTTACCATCAATTCCTTATAAGCCCACTGACCTAAAGTCAGGCTTTACTCAAATAAAACCAAAATTTAGCCCAAGTTAAAACTTGAACTTGGGACCTCCCAAACACACCCTAAAGCACATAACCTCTTAAACCACATATATATACCAAAAATAATCAAAACAAAAGTTTTGATATTTCCATGTTCAACAATCACAAAAGTTGAAATTACAGAAATTTAGGGCGTTACACCCCAGCTCTCTTGAGCTTTCTGATACTTAGCTCTCATAAGCTTTTCGATATTTGGCTCGCAAGAGCTTTCGGTATACAACTCGTATGAGTTTCCCGTTACTTAGCTCACATGAGCTTCCTGTTATATGGCTGGGAAGAGCTTCTCATTTATATGCTTGTATAAGCATACAAGTAAATGAATTGGCGGATTACATATTTGTACACTTCGTGTGTACTACCCGTGTATCCAACGATATTTTAAATGGTTCAAGGGGTAAAGTTCTAATATGAAACAATATGAGTTTGAAATGAACAATTACGGGTATATACTTGAACTACATGGAAATGATATTACATGATATATTGAAATATGAAATGGATGATACATGTATGTGGATCTTACCTAGTGATTATGTACATCCATGTTTATTGGTTATGGAAAGTGTTACATGGCTAACATGTTGAGGATATGTGTTTAGGCTTTAGGCCAAATTGGTTTGGTTATATTAGTATGCTTACCTTAAATGTGATTAAATAGTAAGTTAATTTCCTTGTTATACGAACTTACTAAGCTTAAATGCTTACTCTATGTTATTTTTCATGTTTTATAGTAATTCAAAAGCTCATTTTGGTTGGAAACTGGCGGAGTAACTTTACACTATCCATCGGCCTTTTCGGTATAATTAGTAAATTAATTTTGGTTATAGTGGCATGTATAGGTTAACTTGACATTGATGGCATATAAATGTTTTGATGGAACTAGCCATTTGAATGGCTTGTAATGGATAAATTTTGATATGTATATAAGTGGCCTTATCATGTTTGATATGTGTTTGAAATGGTTGAATGATGAAAATCTTATAGGAATATTGATGGTTGGGTTGAATTGGTATATTTGGTAAATTATGCATATATGTATTAGGCCATGTAGGTGAAATTGGTTATTTGGTTGATATGAGTTATGTTGTCATTTAAAGAGCCTAAGGGCATATTGTCGGTATGTGATAGTATTACATGTTTAAGTATTGATTTTGGCTTGATTTGAATGCTTTGTTATGGCTTGTTGATGTCCAAAAATGTTGATTTAAGTTGATGACAAATTGATGAGAAATATGGCTAGGAAAATAGTCTACTTTTGTCCACACGGGTAGAGACACGAGCGTGTGTCTCAGCCGTGTGTCAAGTGACATAGCCGTGTGTTCCCTGTAAATTAAATTTGCACAAAAATGAATGCTCACACTGCCTAACACATGGGCGTATGACTTGGCCGTGTGACCCAAGTTAGAGAGCTCAAAAGTTTGGACACGGGTTGGGACACGGCCATGTGTCCCAATTTCGAACGCCCACATGGCCTGAGACATAGGCATGTCTCTTGCACACGGTTTGGCCACACAGGCATGTGTCTCTTGCACCTTTGAAAAATTTTGATATTTTCTAAAAAATTCTTTAAGAAACCGATTTAGTCCCGTCTTATTTCCAATGTATATTTTGAGCCTCGAGGGCTGGCATAAGGGACATTATAATTGATTTTGATTGGTTCCTGATATGTATGCTAGATTATATGAAATGTCTGTTAATTAATCTGTAAATTCAGGTAATGCTCTGTAACCCTATTCCGGCAATGGATACAGGTTAGGGGTGTTACAAAAAAAATAGATTTATTTAGGATCATGCATCTCATGACATTGTGTGATAATGTATGGTATTGATTTGATATATAAAATATTTGTATAGACTAAGAATTGGACCAAAGTGGAGCTAATAGAGGAAAAGCAAAAATTATGGATTGGTCCCTAAAGAATCTACCCTTTTGTATTTTGAAAAGGTAAGTTGATATGGAACTTATTACCTTTCCTTGTGTTTTATGTATGTTTATGTTTTTTCATTATAAATATGTTTGAACATTTGATACAAGTTTGGTGAAAATTGGCAAACATGGCTATTAAACAAAATGGAATTTGAAATGAAATAAGAGTGTTTACTATGTGATAGTTTATTGCATAGGGTATGAAAATACAAATGTGACCGATTATAGGGTTTGATATGTAAACGTGGATGATTGTAGGGTATGAATATGCGAATATGAATGATTGTAGGGTATGAATATGCGAATATGAATGATTAACATGATATGGATATTTGATGCCTATGTGAACTTAGTAAAATGTTAGGATATGATTAACATGCCAATAGGGTCATACGCTTGCTTGTACATGATATGTGATGATATAAAGATTATGACAGGTTATATCGAGATTCAACATCTATTACGGATCATCGAGTATTATTTTTCTCTACGGAGACTTTGGTGTGGTGGAGGGATGTAATTGAAAATGTCTAAACATTTGATGCATATGGTCTTTGCACTTCGGTGCATTATATGTTATGATATAATGATGTAATGATCATGTTATTGGCTATAAATTGTTGAATTGAGAAAAATTATGTTGTGTTTGAATGTAATTGTTCTAGCAATGAATGTGACATCCTGTAGCTTGGACCTAACGATCGGGTCAGGCAAGGGATGTTACACCCACTAAGTTAGCTTTTTGTTTCTTTTTGAAAGCCTACTGGATTAACTTGGGTAGTAAAAATAAGGACTCTTTCAGACTACATATGAATATATAAGCCACGGTGGGCGATAGTGATGGTCAGTGCTTACTTCGTCGAAGGTTCAAACTTGTTAAGAAAATGCGATAGGACATCTTAAACCTAGAATACTTGCCTATGCAACGAATAAGATCTGGGTTTTAGGTCTAAACATGATATTTTTATTGGAAATTTAAATTAATAGTATTTAACAAGTTTTTGATTTTACCACAAGATTTGAATTTATACTTAGGATTTAACATGTTTTTAATCTGACAAGAAGGTGAAGGTTTCCCTGATAGGTTTAAGGCAATGCAACAATGAAAAGCAAAAAAAAAAAGGTGAAGAGAAGGAATAGGGGTGGGAGATGTGGAAGGAAGAGACACCATGGATAGAAGAACCTATAGTGCTCAAAAGGGAGCTAAAAAACAAACAAACTCAAATAAGATGACAGATTTGAAGATAGAATTGCTAGAAATCATGGTTTAGAAAATTAGAATTGTTGCTTGAAGCATGAATTTGCATATCCCCTAAGATTTAGCAAGTAGTTCTATTAACCAGTAGGAAAATAAAATAAGGAAAAACAAACCAATTAAATACTTAGCTAAAATTGTAGAAAGAAGCTTTTGAGAAAACAAAGTGTTTGAAAGAGAACATAAAGAATAAACTAGTTGAATGATTTTGAAGGTTGCCATGTATGGTACTTATAGAAATTTCACTAGCTAAATATAGCAAAGGTAAGTTGATTGAATAGATTGTCATGCATGGTATTTATAAAGTTTCACTATCTAATTATAGAAGGTAAGCTGATTAAATTAGCTAAAAATAGTTTGAAAATGGTTCAATGAACTTGGACTTAACTAAAAATAGTTTCAATCGATTAAGCTATTTTTAGCTTGGCTAAATGTAGGTGCTAGAACTTAAGAAGTTCACTTTTCTTGGACTTTAAAAAATAATTTTGAAAACAAAAAGGGTAAGATGTACATTACACTAGTCTTTTGGGTTAAAAGCACAAATCCACATTCTCAACTTGGTTCTTATTAGCCCAATAAAGTAAAATGGTTTATAAACAAGGGCCTCAAGGTCTTTCTTTAACAATGTGGGATTTTAGTAATTCTTTAAAATACATCAAACTTCTGACAGCTCAAAAGGAAATTGAAAAACAAACAAACTCAAATAAGATGAGAGACATCTGAAGATAAGGTGGTGAATGAGAAGTGAAAAGAGGAGCAAAAGGAGGTTGGTGAAGGACTGACTATTGCATTGACTTAAAAATAATGAAACATAAGAGTTTTAATAACAATAATGCAACAATGGAGACAAAGAACAGAAGAGGTGTTGGGCTAGCTTTTTTGGGGTTGAAAGCCTGTTGTTTAAGATTTTTTAGGGGAATTTAATTTAAATACTTGTAAAAATATATGCACACGTGGTGACACAATCAACATTCCATTTGGTTTTTAACGGATTGACCAAAGCAGGAATAATTCTTAACAATAGTGCTAAAATTGATAAAAAGAAATTTAGAGTGATCAAAATAGGAATGCGATAATTTTAAAGTGACTATCTAGGTAGTTTACCCATTAATGTATATAAATGGTACAAACCCAATCGCTCAGATATTAAAATAAAATAGGGTAAACTACTCTATTAATCATCTTAAAATAGTGTTGTTTCTATTTTGGTCACTCTAATTTTTTTTATAAATTTAGTCGCTATCGTTAAGAAAATTGTCTAAAATGATCACTTAACCATTTTCTCCATAATAGAAAGATGATTGGGCATGCCAGGTCAACATTTTTTTCACCTATTTCCACGTAATTAAAAGGTTAGAAATTTAAATAAATTTAAAACAACAATAGTGTTAGTAGGAAACGAAAAAACACAAAAAAAAACCTAAATAGTTTAGTCCCTAACCAAAACTCCTCTGCAATATTTTCCAAAAAACACCATAACGAAAATAACCAAAAAGTCGTCACCTAGAAGAAGGAACATGAACAACAATTGTGAGAAAATTTTTAATTTTGTTTTTAAAAGGTTGTATTCATTTGGGTTTGAAAGGAGTTTAGCAATGGAGAGGATGAAAATGAAGCCTAACACAACGTCACCTTGGAGGTATATGAGAGGAGGGAGTGAATGTTGGAGCAAAAGGATGTCTCTGTTTGGGTCGTTAATGATTAAACCAAGGGTTTTCTCATTTAGGTACTACAGAGAGATTAAAGCTTCACCATTTTTTCATCAGAGAGGGTTTCTTCTGTGACACCTTTAACCCATCTCCGTCGCTGAATTAAGGTAATGGAATATTTCATTACAATTAGAAACATTTAACTTTAAATAGAAATAATTATTCAAATATAATTACAAAATAATAATAAAAAACACATTTTATTTATAATGAAAATACCCTTACGGGCCTTAAACCGAGCCTATAGGGCCCTAAAAATAGTTTGGGAACGTTTGGGGATCATTTTGAAACAAAATAGAAAATTTCAGAAAATTTTAAAAAAAATTGAAAACAAAGGTCACATGGTCGTGTGGCATAGCCCAAGCCATGTGTCATAGGGACATGGCCGTGTAGTCAACCGTGTGACAGACCGTGTAACTTTTGAAATGATTACACACGGCCATGTTGCAGGCCGTGTGTTAAACCATGTAACAATTGAAATATTCACACACAGTCGTGTCGTAGGTCGTGTATTAGACCGTGTTCAATTCGATGTTGTGTCACAAGGCTGTGTCGCAGGCCATGTGACAAATTGTTTTAGAACATACGACTGTATCACAGGCTGTGTGCCAGACCGTGTGAGACCTACACCTAAAAACAATAAGACACACGATCATGTGGATAGGCCGTGTGGTAGCCCATGTCTCAGGCCATGTGCACCTTAAATAGCTTCTAAAACAAGTCAAAACACAACCATTTACTTGGGTACCAAACCAAAAACATCATAAGTTTTCAAGCCTTCAAAACAAATTATAACAAGCCTAAATCATGTCAAAGCATTCAACCTAAGTGCCTAACCAATGTGCCTAACCAATGTGCCTTCATTGGCACCACATTTCAATAATTCAAAACAACTCAAAATGAAATTGATCAAACATACTAGTCTTGAACACATTAAGTCTTTTAACTATTTCCTATTTGATGACTATTCTAACATTACAACTTAGGTAACAAGACTTCCAAGGCTAATAAGGAAAACATAATTATAATTTGACCTCTACCAATTCCATACTAACACCACTAGGCATATCAAGTATTAGCTAGTTCCAAACAATCATTAAGCATAAAGCCAATTATGTAACCAACTCATTTATGACAACATTAAGCAATTATCCCAAAGCAAAACATTTCCAAGCTATCAACAAATTAATCATTTCCATCACACATATACATATTTATACACCACAAAAGACCACTATGATTCAAAATGACCAAAACTAACATATTAACACCTAGGTACATGTCAAAACCAACAAAAAGGACCATTCACCAACATTTGAATTTGGGATCATTGCCAGATGTTGAATGAATGATAGATCTACTAGGTACCTAACTTGCGCATAAGAAAACAAACATACGCTGAGTATAACTCAGTGGTGCTTCCATAATCTGAGTAATTAAACATGGTACAAAATATTTAATTACATAACGAAAAATGCAATTCAAGTAATGAAAGGAAAAATATTTTACTTCATTCATCTTTTGTAACTCATTATTTAATTCAAACATAAGCAATTTCAAGAATCATTACATTTCCATTTTATACGTTCATTATAAATTATCCAAAATTCACATCCATCTTTATGTCCATTGCCATTTCCAATTTCATCACTTTCTTTTTATTTCCCTCTATTAACATGACTCGGACTCAGATACGCGGATCTAACCAACACACCAATGTTTGGAACCCAGTGTCTGACGGAATAATCCGTAAAAAAAATTTACGCCTTGTGTTGGCCGATAAAACCAACAATAGATGTTCCCAGCACTGGTCGGTATAACCGACAAATGAGGTGCCCGACACTCCCCAACATGTAGTCGTAAAACCCTGAACTCTTCATATCCTATGGCATGCCAATTATACTCAAGCTTGCCCGAACAGTCAATAGGATAGTATAATTCTCGGTTCAATTCATAAATCAATTCATTAATTTCATAATATAGTTTCATCAATCCAAATAATTCAATCATATGTATATATATATGCTCATACCAACATATTTTCTTTCCATAATATAATCAATTTCATTTTTCAATAATACTCAATACAATCGCAAGTACAAGCAACTAATTCAACCATTTCAATACATATCACACTAATTCAACTTTGTAGCTTACCTTATAACTCACCATATAATGCAATGTTCAATGCAACAATTAAAATAGTTTGGATTATAGAAACACACCGTAGGTTCTGAACAATTCGTCGTCGACCTTGTCTTTTCTTTTTTTTTTTTGAAGATTTCGAGATGAAGTTAGCTACAGAAGGAAATAATTAAAATAAATTAACAGTGCACAACCCAATTCACATTCAATTACAAAGTTTATACTACTTTTGCATAAAATTCAATGTAGTTCCTAAAATCGAGACTAGCCTAACTTTCACATTTAACCCTAATTTTTTATATCAATTTCAATCTAAGCCAAATTTAACTCCCTTTTTCTCAATTCTACCCCTAAAGTTTGAACTTCTCACAATTTGATCTCTATTGTTCAGAATCAACAATTAACTTCATAATTTAGGCATTTTTCAATTTTAACCTAAAAACCTATCAAATTAGTCCCTAAAACTTTAACTACTCAACAATGGTAACATCTAAAATCTTAAGCAATACCAAAAAATAGTACATGAATCGATTAACTTATAATATTGGGATGATAAAAACATAAAAATTACAACAACAAAAAAAAGATAAAATTACACAAACCAAATTAAGTTTAAACGCTAGCAAACCACTTCGGTGCGTTTCTCTTCCTCTCCCTGGCCTTTCTTGTTTCGAAAATGATGCGATTGAAAAGAGAATCATCACCTTCTCTTTCAATCCACTACTAGCATTTTGTTCTTTTTTTTTTAAATAATCCATTTTTATAACTTAAATTTTAATTTAACTTATAAAATATAATATAACATACCTATATATACTATTAACCGGCCACATGTTTTTATTTTAGTGAATAATTGTTACTTTAATCCCCTTAACTTCAAATATAATCCCTTAGTAAATTACACTTTTACCACTTATACGATTTAATCCATATACTTAAATTAAACACTAATTCGACGAAATTATCTAACCGAAATTCAATTCACTACAAAAATAATTCTGTAAAAATTTAATGAAAATATTTACGAGTCTTATTTAACGAATCGGGATGCTGAAACTACATTTTTTTGCACCACCGACTTTCAAGTTATTACATCTTCCATTGTTGAAGTCAAGTGTTAGATTTTCTAACAGTGGCGAAGACACATCAAGAAGAAGTAAGTCAATGGCGAGACTAATGTTGTCAGGTTAATGGCTTCAAGTGTAGCGGCTTTCTCGTCGAGTCAGCTCAGATGTAGGGATCCAGTAACATTGTTGTTATTGGAGAGGTTTTTTTTTTAGGGTGTCGTTTTCTACTAACATCATTGACGTTTTAAATTCATTTAAATTTATAATCTTTTAATAATGTGGAAAATAGGTGGAAAAAATTACTGACATGCTAGGTCATCTTTCCGTCATGGAGAAAATGAGTGAGTGAAAATTTTGGATAGTTTTCTTAATACAATGACTGAATGAAAAAAAATATAAGATGATGAAGATAGAGATAATACTATTTTAGAGTAATTAACGAGATAGTTTACCCAATACAATAAGAATAAAAAACAAAAGTTTTATTCACGACTTGATTCTGAACTATATACGTTTTCCTACTTGAGTGCTTAAATTTTTTTATTCTATTTTCATACCTCAACTTTGCTCTTTTACTGTTTGGTACCTAAAAGGAAACGTAGTTAAAAAAAATTGACCCATAAAAATACGTTACATCATCAATCGATGACATGTCACAGTAACCAATGATGAAAGTTGATCATCAGTAATTGGAGTTGACTAGTGTTTTCATGGGACAAGAAATCATTAAAAATTAGTAAAAATCATTAAAAACATTAAAAATTTGTAAAATTATAAAATTGTAAACTTTTAAAAAATGTAAAAAAGATTAATAGTGGTGTCTTATTTTGAACTTTCGAGACAAGCATCAAATTCAATGCAGAACATTGGAGTTATTCATTTTATAACTTAAAAAGACCACATTTATGGTATAGAGTGGCAAAGACAATTTGCAGCACACATGTGGTGAAAAACCATAGTGCTTGTGCTGAAGAGAGCACCTAAAATGAATAATTTTTTATTTAAATTTTTTATAATTTATAAAATTTTAAATTAATGATAATAGAATTACATTTTAACCTTCTAAAAATAATAATAATTTGATATAATTATTTAAAAATTATAAAAATATAGTTAATTAAAATAATAAAATTACATTTCTATTATTAAAAAAATATAGAATTTAATTAAAACTTTTTTCTAACTCTGCGACCGAATATCAGAAATACTAATAATTAACCGTTTTGATATTCGAACTAAGCAAAACTAAATGAATACGACTCCGATCATCAGTTTGAGCTAATTTGGTTCACTTTCACTCTTCATATTCCAAACGAAATTTCCATAAATCTCAAATTGTTTTTTTTTTCTTTTTTAAGCTAAGGCAGGCAAGTTTCACAAAATATTAATTTTTTTAACTTGAAAACACTTTTTAACCATTTTACCATTTTTAATATTTTTAATAGTTTTAACATTTTTAGTTTTTTTTAAAATACTTTTTACATTTAAAAAAATTACAATATTTATCATTTTTACAACTTTTTCATATTTAAAATAATTTTAACAAATTTTTTTTTCTAAATTTTAAAATACTTTTTTACAATTTTTTATTTTAAATAAGTTTTACAATTTTAAAATGATTTTTCAATATATTTTTTATCTGGTAAACACTGATCAATGCTAGTCACACATACATGTTTTTTTAACACTGTTAACTTTTAGGTGTCAAATCGAATAATAAGTTAAAGGTTTAAATACTAAATAAAATTAACATTTAAAGGATAAAAATGAAATAAACTAATTGGCGAATACAGCAAGGCCGGGTTCATGCTAGCAAAGTTGGTAATTCGCGTGGAAAACGTTAGCATAGAAGATAGCAAACATTATTATTATTTTATTAGATGATTGCTCAAGTTTGGAAAAAGGAAATTGTCCATAAATAATTGAGTTTTCCAAAAATAAAACTAACCATTTATCTCCAATAAAACTAAAAATAGCTAAAGCTTACCATTTATATCCAATATCTTCACATAAAGATAGCTTGAAACACGAGAAATAGAAAAATAATTGTAGAAGAAGCTAATATTATATATATATATATTTCAAGTTTATAAATCGTTATCACAAGCCAATTATGTTATAGTTAAATTTTTAAAATTTATTTTGTAAAAGCAATTTAATTTATTTATATCTAAATAAAAAAAAAACACTTCATTAAAATTTTAAAGTCATTGAAGTCAAAGTTTTAAAAAATTAATCTTAAAAATATTAAACTGTCATATTTTAATTAAGAAGAAAAAGTAATAAAAAAGAATATACAAAAAGTTGTGGCAGTACATGGCAGCTGGCTCTTACACTGATCAACGTATCAATATCAAATCTTAAATTTAAGTCTCATATCCCTAATTTGACATTGTTGTACGGACGTGGTCCCCTTAATCACCTACTTCAATTCTTATAATCCTAATTCGGCTTTTTTATAAATATTTCCTAAAATTTTGAATAATTACCAAAAAATTTACTTTTTTTATTATGTACTTAAATAATATGAAATAAATAATAAAAATTGGTGTAGTCAAAGAGATTAGTGTTACCAACATACCACGGTAGTCAAAGAAATTAGTGTTACCAACATACCACGTCAGCCGTTACAATATAAAAATTAATTTTTTTGGTGAAGTCATAGAAAATGGTACCATCTGTATAAATCTAATTAAATACTATTATTTCTCAATAATTGGAGGGCTAAAAAATAAATAATGGTGGTGGAGCCATGTAGAAGGGCGCCACCACTTTATTATGTCAGGGTTATTTATTTTAGTTTTTTAATTTAAAAATAAAAAAAAGATATTATTTATTTGGTGGAGTCATAGAGAATGGTGTCATCAATGTATTCTGTCACTTTTTAAAAAAAATATTTTTAATTTAAATTTAAAAATGATATTTTATTTGATGGAGTCATTCTAGCGCCACCAGTGTTAGAGTTCTTTTTTATTTTTTATTTAATTTTTTTAGTGAAATTATTATGTCAAGTGCTGCTACTAAGAATGGCACCATCACCTTCCATAAAAATGAACTTTTTTATTTTAGTGGAGCCATTCTCTTTGACATAACCACCTTGATGGTGCAACATAGATAAATCTTGTTGACATTCTTGAAACACTTGAATTGGAAAAGAAGAAAAGAGAGAAATTGTTGTGTAAAAGTAAGACAGCTCAAAAATTTTGGTAAAGATGAATAACTCTGTGTTTTTGGTGTACATTCTTTTTTATGGTTAAATTGTAGAAGATGGTGTTGTTTGTGTATTTCAAAGTTGATAGAGAGTAGGGTTGCGATTCAATAAAACTATGAAGCTGGAAGAAATGAAAAGAAAGATCAATGCGAAAATAGTTATCCGTTGTGGAAAGACGATGTCCAAATTATTTTACAAGTTTCCAATCTCTACAGACCTGTTGGAATTTTGTGAGATGCAACTGTTAGACGATAAATACTTAGGCACTATGATGGAAATATGGTGGTCGACCGATAATAAGAACCCCAACCAGTTGAGTTATTTGTTGAGTTAATCAGCTTAGAGCCTATTAAGAATGTCAGTCCAATAAGTCAACATCGCGGGTTTAACTTTCATCTTAATGTTGAATGGACAGATTAGTCAGATTGTGGAGGGGCATCGCAAATGCTTGAAAATTTAAATTATGTTAGGAGTTCGTATAACAACCCTGTCTCGGGTCCCAATCTACATATATATCCAGAGATGATAGGCACTGATACAGACGTCGAAGAAGGGTCTAATAATGGTGAAGATTCTGATCATAACATTGAATATTATAGTGACCTCGATCTTGATGAGGTTCCAAACAATATCAATGATGAAGGCCTTGAGGAGGTTGAAAATGTTCATGCCTCTTCTTTTAGTAACCCAAGTCAAAACATTATTTTATGGAATGACCTTGGGGCGACATGTTGAACGTAGATCCAGATGCAACACATGCACTTGAGTTCCCTGATTACATTGATATAATCCATGCTCATAGATTGGCGTTAAATTCGCAGTTGGAAGAGTTGTTTGTTGGTAATGGTTTGAGAACAAAGCGGACTGTGTGTTTCTAATCAAACAATATAATATAAAAGTGTCGATTGATTACAACGTCACAAAGTATACACCGATATTATATGTTTAGGAATGTTAGAGAATTGACGAAAGGTGTGGCTAACAGGTTCAGGCTGGAAAATACAAAAATTAGAAGGGCGTCATACATGCACAGTCGTACGTATGACTTAAGATTGTAGAAACTGGATCCTAAAAGTATCTACAACTACATCATACCACTAGCATCATACTACTAGTGAAAGATAGCCCAACCATTCTTGTTCGACATTGATTGCGATATACAAACCCGGTTCCAATACAAAATGTCGTACGGTGAAGTATGGTGGGTGAAACAAATAGACATGAAACAATTGTACGGATACTAGGATGAGTCATACAATGAACTTCTACGGTGGATTTCAGCGATGTTGGAGTACATGCTAGGAATTGTTATGGACTTGCAAATGTTGCCTTACATAGGCCCGAATGGACAACTTAAATAGGGGAGAAGAGTTTTTTGCTGATTATTCTAGACGTTTGATCCATGTGTTAAGGTTTTCTCCCATTGCAAACCACTTTTGCAAGTTGATATGGAACGTGGCTTTATGGAAAATACACGTAGATACTATTGATTGCGGTTACATAAGACGATAATTGAAATGTACTACCGATCGCCTTTGCCATCTTGAAGTCGGAAACCTCTGAATTGTGAGAATTTTTCATTAAAAACTCATGGAGGCGTGTTGTCAGATAGGGCAACATTTTCATTGTCTCCGATAAATTCAAAGGTCTTATTGCTGCAATTCGACAATTCGAGGTTTTGTGGAGGTCCGTCTACTACATTCATCACATCATCGTCAACTTCTACAATGAGTACAAGAACAAAGACTGCCACAAACAAATTGTGAATAGGAAAACAAATATTGTAATTGAATTTTTTTTTGTGAATATTAGTTCATTTATTAAAAGGAATGGTAACATGTTTTATCATAATACATATGCAGGGTACAAGCTGGAACCACGCCGATTCAAGTATAAGTTGGTGAGGCTAAAAACTGATATGGGGGGTCCAATTTTTCTCTCAGATAGTGGTTGGGTGGCTGGGAGTCATGATAATGGGCTCAATATTTTGATGACGGCTAATGATATAATCATATGACGGCCAACCTCGTTAAGGCCATTAATTTTGTATTGAGGCATACGCGTCACTTACCAATTTCATCAATTTTCTCAGCTATTTTTACGGGCTCGTAACCCTAATACTAAGAATGGGGTTGAGACAAGCAAAATAGATAAAGGCCGGACACGTACACTTCGAAGATGTCAAGAATGCCATGGAAGACAACACTCGGAGGGCAAGTGCAGAACTATATCCCAGAACTTGGAAACTTTTCGGGTGACAGAGTGCATCAGTCGTCGCTTGGGAATCCCACCAAGTTTCTACGGAGTTGATCTCCGGAACAGGCGGTGCGATTGCAGGAGGTTCCAAACACTTCGATACCTGTGTGTACATGTGGTTGCCACATGTGTAACCTTCAATTTAAATGTCAAACAATATATCGACAATGTGTACACATTTGAACGTACATTGCATATTTGAGATAACGAATTCCCTGTATTGAGAGATGTATTGACATGGGAATTGCCCCCGCCTGCATTCGAGATGTTGCCAGATAAGTCACTACATAGGAAACTCAAAGGTCGACTAACAACGACAAGGATTTGGAATGACATGGATATTAGAGAAGAGCTTAAACCAAAGCATTGCACCATATGTAGAACAGGCAGCCACAATCAGAGCAAGCGTCCTTATCGAAACGTCCATACTAGCTAATATTCACAGTCTGGAGGAAATTCAATGATGTACCCTATGTTTTTAGTTTTATGGAATTATAAATCAGTTAAACAAATATGACATAACACTTGAAATTTACATGCACCAAAATTGGAATGAACTGAGAGTGGTATCGTCGCTTGGGAGATAGCGATTTATGCGCCTCCATTGACGGTGCGGACTTTAGGGTGTATTGTACATAGTAGGAGGATTGGGAGTCGGATCGAATGTGGCTTGAGGTGGGGTGGAATACATGGTAACATCGATAGGTTTTGATCTAAACATGCAAAATATTATTGGTGATTGCGGTTGCATGAAAGTTGAACTGCAACCACCCATCTCCAGGTGATATGCATTGCTTTGGGACCCCTTCCCAAAAGCGCCAACCCATTGGTCTGGTGAAGTGTGTTTTTGGAGGTTAGTCCTCTGGGTTGGGCTTAGCCATAGGTTGTCTTTCTCATCTGTAGTCATGATTCGGTACAATCATGAGTTACCCACAATGTAAAAAAGGGCACCCTCGGGCCATGTACCATTGTATGTATTCCTCTGAGGAACTAAAGTTAAACATACATGAATACATATCAGGCCTCCTCTTGTACCGGACGTTCTATAGTGCTATATAATGCTGATGTTCCATGACTCAATCCATTCCGTCTTTTCCCCTCTTGGTCTTACTGTGTATATCATCAAATCGTTGTGGGTTGTCCAGCACAAATTATTTGCATTCAAACTGTCGCATAACTCAATGGGCGTTGTACCACTCAATGATTGAGAAGTGCAACATCGGTGCATTAATGTACCACACATTTGCTTCGGCGTAAAGCCATTGTGGAATAAGGGTCACAATGTTTGGTGCGGAATACGACATCCACAGGAATTGCATAATATTACTTAAATGAGTCAAGTCACATGTTGGAATTAAATAAGTTAAAGCAATGTTACTTAATTAAAATTATATATATTACTTTCTCTTCGGCGGACGCCTCTATCATCTGGCGATAAATAATTAGTGTTTTGCTCACGCCAATTCCTAGAGACATGGCCCATTTGAAACTGGTCCAAGCAATCTGTTAGCACTTAATCTATAAAATATTATCCACAATTATGAGTTGTTAAATGTTAAGTATAATTTTGTCTTTACCTATTTACAAGTGGCCACATATATGATTGGTGCCTAATAGCCGTCAGAAACGGTATCCTATACAACACCCAGGAAGACAGCAGTACCAAACAATCGATCATGTTAGCTACCCCATGCTTTGTCGCTCAACAAAGCTCTCAATACAATATCATCAGCATTGCTTTTAATTGAGGTGTTGATTTTGTTTTATTGTTAACCGATCATCAAACATTCAAAACTAGCTCCCTTACCTAAAAATTGCATGGAAGTTTTACCCCATTCTAGCTTTTATTTTAATAAGAGGGTTAGCTTTGTACATATGTTAATTAAGGATTATTTAATTAATTATTGAAAAAAATTACATCTAACATATTAATTTTATTAAATTTAAAAATCACTAATTTTCATTTTTGTATATACTTTTTTAGTTGATATATATTAACATTAAATTTTTTTAAGTTTTAATTTCTTTTTGGTACATTTTACAAATTAAGGAAGGAAATGATAATATCAAGATTTAAACTTTGATATTTGAAATATCAATAATGAGCTTAATCACTCTTATATGTTGACAACAAAATTTTAATTTTTTTTAACAAAAAAAGAAAGTACCGAAAGAAACAATGTTTAACAATGAAATATTATAAAATTAATTTTGGAATAAATTTTAATTTTTTGGCAAAACTTACACAAATTGAATAAATTAATTTTGGAATTTTTATTTCATATTTTCTATTTTTATTTTATCACATTTTTCTACTATTGTTTTTTGAAGTTTCACTTTTAAGCATTTCTATTACACTACTTTTTAGTATCATATATTTATATAAACAAAATCTAACAAATAATGTTTTAATAAATTGTAGTATAATAAAATAATTATCAGTCCAATCCAATTATGTCTAACCGTTATAAAATATGTTTTGAATTTGAATAGTGTAGAAACCAAAATTTTTAACTGAGCTTTTAACACTTTATAAATAAATCTCATATATACAATACAAATTTAATATTTTACTGTTTTGTTGATTATCGGTAAAGTATGATCCGTGTTTACTTAAGAAGACATTCTAATATCTGCATAATTTTAAAAAAAAATAAACAAAATAAATTTAGTTAATTATTACATTACAATAATTAGTCTTAATATAATACATGCACATCAAAATATATTTACATACATTAATCGTATTTATTAACTTCGAAACAAACACAACTCTTCTCTTCTCTTCTTGTTTTCTTTTATTTCAAAAGTTTAAGGGGAGACCAAAAATAGTCTCGCCCTCCTTTTTAAAAGAATTTCCCGACCTCTTTTCTCTTCTTTTTAAATTTTTATTTTTATTTTACATTAAATAGTAAAAGTGGACCCTGACCAGTCACGTCATTGATGTCGCTGATGAGGCTGACGTGATGTGATCGGTCAATATATTTATTTTTTTATCTTTTTTTCTTTTAAAAATGCTCGGTATTTTTTTTTTATAAATCAACCCTTTGTCATTCTTTTTTTTAGCCAATTCCCTCTCCCACTTTCTTTTTTTTTTCTTTCTCATTTTTCCCTAACTTTCTTTATCTTTTGGTCCTTTATTTCTTGATTTCTATTAAAAATGTCTCTTATCAAACGATTAATTCACATTATATAAATAATTTACATGAAATTTATTTTACATTGCCAACATTTCAAGTAACTATCAATTTACATAATTCAAAAATTATATTTACAAAATATAATTTTACATTTGCAACATTCCAAAATAATTTCTCTTAACTTACAATATATAATTTTACAATACGAGCAACTTTCCCAATACTAAAAAAAAAATTAAACGATTTTGTTCAAGGCCGACAATATTGTGTCTTACAAATAAAACACAATTAAACAATTTTGTTCAAGGCTCGCAGCATTGTGTCTTACAAATTGAAAAAATACTATGTTTAACCGCAACACGAGCAAGTTTTTCGATGATATTATCTTGTAGCTCAAATGTTGCTATTATTGATGATCTCACCCATGCGATTTAATTTGGGATTCTTTAAAACCTTCAAACATCTCGTTGACCTAAAGAATCTCAAATAATCTACCCGTTGGCTGCATATCCAATTTGAACCCATTATCGTCCTACCACAACGAACATAAAGACTTACATAACTAATTTGAACCCATAACTGAATAACTGTCAACTGAAAATAACCATTAAACATAAAAACATCAAAGAAAACACTCATCATCTCTCTCTTGTTCATCCTTAAACATAATATAATTAAAAAAATTCTTCAACTTAGAGTGATCACACCAAAAAGAATGATTCCACTAAATAAAATGTCATTTTTAATTTTAAATTAAAAAAACACATTTAAAAAAAAGGTTGACACAACACACTGGTGGCTCCATTCTCTATAACACAATCAAATAAAATAACAATATCTTTTTATTTTTAAAATAAAAAAATTAACCCTGACACAATAAAGTGGTGGCGTCATTCACAATGACTCCACAAAAAAATAATTTTTTAATGCTATAGCTAATGTGGCATGTTGGTGGCACAAATCTCTTTGGCTCCGCCAACTTTCACTATTCATTTCAGGTCATTTACGTGTCATTTACATGCATAATCAAGAAAATAGGTTATTTTCATAATTATTCAAAATTTTAAGGTCATTTTTATAAAAACTAGTAATTCATTTTCATTTAGAATTATATAAAGAAAATGTTAATTACTAAATAAGTAAACTAACTTCTTAACCTTCTTTGGAAAATTTTAACATAAAAAACCGTGTTTGAAAAAATTAAGATGAGAAATGTGAAAAATATTTAAATAAAGAAGTGGGTAATTTATATTATTTATAAAGTGATTGATTAAGTTGATAACTCGATTAGGGAAATTATAGAAATATCATTCCATAATTAAAATAAATTATACTATTTGAATGCACTTTAAATTTTTTTAACAAAAACTCAATAAAAATATTAATATGATTGAATTTGAACTTATACCGATTGAATTTGTAAATATTTAAATTTACCATTGAACTAAAGTTTCATTTTGTTGTTTTTCATATGTTTTTATATTATTATGTACAATTTATTACCTTCAACAATCGTATATCTATACTATATATAAATTAATTAACTGAGTTATTATCACGAGTCAACTCAAGACAAATTTAGTTGTGAAATTATTAAAATACCTTTACTTTAAAGGGGAATTAATATATATATGAAGTAATTGATTGAGTTAGTGTCATGAGTCAACTCAACTGTGAAATTACTAAAATACTTTTACTTTAAAGGGTAATTAATATTACTATAAGGGTATTTTCATCTTCTCATACTTTTATATAATCTTCAAATAAAACAACTGAAAAATATTATTTGAAAATCAAACATAAGACTAAAATTCATATAAAAATCTCTTTGGCACTTCACTAATAATAATTTTTTGATTTATTTTTATAAATATAGATATTTTTTAATATAAAATATTTTTGTTTACCCACATCGTGGGTGTGATAGAATCCAGTATTAATAATGTTGTTAATTGAGTTGATGTCACAAGTTAACTCAACATTAACTCAAGATTGATAATAACACCATACTAAACAATTGTACTAATTTAGTATTCGTACTAATTTAGTATTCTTGATATGTTTTATTTTAATATTGTACATATTTCATTTGTTATTATTAATTAATTTCGAGCCATACATTTCATTATTTATTATATGTTATTTTTAAACCCACATTTATATGTGGTCTCCACACACAGTGGAATTTCTAATAATAATAATCTTACTACTATTTAAATCCTTAACTGAGTTGGTGTCACAAATCAATCAAGAACCAACTCGATTAGACAAAATATTCTTGTACATTCAAAAAAAAAAACTCGTGTCAAGTAAACTTATTTAACCAAATATTTCATTAATTTAATTTTTATTATAAATGTGATAAATCTTATAAATAATAAAATATTTAAAATGATAACATCATTAATATAATCAACAACAAACTACAAAAATTATATTAATTTGTTCAAAACTTTCTCTAAACTCTTGCTTTTATATAGATTAACTTTTAGTGTTACATACGTTGCAAATTAGCATAATATAGTATTTTTATTTGAATTATTGAATATAACTAAAATATAGTAATTTATCAATTCAAATATTATAATAGAGAATTTTCAAATCATAATTAAAACATTTTTAACATATTCAACACACAAAAATAATTTTATTTTATGTAATTAATGCAAAGTAACATTATTCAAAATAATAACTAATTAACATAATTAAATTTAATATTAAGTATCAATATTAATTAAATGATAATTAAGATATTTAGAATTCGATTCAAGTAGCAACTTTAATGAGCACAAAAATTTTTTTTGCATCAAAACTTTTTTTATGTAATAATTGTAATTTAAATTATAATTATAATTATAATTATCACAATTTTTTTATATTTTATGCTTAGAGTTCTACTCAAGTAATAATTTTATTTTAAAATTATCACAAATTTTTAACTAATAATTTTTTTAAATGTGTAAATATCTTAACTACTATTCATTTATAATTTAAATTTAGGTGTATAACTATCACTACTTTTATCAATTAATTAAAAAAATTTAAATTAAATATTATAATTATTTTTAAATGTGAATTTAATAATATGATAAAAATAAATATAAAAAATGTTTTAAACTCCTGTTTATATATAGTAATGATTATAAAATAGGACAAATCTTATACGATTTGGATTTAATTAGTCAATTACCATCACTAGTTTCTTAATAAGGTGGCATTAATTAACGGGAAGTTGAAGAATCAGCCCCAGGTCGGATCTAGGCTTTACAAAGAATTTATGTCTACATAGACAATGGATTTTACAATAGAAGTGAATATTATTAAATTCATTATCATTTTATTTATAATTGGTACATTTTAATATATCATTCGTGATATATATTTTTAAAATTTATTATTACCTTTATAAATATTAGATCCATCTATTTTCGTTCCGTTTCGCTCCGCTTCAATTTAATCTTTATTATTTATATTTAATATGTTCATATTTTTAAAGTCAAATAAATATTTAAATATAATTCTTTAAAAATATTTAAACAGTAAATATATGAATTTTTCTATAATAACATTATTACATTCTTTACCTATAAATATGATGACAAACAATTATATAATGGGTGTATCATCATCCACTTTGCCCTACTTCACACTCATTTTTCAAAAGAAAAATCCAGTGTATATAGAATGAATGGGTTCAAAATCATATTTGACCACCAAAACTCAATAAGCTTTTATATGTGCATCTCTTTTATCTCAACGATTCCCGTAACTGATTACAGGTGGTTAGTATTTTTTCTTTAATATTATTGCTTTTTTAGATTTTCCCTTTTAACTTAATTTTTAGGGAATTACACATTTACACGTTGGAAAGTCGTATCTCATATATTTTCTAGCTCCAATACATAATTTATTGAATATGTACGTCAAAAAGTGTACTATTTATTTCCAAAATAATTCGCAACAAGCAACATGTACCATCATGCAATTCATACATTCAGGTTGTATTTATATATTTGTCCTACTAAATGTATTTTATATTAATAATTTATAATACATAAAATTTTGAAACATTGTTATATATTCATATTATTATTTTTTAAAAATTATATTCATAACATTTTTATATTTTAATTATTTATTATTCATTTGTTCCTATACGGTGGAGAGAGGAAGGCAGGTAAGTATGCTATCAATCAGAATAGAAAATTAAGTGGGATGAATGTAAGATGTTTAATGATTTAACTGGTACTCTAATTTTAAAAAAAAATTATTTTATTTATTTATTTATTTGTATTGTTTGTCAAATCATCCAAAATGAATAAAAAAATTAATTTTTATTAACTTTGCTGACATAGTTCCACGTAAAAATTCACATGCATTTGAATTTTATTTTTTATGTACAAAATCTAAATGTATATTGACAGCAGATCAAACCATTTTAAAGATAAATTATTTCTCATTTTAAATATGAGGAAATAAAGTGTCCAAACTTTAAATAAAAATATTAATTAGTAATAAAAGTATATTACTTTATTTATATTTAATTAAAAATATAAAAATGTTAATATAAAAGTATTTCAATATTCATATTGAATCCATGTCAAGTTTGAGCTTGAATAAATTTTTTTAAATATATTCAATCTATAATCGGGTTCAACTCAATCAATAGGCACTTATTATGGCATAACACTTAGAGTGCAATTCTAGTTTTTTCTTATCAAAATAAGATAAGTAAATATTTTTACTTAAGTATGTATATGAGAAAGTTATTTTTTGAAATAGGTTCCCTTTATAGGTATCTCAATACTTAAGGGTGTCGAGGTCCTACATAGGTATTGTGTTGTCAAGTTTTTCGAGTCCATTATGACTAGGGAAAAGAAAAAGGAATGGTTGTGTAATGTAAAAACTAACATCAACACCTAGGTGTTGAAGTCTTTTTAAAAACCCTAATGAAACCAAGTTCTAAAATAAACTTTTAAAATAAGAGAAAATCTTGAAATTTTAAATTAATATCATTACCTTTAGGTGTCAAGATCTTATTAAAAACCTTAATAGAATAATAATGCAATGGATGGAGGAGTTGAGGTGTGTATGGGCTCGTCGAATCAGAGAGCTACACAAAATTAGGATTTGTAAATGTCATTTTCATCACCAGTGTTATATATAGTGAATAAGGGGTGCTTGCTTGAACATATCCCTAACCAACATCAAACCGGATCACGCTCAAATTGTATGTCATAAGGGTAGACGAAGCTAATATAACCAAGTTAACAACTTCGACATGTGGCTCCAAGTTGAAATATTACATAAGCAGCTTTGGTTTCGACTCTAGTTGGATAAGTTGGGTTCCTTGGCTACAACCTTACCGACACGCTCATTGATGCCTCAATGCTATGCATCATTCCCTAACATGTGGATATTCCCCTTCCACATATAAATGTGATTTAGCCATCTAACAAAACCAATGAATATATACCTAAGATGTACAAAATTACCGTCTTGGATTATGTTCTCCTGAATGGAATGTTAGCCATGCTTGTCTTAGAGCACAATATACTTTTCAAGTTATGAGGGTCCATACTTATCCTACCTTTTTAAATCTATCATACAAAGTTGATCAAGGTTTATTAGGTCATCTGAAATATCTTGCTACAACCTAAACTATTATTTCAACTGGTTAAGGTGTTGCCACTTGACTATGCGAAAACAAATAATTGGAACTCGTAACAAAGTTCTTGTATGATTTTGCCAATAGAATATATATAATTGTATTGTCCTGGTATGACCAACACATAAATTGTAAACGTTTACAATCAATACAATTATATTTATTTACAAGATTAATTACTTTCATCGAATATAAATATAACATCAACATACCTCTAGAATGGTTAGTTTATGAAATTCTCATCACATCCAAGTAAGATCCTTTGTATATGATACATATATGGGTGGGGTGAAATTTTTTTAAATTCCAATCACTAAAGTTGCCAATTTTCAAGCTTGGGAAATCGGCAGACTTGCAACTACTTTTGTATGGGATCCTGGCATTTCTGGGTTGAGATATTCTCATGGCGTTTGAAGATCTGTCTCTTAGCTTTGAAACATATTTTGAATCACTCGATTTTGTATTCGAGAGCTCAAGTTATGATCGTTTTAGTGAAGACTGCGCGAGTAGAATTTCTAAACAGGATTTTGACGAGAATTATGAATTTCAAACTTTTAATTTGAGTTTAAATCATATTGGGTTTGTGTTTAGGCTTAATTTTTATTATATATGAGCCCAATATTGAATTTATCAGCTCTTATTATTTTATTATTATTATTTTATTTCAAATTTTGATAATTATTAAGTATTTTAAGTTATTTAGGAGTTTTATGTTAACAAGAAAATTTAGTTTAAAACAACTTCTGATTTAGTTTAAATTAGAGTTCTAGTATACTTAAGAGTTTTATTTAAATTTATTTAGCTAGCCTATATGCCTTTGCATTGTACACAATTTATTCAATTCATTATTATTCAACTTCTCTTTTGAGTTTATAAATTCTCTTTAAGTTTTCTTTTTTTAAGAATTTCTCTTAAGTTTCTTTTAGAAGAGTTTTAACAATATTTTTAGATTGTAGGGATCATCTTCAAACTATTTCTTGCCAAGTTTTCTTTCTTGGAGGGGAAATTAGAGAAACTTGAAAGGGGTTGTGGATTCATCGTGTTTCCATGGCTTCTTAGGACTTCTACATACCACGTTCTATCTTTCCATTTATCTTCTTTATTTTCTTTCTTATTTTTCTATCATAGATTTATTATTATATTTTAATTAGCTTAGTTATTTATTTTAATTGTTTTGTCTAACTTGAATTTGATTGTGTTTCAAGTTGTGTCAAAAATCTAAGTTTCTTTCTGAACGTCTAGAGCTCTAAGTCAAATCCGCGACTTTGACAAACTTTACGATCTGCTTCTGCATTCATCCGTCTCATTCTTTATCAGTATAACTGGTATGATCCAAGCAATCTTTAAATATGTTCAAATATTTAATGCAAGGGACATTATAAAAACTCATCATTTAATACACTCCAAGATATTCAATACCATTATATCTTACCTTAGCATATGAGAAAACTCCCATGGCTCGAAGGGGATAGATGCTAATTGTGCCATCATTATCCATTGTCAAGCTTGTAGAATATGTTAGCAGTTTTTCATTTTTTGAACTTGATATCGAGTCATCATAAAAAGTGTTTGTATGCTTTCATCGATAAAACATCAATTATTGTATTGTCCTAGTATGAGTTTCACATAAATGGTAAACATTTACAATCAATACTATTATACTAATTTATAGGAATAATTACTTCTATTGAATATTGTGAAAAATAGAACGTCGATAATGACAATGTATCACAAAGAAAAACAGAAAGGAAAATAAAGAACACATAGATTTTTACGTGAAAACCTTTCGGAAAAAACCACGGATGGAGGAGAAGATAATTCACTATGTCGAATTCGAATGGTTATAAAAGGAATAGACTATATCTATTTATAGGCTTGTAAAACCATATTCTAATAAGAGTGTAGTAAGATTGAAACACTTTATTCTAATCAATATCAAATTGATGGAGTTTAATAAGGTTTAAAAACCCTTATTCTAAAATAAAATAAAAGAAGTGTAGTTCTATATGGATTTTACTTTTATTTTATTTTACCACTGTATTTTATTTAAAGAAGGATTTGAGTCACTCAATTTTAACAATCTCCACCTTGACACGAATTCTCAATGAACAAGTTCTTCATCGCGAACTCTCAACGAAGAAGTGTTCCACCTCTTCCATAAAACCCCTTAAGGGTTTAACTTCAATAATGAACACTAACCAAGTCTAAGCAATGCTCAAACTTGGTTATAAGAAGTGACTTAGTCATCATATCTGCAGGATTTTCATGAGTATTAATTTTGCTCACAACAATATCACCACGAGCAATAATATCACGAACAAAATGATACCGAACATCAATGTGCTTTGTTCTCTCATGAGACATTTGATCTTTTGTAAGGAAGATACCACTTTGACTATCACAAAATATTGTACTGATTTGAAGGTCTTTATTGAGTTCACTAAAGAGTCCTTTTAACCAAATGGCTTCTTTACATGCCTCAATAATCACCATGTACTCAGCTTCAGTAGTAGACAAAGTGACTGTAGTTTGCAAAGTGGCTTTCTAATTAATTACACAACCTCCGATTGTAAAGACATAAGTTGTGAGAGATCTTCTTCTATCAAGGTCTCCAACAAAATCAGCATCAACATACCTAATGAATCCATCTCCAGTTCTTCCAAACTGAAAAAAACATCAGTAGTACCTCGTAAGTATCTTAAAATCCCCTAAACTAATTTTTAGTGTTCTTTATCGGGATTCGCCATGTATCTGCTAACTGCACTAACTGCATATGATAAATCTGGACGTGAACAAACCATAAAATACACGAGAGATCCCACTGCACTAGAATATGCAACATGTGATGTGTGCTCAATCTCATCATCTGATTGTGGAGACAAAGCTGATGAAAGTCTGAAATGGGTTGCTAAAGGAGTACTAACAGGTTTAGCACTTTGCATATTGAACCTGCAAATAACTTTCTTAGTGTGCCCCTTCTGACTTAGGTACAATTTACTTACTTTTTTATCTCTGAGAATCTCTATATTAAGTATTTTCTTTGCTAGTCCCAAATCTTTCATATCATATTCTTCACTTAGTTAGGCTTAACCTTTCCTATCTCTTATTTATCTTTCACTGCTATCAACATGTCATCAACATAAAGGAGTAGATACACAAAAGAACCATCACTGTTTTTCTTAAAGTAAATACAATGTCAAAGCTACTTTTTTTGAAATCATGAGAAGTCATAAAGGAATCAAAACTCTTGTACCATTGGCTTGGTGACTGTTTCAAACCATAAAGGGACTTTTCAGCAAGGAAACATAGTCCTCTTTTTCTGAGACTATAAAACCATCTTGTTGTTGCATGTAAATATCCTCATCAAGTTCTCCATTCAAAAATGTAGTTTTTACATCTAACTGCTTAAGCTCCAAATCATGTATGGCCACAATACTGAGCAAATATCAAATCAAATTATGCTTCACAACTGGGGAGAACACATCTGCGAAGTTCACACTTGGAATTTGACTGTAACCTTTTGCAACAAACTTTGCTTTATATATGAGTTCTTCAACTCTGGGAGTCCTTTCTTTCTTTTTAAACACTCATTTACAACGAATAGCCTTTTTACCTTTAAGAAGTTTCACAAGATTTCGTGTTTTGTTTTTATGGAGTGATTCCATCTCCTCTTGTATAGCAAACATCCACTTTTCTGAGTCTTCACAGCTAACCGCCTCAAAATAATTAAATGGCTATTGGTTTGTATCTATATCTTCAGTCACATTTAAAGCATAAACAACTAGTTTAGCCTCGACATACTTCTTTGGAGGTTTAATTTCTCTTCTAGTTTTGTTTTTGGCGATAGAGTATTGAGGTGAAGAAGCAATTCTATTCTGAATTTTTGTACTGGTTTGAGGAGTCGACTCTATTGTAGATTCTAGATTAATCTGATGTTCCACTTGCTTTTAATTTTCTTTATTGGAATAGTCTTTAAGAGATAAGTTAGGTAGCATAGCAGTTTCATCAAAAAAAAAATTCTGCTAATCACAACTTTTCTCAGGACATCATAACTTATACCCTTTTACACAAGCTTTATAACCAATAAAAGCACATTTAATGGATCTCTAATTCTTTATTATCAACATAATGCATATGTAGGACACCCAAAGATCTTTAAATTAGAATAATTAGTAGGATTACTAGATCATACCTCTTATGGAGTCTTTTTCTCAATGGAAATGGATAGAGATCGGTTGATCAAAAAAATGCAGTAGAGGCTGTTTCAACTCAAAATGACTTCGGTAAGTTAGCATTCGAGAATATACATTGAAATTTCTCCATGATCATTCTATTCATTCGTTTTGCAACGCCATTTTGTTGTGGAGTATGATGAACTGTCAAATGTCTCATACTCCCTTCTGACTTACATAAGTCATTAAACTCATCAAAACAAAACTCTAAGCCATTGTCTATACGGAGGTGTTTTATTTAATTTCCAGTCTATTTTTCAATCATAGTTTTACAAGACTTAAATGCAAAAAACACATCGCTTTTCTGCTTCATAAAGAACACCCAAACTTTTATAGAAAAATCATCAATAAAAGTTAGCATATAATTAGCTCCACCTCTCGAAGGCACACTGGATGGCCCCCATATCAGAATGAATATACTCCAATGTTCCCTTCGTCTTATAGATTCCTATCGTGAATCGAACTCTCTTTTGCTTCCCAAAAATACAGTGCTCACAGAATTTCAGTTTAAAAACTCCTTACCCATCAATAAGTCTTTCTCTACCCTTTCATCACAACGAGGGAACCTTTAGAAATATTCAGAACTCCACTTTCAACTGTGTATTTGTACCTTTTTGAATCAAGAGTACTCAATGGAATTAATTTTCTCTTCAATTCTAGAACATATCACATGTCACTGAATGTTCTGAAAACTCCATCAAACACCTTAACTTTAATCATTCCAACACTTGTGATTTTACACGAAACATTATTTCACATCAAAACAACACCTTCAAATACTATTTCGTAAGTTATAAACCAATCTCGGTTAGACTCACGTGGCAGGTGTAGCCCGAACCAAGGATCCACTCATCACTCACTTTAGAATTGTTGATAGAAGCGACTAGAATGATATGATCAAACCCTGGAATGCACCTAGCTCGAGCAAGGATCCATTGGAGTTACCCCAAGGCCCTATCACATGAGCTCGAGCCAAGCTATTTAAGGAGGCTATTTCAGCCTTAGTCCATCAAGTATGGGGTGAGACATTGGCTACACATATTGAGAGAGCTTGGACCAGCTCTATGAGTTCACCGTGCAACATTTTGCAAGCTGAACTCAACTCAACCTTAGCTCCATGAGTTCGAATATGCTCGATGAGTTTAAATTCAGCTCGATCTAATTTATAAATTTTATTAGTTGCTGGAATAAATTAAATTTGTTAGTTAAATTAGTTAGTTTAGCTCAAATAATTATTAAGTGTTTAATTTGTCAAAATCTGGAGATCTTAATTATGTGTTAAATATGTTTTATTTTAATGCATGCTTTTAATATGTCTTAGTTAATACATATCTTTAATTTGTCTTAGCTTATTACATAAATTTAATATGTTTTAGCTTCAGTCGAATTAATGTGCAGGTTTATTATGTCCAAGTTGCTGCCAAATTAATGTGCCTTAAGCTCATTTAATTTGTTGATTTATTAGGTGTAGCTACACGCATGGACGTCATTAATACAAGGTGTGTTGATGTTTGGCCTCTCCCAAGCACCCATTCGGCCAATGTGGTGCTGGCTATTCATGTTTCCCAAGCTGCTCATTAATTCTTCAAGACCATTCAGCTGATCAAAACAGCTTATTAAGGACTCCCACACCCTTTGGCCGAATGTAGACAATGCCCAATTAGCTCCCAATCAACCAAGTTCATTTCAGCTGAATGTGCATCATCTAGAAGTTGTCCATTGACGTCCTCTATGCACAAGGAAACTTCAAAGAAGCTACTTGGAAACTTCATGGAATTTTTAACTCATTAAAGCTAAATACAATTACCCATTTAGTTGCCTTATTGACCATTTGGCTAGATTAGGTTTATCACTATAAATACTTAGCTATTTCCATGCATATCAGACTTTTGCAACTTTGAATGAAATTCTGTTATTTTTGTGAGATTTACTTCTCTCAAATTTCATCCAAAGACTTAGCTTGGCTTATTTGTTAGTCAGTGGTGTCAATCTTTGTCTTTTCCAAACTTATCACTCTAATCCGAGTGTGGCGTTCAACCCAAACTTATACATTTGGTTCTTACCTTGCTAGGTAACGGGTCAAGGTCCCTTTTCCTTTTATCACCTATCCACCTTAAGTAATATAAATCCTGAGTCAGCACTCTTTCATAGTGTTAGTTCGATCTTGGCACTTAGGCTTTACTTCCATCCCATCTAAACTATCACTATTCCGTTTTACTTTCTTTGATAACTGAACCAAAAACAACTTAAACTTAGCCATTCTTGAACCTAATTTGATACTTAATTAATTCCATACTTAGTCAATTACAAACCATACTTCAAAACTGGAACGATACTTTTTCGTTAGACGATTGGGCATCTAAACGACTCAACTCAACATACCGAGGTGAGATCGTATCATTTGGTATCAGAGCCACTTAAAACAAGAAATACGGATGTTCGGAGCTATCCTGGAATAAGTTCGTAAAAAAATTGAAAAAAAATAATTTCGTGTACAAAAGCTATTCTAAAGTATTCAACATATTGTAGTTTAAAAAAAAGAAATTCAAAATTATAAAAAAAGTGTCCTGTTCTTTTGTTATTCGATTTCCAAAGTTCTATCGAAAGTGCTGAAAGTTTGAATTCACCTTTTGTAGTTCTCGATCATCAATTCTTGCTATTATCACCATCTACCTTCACGCTACACTCAAAACCAAATTAGTTTCTTTCAGTCAACCTTGTACCTAACATCATTACCATTGTTAACCCACTAGAAGTCGACCCTTAGACTACGATAAAGCCTAAACGAGTCGTTTTACGAAATCACAAGAGAAGAAACAAGTGGCAAAAGGTATGAGTGAGTGAGCACAATAGAGAAAAGAAAAAGCCATATAATGAGTGTAAACACAAATGTGAGTGTCATCCATTCTTTCTTTCCGAGTGAACGTGAGGTTTTGTTGTGACGTTTATAGTTTTCCATGTCAAGAACTCCGGAACGAAACATGGCGGACAAACCCGAAAGGCAACCAGTTCAAAATGTACTGGATTTAAATCTCTAAGCCTTATTGCATGAAGTGGAGCGTTTATTCGATCGGAAGCTTGAGCCTATCCAAGAAAGGCTTGATCAAGTCGAGGGAAGAGCCTAACGGGAGAAGACGCTCCAAAGTCCACCAAGGAACCGAGGCCAGCAACGGTTCTACGAAGACGAGTTGTTCGACCCTAGTGATGCTGAAAGTGGCCAAGGGTCCAACTTAAGTGATCGGAGGAGGGGGCGAAGAAACCATGGCCAAAGAGAACATGGGCGGATTGATGATGACCTTAAAAATATTAAACTTTCAATTCCACCATTCCAAGGCCGATCGGATCCGGAAGCTTATCTCGAGTGGGAGAAAAAGATAGAATTGGTGTTCGAGTGTTATAATTACTCCGAGACCAAGAAAGTAAAGTTGGTGGTAATCGAGTTTTCAGATTATGTGATGATCTAGTGGGATCAACTTACCACGAGTCGAAGGCAGAACGGAGAACAACCAATTAGCACATGGGCTGAGATGAAATCAGTGATGCGCCAAAGATTTATTCCGTCTTATTACCATTGCGAGCTCTATCAAAAGCTCTAAAGCCTTACCCAAGGATCAAAGGGCGTGGAGGATTATTACAAAGAAATGGAGATCGCGATGATAAGAGCGGATGTGTAAGAAGACAGTGAAGCAACAATGGCACACTTCTTGGCTGGTTTCAACCGAGACAATACTAATATTGTGGAGTTGCAACACTACGTCGAGGTGGTGGACATGGTGCACGTGGCCATCAAAGTGGAGAAGCAACTAAAACACAAAGGCACTGTCCAATGCTACTCCATTGCGAACACTTCAAAATAGAGCCAAGGTGTCAGGAAAAACCCTCTATCGAGCTGAGCAAAAGAGCCGACGGTGCCAGCAAAGTCAACTAAGCCTGTGGCCGAATCAAGCAAAGGAAAGGCTGCCGAAAGCTTTCCCAACCGTTTGAGGGACATCAAGTGCTTTAAATGCCTCGGGAGGGGCCATATTGCAAGTAAATGTCCAAACTGAAGCACTATAGTGGTGTGCGCGAATGGTAAAATCGAGTTGAAAGAAGAAGTTAAAAATGAGCCTAAAGCAACATTCGACAAAGATGAGGATTTGGAGCATGCTATTGATGGTGAGTTACTTGTCATCAAACGAAGTTTAAGTCTCCAAGGTGTGGAGAATGAGCAACAAAGAGAAAACATCTTTCATATACGGTGCCAAGTCCAAGAAAATGTATGTAGCGTCATCATCGATGGTGGAAGTTGTACAAACGTGGTAGTACTCTTATGGTGGAGAAACTTGGTTTGCCGACCACCAAGCACCCGAACCCGTACAAACTTCAATGGCTCAATAACGGTGGTGAGTTAAAGGTAACAAAACAAGTGCTTGTATCTTTCTCAATTGGAAAATATGCGGATGAAGTGCTTTGTGATGTTTTGCCTATGCATGTGGGCCATTTGTTACTTGGAAGATTGTGGCAGTTCGACCGAAGAGATATCCATGATGGGTATACCAATAGGTATACGTTCAAGCATTTAGGAAAGAGTTTCACATTAGCCCCATTGACACCGAAGCAAGTTTACGATGATCAAATGAAATTGAAAACTTTTGTAGATCAAATGAGAGAAAAAGAAAAGAAAATTGAGAAAAAAAGAGGAAAAATAACAAAAGAAAGTGAAAATAAAATGAGAAAAGAAAAATATGAAAAAGAAAAATAATTTGAGAAAATGAGCATATTTGCAAAAGCGAGTGATGTCAGAAAGGCATTGTTGTTGAAACATTTCGTCCTTGTGCTCATGTACAAGAAAAATTTATTTAATACTAACGAGTTACCCAATGACCTACCCTCTTCTGTCTTGTCTCTTTTGTAGGATTTCGAAGATGTATTCTAGAAGAAACTCTGAGTGGGTTGCCACCTCTTCACGGAATCGAACATCAAATCGATTTCATGCCCGGAGCTGTCATTCTGTACGGACTAGCCTATAGGACAAATCCTGAAGAGACTAAGAAACTACGACGGAAAGTAAACGAGTTGATGGAGAAAGGCTACATTCGTAAAAGCCTTAGTCCTTGTGACGTACTCGTCTTGTCGGTGCTGAAGAAAGACGGAATATGGCGAATGTGTGTGGACTACCGAGCCGTGAACAAGATTATTATTAAGTATTTTCATGCGATACCCTGCTTAGACGACATACTTGACGAACTAAGTGGTGCCAAACTATTTTCGAAGATCGATTTGAAGAGTCGTTACCATCAGATTCGCATACGAGAATACGACGAATGGAAGACGACCTTCAAAACTAAGCACGATTTGTATGAGTGGTTGGTCATGCCGTTTGGCTTGACCAACGCACCTAGCACTTTTATAAGGTTAATGAATTATGTTTTAAGATCTTTTATCGGTAAGTTTTGTGTTCTGTATTTTGATGATATTATTATATATAGCTAATCTTTGGAAGAGCATATGATACACCTTAAATCTGTTTTGGAGGTTCTTCGTAAGGAAACCCTTTATGCTAACCTTAAAAAGTGTACGTTTTGTTCTGACAATGTTATTTTTCTAGGTTTTGTGGTTAGCTCGAAAGGTTTAGAAGTTGACCAATAAAAGATAAAAGCTATTCAAGAATGGCTGAGACCTACGAGTATCAACCAAGTTTGAAGCTTCTATGGATTGGCTAGCTTCTATAGGCGTTTCGTACCCAACTTCAACACTATATCCGCGCCCTTGACGAGTGTAATTAAGAAGAACTCAGCTTTCTATTGGGCTGACGAGTAAGAGAAGTCTTTTATTAAGATTAAGAATTGTCTTACAAAAGCTCTTTTATTAGCCTTACCTGATTTTACTAAAACGTTTGAGATTGAATGTGATGCATCAAATGTTGGGATCGGATCTGTTTTAACTCAATATGGAAGGCCTATTGCTTGTTTTAGCGAGAAGTTCAATGGAGCCACACTCAACTATCCTGGCTACGACAAAGAAATGTATTCACTGATTCGAGCCCTAGAGACGTAGCAACATTACTTATGGCTAAAAGAGTTCGTGATTCATTCCAATCACGAAGCGTTGAAATACATTAAGGGCCAGCATAAGTTGAATAAACAACATGCGAAGTGGGTCGAGTACCTCGAATCCTTTCCCTATGTTATCAAATATAAGAAATGTAAAGATAACATCGTGGCTAATGCACTTTTGAGAAGGTACACTTTATTATCGCTCATTGGTTCAAACTACTTGGGTTTTCTTTCTTGAAAGATTTGTACGTTAATGATGTTGATTTTGGTGAAATCTTTACTGCTTGTTAGAATGGTACTGTTGAGAAATTTTATAAGTATGAGGGCTTTCTCTTCAAAGAAGGAAAATTGTGCATTCCACAAAGTTCCATTCTGAACTTACTTGTACACGAGGCACATAGTGGAGGTCTCATGGGACATTTTGGTATTAGCAACACCTTAATGACGCTCCTATTGGCCTAAGATGAGAAGAGATGTTGAACGAGTTTGTGAGTGTTGTGTAACATGTAGAAAGGCTAAGTCCAAGATTCAACCCCATGGCCTATACACTCCATTGCCCATACCGGAAGCCCATTGGATGAATATCTCTATAGACTTCATCCTTGGATTTTCGAGAACAAAAACGGGGAATGATTCTATTTTTGTTGTTGTTGATCGATTTTCAAAGATGTCTCATTTTATTGCATGTACAAAAACCGACAATGCTGTTCATATTGCTAATCTCTTCTTTAGGGAAATCGTTCGACTACATGGAATTCTGATAACGATCGTGTCCGATTATGATGCCAAATTTTTGAGTCACTTTTGAAGATTATTGTGGGGAAAACTTGGAACCAAGCTGTTGTTTTCAATAACTTTTCATCCCCAAATCGACGGCCAAACTGAGGTGGTCAACCGTGTTCTATCAACATTACTTCAAGCAATCATCCAAAAGAACTTGAAGAAGTGGGAGGAATGTTTGTCACATATCAAGTTTGCCTACAACCAATCCGATCATTTGGCGACTAAATATACGCCTTTTGAAATAGTTTATGGGTTTGATCCTTTAACATTGCTAGATCTAGTGCCTTTACCTAATGATCAACTTATCCATGCAGAAGCTAGGAAAAAGGCCGACTATGTGAAGGATTTACATCAAAAGGTGCAAGCCAACATTGAGTCAATGACCGAGACTTACATACAAAAGGCAAACAAGGGCCGAAAGATAGTTGTGTTTGAACTCGGTGATTGGGTTTGGGTTCATATACGCAAAGAGCGTTTTCCAGCCCAACAGAGGTCCAAATTGTTACCTCAAGGAGACAGACCTTTCCAAGTCCTAGAACTAATCAATGAGAATTCCTACAAACTTGACTTATCGAGTGAGTATAATATAAGTGTGAGTTTCAATGTTTCTGATTTATCTCCCTCTGATATAGGTTACGGCTTGAGGATAATTCGTGTTGAAGAGGGATGATACGATCATGCCCTAGAGTGTACCTAGCTCGAGCAAGGATCCATTAGAGCTACCCCAATACCCTATCACACGAGCTTGAGCCAAGCTATTTAAAGAGGCCATTTCAGCCTTAGTCCATCAAGTGTGGGGCAAGACATTGGCTAGACACATTGAGAGAATTTGGACCAGCTTTACAAGTTCACCGTGCAACCTTTTACAAGCTGAACTCAACTCAACCTTAGCTTTATAAGTTCGAATCAGCTCAGTAAGTTCAAATTTAGCTCGATTTAATTTATGCATTTTATTAGTTGCTGGAATAAATTAAATGTGTTAGTTAGATTAGTTAGTTCAGCTCAAATAATTATTAAGTGTTTAATTTATCAAAATCTGGACATCTTAATTATGTGTTAAATATGTTTTATTTTAATGCATGCTTTTAATATGTCTTAGTTAATATATATCATTAATTTGTCTTAGTTTATTACATAATTTTAATGTGTTTTAGCTCTAGCCGAATTAATGTGTAGGTTAATTATGTCCTAACTACTGTCGAATTAATGTGCCTTAAGCTTGTTTAATTTGTTGATTTATTAGGTGCAGCTAAATGCATGGACATCATTAATGCAAGGTGTGCTGATGTTTAGCCTCTCCCAAGCACTCATTTGGCCAATGTACAGCTAGCTATTCATGTTTTGCAAGCTGCTTATTAATTTTTTAAGACCATTCAGTTGATCAAAATAGCTCATTAAGGACTCCCACACCCCTTGGCCGAATGTAGACAATGCCCAATTAGCTCCCAACCAACCAAGTTCATTTAAGCTGAATGTGCATCATCTAGAAGCTGTCCATTGACGTCTTCCATGCACAAGAAAACTTCAAGAAAGCTACTTGGAAACTTCATGGAATTTTTAGCTCATTAAAACTGGACACAATTGCCCATTTAGTTGCCTTATTGACCATTCGGCTAGCTTAGTTTTATCACTATAAATACTTAGCTATTTCCATGCATTTCAGACTTTTGCAACTTTGAATGAAATTCTGTTATTTTTGTGAGATTTACTTCTCTCAAATTTCGTCCAAAGACTTAGATTGGCTTATCTGTTAGTCAGTGGCGTCAATCTTTGTCTTTTCTGAACTTATCACTCTAATCCGAGTGTGGCGTTCAACCCAAACTTATACCTTTGGTTCTTACCTTGCTAGGTAATGGGTCAATGTCCCTTTTCCTTTCATCACCTATCCACCTTAAGTAATATAAGTCTTGGGTCAGCACTCTTTCATAGTGTTAGTTCGATCTTGACACTTAGGATTTGCTTCCATCCCATCCAAACTATCACTATTCCATTTTATTTTCTGTGATAGTCGAACCTAAAACAACTTAAACTTAGCCATTCTTGAACCTAATTTGATACTAAAATCCTTACTTAGTCAATTACAAACTATACTTCAAAACTGGAACGATACTTCTTCGTTAAACGATCGGGCATCTAAATGACTCAACTCACTATGCCGAGGTGAGATATGTTCACCATCGCTGTAGTTTTCTACAACATCAGCTTCACTGGATTTTTCTAGTTGTTTTCCCTTTTGATTCGTAGCATCACTTTTTATCTTATTCTGCAATTTATAACACTCAGATTTAGAAGTTACAAGTTTTACCTCTATTTGAACATTTTGATCTACCCATAGATTTATCACAAGGATTCAGTTCCTATGTCCTTCTACGATCATCATTAACATTCCAATCTTGTCTCCCACGAATAATGAGATGCTCTCCTTGAGAGTCGGGCTTTACCACAAGATTCTTCATCTTATCATATGAGGTCAAAGAATGATAAACTTCATCAACTGTAAAAGACTCATGGCTATATAAAATCATGTCTCTAAAGGTTGAATAAGACAGGGGCAACGAACAAAGTAGAATCAACCCTAGATCTTTCTTATCATATTGAACCTTCATGGCCTCTAAGCTTGAGAGAATTTCTTTAAACACTGTTCGTGTACAGACGCACCTTCCTCCAAACGATGAGCATAAAGACGCTGCTTCATATGCAACTTGTTGGTTAGAGTTTTCGGCATACATATTTATTCCAACCTCTTCCATAATGCAGCGGCAGTCTTCTCCTTCATCATATCCTACAAAATTTCGTTAGACTAATGGAGATGTAACTGTGTTAAAGCCTTTTGATCTTTACGCTTCTTCTCTTCCTCCGTCAATGTCGAAGGCATCTTATCTATCCCTAGCAGGGCATCCTGTAGATCCATCTGCACAAGAACTGCCTGTATCTTTATCTGCCACAATGCGAATCTGGTGTTGCGATCCAACAGCGGAATTTCATACTTTAAAAATATCATTACCGTGATCGAGATGAACAACCTGAAAGCTCTGATACCAATTTGTAAAAATAGAATGTCAATAATGACAATGTATTGCAAAGAAAAAGAGAGAAAAAATAAAAAATACAAATTTTTTCATGAAAACCCTTTTGGAAAAAACCATGAGCAAATGAGAAAATAATTCACTATGTCGAATTCGAATGATTCCAAGAGGAGTAGACTATGTGTATTTATAGGCTTGTAAAACCATATTCTAATAGGAATGTAGTAAAATTGAAACACCTTATTCTAATCAATATCAAATAAATGGAGTTTAATAAGGTTTAAAAAACCTTATTCTAAAATAAAATAAAAGAAGTGTAGTTCTATATTGATTTTACTTTTATTTTATTTTACCACTATATTTTATTTAAATAAGGATTCGGGTCACTCAATTTTAACAAATATAAATATAACATCAACATACCTCTATATTGTATAGTCGATCAATTTCTTGTCATATCCAAGTAAAGTCCCTTGTATAACTATTACGATTGCAGTCCTTAAATATGTTCAAATATTAAATGCAATGGACATTATAAACACTCATCATTTAATATATTCCAAGATATTCAATATTTATCACATCCCAAAAATCGGGTTAGAAGAAATTGAGTTACTGAAACTAAGAGTGGCCATGTCATGTTTTTTTTAGTAAAGGAAGTGAGAATTATGACAAGTAAGCATGAGAGAGGTTCTAAGTTTGAATCTTTTGCCTTCCATTTTTGCTATTTTTACCTAAACTCCTATATTTGAATTTCTGGCTTAAAATTTATTTCGCTCAAGAATGAACCTATTGGTTCTGTAACACCCCAAACTCGGCCTAGACGTTATGGCCAAATCTAGTGACGTCACATCGAAGTATTTTTCGCAAAGTGTGATATCGAAAGAAAACCCTTTTTCCATATTTACCTTTGTTACATGTTTTTAATGATGATTTTAAAACATGTTATTTATCGAAGGTTACTCATGTTCAAATGTCTTTAATTTTGGAAACGTTGTCTTTTGCGGAAGCTCTTAAACAATTACGTACTCTTGGTATTTTTGGAAAACATTTATCATTTGAAAAACCGCGTCTTATCCTACTGCTAACAGTTATAAATCAAAATAATTAAAAGCCCAAATTAAAAATTAAAGGCCTTATTACATAAAAAGATACCCAGATTTAAATACTTATAATTTAAAATCTAATAAGGAAGTCCATGTAGTTGTGTGACCACCTTTGAGTCCCTCGAAGCACTGACCCACCTAAGACTGAGGATTACCTGCGTAGATAAACAGAAGGGTGAGTTTACAAAACTCAGTGTGTAATCCCTTAATCATACAGTTAATCATGCAGTAGGTAAAAACAATCTGGGCCTAAGCCCGTATCAGTAACAATTCAGTTTCGGTTAAAGCCTTAGCCCATTACAGTATCACTAGCAGTACATATATGCAATCAGAAATCCTACCCATCCATCCTCTACACTCCACTCCATCCAGCCCTACACTCCATGTGGGGATAAAATCAACCCACCCATCCCTACCCTCCAAGATAACACCTGTTGCGGCACTAATCAGTAATTGCAGCAGAGCTGCTAGTACAGTACACTTCCTCCATCATAATAAACCCACTCCCATGCAACATATCATGCGTCATGTCATAATATCATACATGTATGCAATATATATAAAATGGCATGCTCGATTACAGTTATACATCTCATAAGGGCATAATAGTCATTTTACCTCATAGGGGCATATTAGTTATTTTATTAATTTGGGTATACTTACCAACCCAACAATAGGTCCATAGTCGTCTCGGGCGATCCGTGCAACCTTAATCAGTCAAACAGTGAAAATGGACACAAGGCCCATAATGCAGACCCATGTGGGCCCACACACCTATGTGGCCCACATAGCCCAGAAATGGCCTTGGCCGTGTGAACTACACAACCTGGCCCCAATATTCTACATACTTTTGTATGGTTTACCCATATGGGGTCCGCAAGCTCGTGGGGCCCACACGACCCATTTTGACCCATCATGGCCCAAAACGGCCTAAGCCATGAAATCGCTCATGGTGGCCTCGATGATCAAACGCTCATGCCTATGCGTTCAGATTACCACACGAGCGAACGCACACTCGTGTAGCATCGACGGTCACCTATTTCGGTTTTTACCGATTTAATATTGTGGCAGTGTGATTATACACCTGTTTGCAAAAACGTGTAGAAGCCCACGAGCACCAAACCTATATTCAATCAAGACACTCTGTCAGTCATTTAATCAATAGGGTTAAACACCCTCTTTTAAACATTTATTCCAAAATCATATTTGATACTTGCCTTGTTTGAATGCGTGTAGTTTAGCCCCCTTAAACCGCTGACAAAGGTTGATCACACTCCTTGTCGAATATCTGTGCTACCAGTGAAATCAATTAGTTACGATTGCTTAAACCCATGAGTTGAATCAACATATACTAATTTATAGAAAACGCACAACCCCAAAATAGGGAAAGTAGCATTCGAACAACACCAAGAAATGCAAGCCAACATACCCCAGTTGAACACAATAACTGTAACCAGAGTTACCTTTGATCGAGTGATGAGGGAAAGGTTTCGACTGCTTTAGTATCACTTGCAACTCCTTCACTCCTCGAGAAATTCTGGGAATCAAAAGAAACATCACAATATGAGAGAGGATGGGAGATTTGGCAATAAGAGGAAAAGAAGTATTCGGCTCCATAAGTGTAAAAGAGGGGAGACTTAATAAAAGCTGAAAGAGTAGAGGGAGAACAAGAAGAAGTCGAATACACTCACCGATTTTTCATAGAAGAGTTTTCAAATCAAAAACAAAAATGAAGAGAGCAAGAGATGGAAAAAGAGAGAATCAATCAAACCCAAGGCTAAAATCGAAAGAGTTTGAGAAAAGGGAAAATAAGGGTATTCGACCAACACAAAATAGAGTAAGGGAAAGAATGACTGTGAAGGGAGTAAAGGGAAAGGAGAAAATCGTCAGTAGAGTACTGATGAAGAGTAGAACCAACATGAAAAATATACCCGAATGGTAAAAAGAAAAGTTCGGCTACCCAGAACAGAGAATGAAGAGAACCCAAAAGCAATGTCAGAAACTGAAAATGAGGAGAGAGCAAAAATGCACAGTAACCGAAACTAGACTTCTCAAACACTTCTCAGGACACTTAACCACTGAAGCAAGCATGTATTAATGCGACACAACATACATAAATAAATATTTAAGATTTGGGGCGTTCCAGGTTCAGTGGTAAGACCTTAGCTTACCTACAGGTCTCGTGTTCAATTCTTGTGTGTGCAAAGTGGAGTTTATTTTTGTTTTGAATTCTGAAGAAAAGAATCTAATTTGGATAATTATAGGAGTTAATGGGTAGTTTTTAAAACTAAAGCAATGAAAGATTATCTCTTGAAATATATCCCTCTCTATTTCCCAATTTTGTTACCCACCTTCTCAATAGCTTTCATGTTTTCATTTTTTGTTTCTTATTTCTTTTGTTGCCATAGTTTTTCTATTTTCCCCTTTTTCCATTTTTTCCTTTATTATTTTCTTTTAGATTTTTCTTAGACCTTTACTAATCACCTCTATTCTTTATTGTCACCCTCTTATTCGTTTTTTGTTTTTTTTAAGGTTCTCTGTCTATTTGTGTTGTTAATTCTTCGTTGATTCATTGCTTTATTCTTGGTAAGTGTATTATTCATTTAGTAAAGATTTGATATTATTCTCTTTTCATGAAGAGGTAAGTGGGTGAGTTGACTGTTTGTATTGAATTGGTTCTGATAAGTTTCTGTGAATTTATTAGTTGTGGAGTGGAGACTTTGCCAGCGAGCTAAGTATGGTTTAGGGCTGCTGTTATTTGCAAGGGTAAGTGACCAACTCAGTTGTGTGCATTCTTTGAAGTCGGCTAGGTGTAGTAGCCACCTTATGCGTACCAAAATTTGAGATTTATCGGGCATTAAAATGCCCCCCATTAACCTTAGGATGAATGCTTGGGCACATTGTTCTTTGACGATGTTGGTCGCGTTTGGAGGAAGCTCTTTGAAATTGGTTTCTGACCAATTCATCTATATTCAGCCACCTTGAAACTTGTTTAGGACCTTCCCCAAAAATGCCTCACAAAGGTCCTCTTTAACGGGAATGATCGCTGACCTCGTGATGATTGACCTATCCACCGATAAATCGAGTTACAAAGCTATGTCCTCGAGTGTGATTGTACACTCGCCGCATAAAAGATGGAAAGCGTGTGTCTTGAGCCTCCATCTTTCCACCAACGCGCTGATGAGCGTAGGATCAAGTTTGCAGCCCCTGAGCATACGAGATGCATGCAAGAATCTCGTGTTTTGCAAGTAACCATAAATTTTGGTGATTGGTCCTTTTGACAAATTGTGTATAAACCCCTCCAAAACACGATCATTCGCCTATTTATATCGACAAAAAAATATTTTAAAATATTTTAAAAAATAAGAAACTTTAAATTTAACTTAATTGAAAATAAAAAAATTTAAAATTTCGTCTTACCATTATTGCTTGAGCGACGAAAATGTACTTTTCTTCGAAACGAATCAGAAATGTTGTCATTCTTGAAAATTTAATCAAATGAATAAAATATGAAATCATTAAAAAATAATATTTTTAAACAAGCGTATCGGAAAATTTAGAACAAAACTTGAGAAAATTGAGAGAATTAAGAGCCTGTTTAGTAGTGCTTAAAAAAAGCACTTCTAGCTCTAAAAGCACTTTTGTAGAAAAGTTGTGCTAAACAAACTGTTTTTGACTGAATTTTTTGGCTTTTCAGGAGAAGTTAAAATTTTTAGCTTTTCCTTTCCCAAAAGCAATTTTGGTGCTTAAATACTTTTTCACCCCTCTAATAACATAGTACTTTCCCTTTTTTTCCTTCTTAGTGCTTAATTACAAATGTGTTAAAATCATTAATTAAAAATAAAAAATATTTTTTAAAATATTAATTACAAATATTTAATGATTATACTTAAATATTCAAAATATAATTTATATATTTAATTAAATTTTATAAATAATTAATATTTATTGCTTAAAAATATTTAAAATTTATATTTCATATATTAAAATATTAACAGCAAATTATAATAAATTTTATATTCTTACAAAAATATAATAATGTTAAATTAATTTAAACATTATTTAAATACATATTTGTTACTTGATAATAACATGTCTAAAATGGACATTTTATTTCTCAAAAGTATTTTTTGACAGTAATGCTAAATACTCAAAATTTAAACTAAACTTTTCAAAAGTACTTTTCCATAACATTTTTCAAAAGTATTGCTAAACTAGCCCTAATAAAGTTGAAAGAATTGAGAGAGTTAGATTTGAGTGAAAAAAATTAAAATTGTATAGTATTTGTAGAAAAAAATGACCGTTGGAGCACTTTAAATCTTTTTACCATTGCCAGCCAACGTTTAAAAAATCGTTAGAATTGACTTTTGACGAACGAGTTTTTTATATAATTAATAAGAAAACACATTTAACTAAGCGTGTTTTCCCTTTCTCTTTTAAAGAACGACCTATTTCCTTAAGTTAGAAAAAATACCTAAAAAGGCAAATAAAACAAATTGACATATATGACTAATGGAAAAATCTTCAAAGAAACTTTATTTATAAAAATAAAACAAATTGAATATTATTGTTGTAGAAAGAAAGAGGAGGGGAATATGGCGGTCGCGAATGAATAGGTGGCTTGGTGGACAAGGAGGGATGAACGCGTAAATATGCCCAAATGCTAACTCTACACGGAAACAACAACTTCCGTATATATATACATTGCAACCCTACGGCAGAAGAGAAAGAAAGAAACCCTTTTCCTGCCTCCCCTCTATAAGGCTAATATACCACCTCAACCTGAATTACTCTAATCCTTTTCCTTGTTTTGTTCCTCTATTAAATACCCCCAAACGCTTCCCACACCTTCTACCTACAATCACTAAAATTCCTCTCCTTTTTTCGTCGAAATCTGCGTCCCAGAACTTCTTTTTTCTGGCTCTTTTCCCCTTTTTGTTGGAATCAAACCATTGATCTTTTGGTATTTTTGTGAATGGTGGAAACAATTTGGAGCTGTAGTATATTGATGCTCTCCCCTTGCAAATCGAGGGCGAGCACTCTCCTTCCTCTTTCTGCTGCTTCTGCTTTCGCATTCGGTTCTTGCAAAGAAGGCTGGTACTACCGCTGCCTTGGCCTTGACCCATAAACAACCCCACCTCAATACCTCTATTCCTTTCCACCAATAACCCAGATTTGTTTTTTTTTTGTTATACGCCCCACAAAATAACAAAACAAACCCATTGTTTCTCTTTTCGCGGTTGTTGGTGAATTGTTCATTCATCTGTTTTTGGTTTTGATTCCTTTTCATTTTGAATTTTGAACAAAAAAAATTTGAAAGAATGTTGCTTTACAAGCAGAAGAAGAACCAGGGTCCCAAGGGCAACAGGCTCCTGATTAGCGTCACTGTTCTCGGAAGTGCTGGGCCGATCCGTTTTGTTGTTAACGAGGAAGAGCTCGTTGCTGCCGTCATTGATACTGCTTTGAAATCCTACGCTCGTGAGGGTCGGCTTCCCGTTCTCGGATCCAATCTTAATGATTTCCTCCTTTATTGCCCCAGTGCTGGATCAGATGGTATGTCGGTTTTCATTTCAATCTTTAAAGATTAAAAAATTTCCAGGATTTGCTTATTTGATGTTAAATGGTGTTTTATTTGGGAAAAATTAGTAGTATTCATGATTTTGGGTGTTTGGTATGTTTTTTCATTGCAGCACTAAGTCCATGGGAGACAATTGGATCACAAGGGGCAAGGAATTTCATGCTGTGCAAGAAGCCAAGGACTGAGAAAGTGAAAGACGACGGGAAGGCAGCTGAATCAATTAATAGGAAGGCAAGTGGGAATTGGAAGGCATGGTTTAATAAATCCCTCAATCTCAAGATTTCCTCCCATTAATTAAACAATTCCCAACCCTTTATGATCCTTTATTTCTTGGGTTAGCTTTACTTATAAATAAAGCCTTGGAAGTTAGTCTATTATCATTGATGGCCATGGTAGAGTATTGCTTATGTTTTTCACCTTATTTCTCATTTAGGTGAGAAAAGACCTGCAGGAATAAATTTGAACTTGTTTTTCAGTATTTTGCCTTATGCAATAAGAATGAAGAGAACATTCATGGTGTGCTTGATTTTCCATTTCTGTCTTTGAAGTGTTGCGTTCTATTGTTGAATGGCTTTTGATGGATGATTCTATTAATTTCATACCCTACGTAAGGTTTGGCTTACACCCAGTGTTCAAAAAGTTGTTCTGAATTGTCCATAAACATGTATTTTCGGTAGCTTATATCCATTGCTTGAAATGTTCTTCTGACTTGCCCTTAATATTACAAGTTGCTTTCAAGGATTTTGATTTGGTAATTGGATATGGCTAGAAATATATAGGACATGATGGATGGACTGAATCATTCAGATTTATGACCAATTTAAGAATTTTATTCAACATTATCGCCTGATGGATGCTTATTCTTAGGAATTGATTCTTTTTATTGAACTTAAGACCCAAAATCAAACCACTTGAGATTAATTAACAGTGTATTATTGAGGAGCTGGTTGTGTGGCACTTTCTGAAGGATCTTTTGAATAATTAGATGTTCGGTGAGGCGAAATAAGCGGCTAATCTTCCGTTATAATTATCGACTTTAAAGGAGTAGGTCTTTGTCCTTGCACAACCCTTTTTCTCCTCTTTCAAACTTAAAAAGGCTACTTTGGGTGGGAGCACAAATGGGCTCAAAATCTTGTCAATATGTAAGAAATATGGACTAGGGTCTACTTTCTTTTGTTCAATACATGTTTGGTCTCACGTCGTTAGTTGAAATATACAACTTGGTTTTGTATATGTGCAAGGTAACCTCATGGTTTTTGGCAGATCTTTCCCCTAATCATTTTATTTATGCATAAATAATCGTGCTAAATCACTATTTAGGTTTGAACTTTGCCATTGTTCTCACAGCTTTTAAGTACTAATTTGGATTAAAAAAATTCAATATGAAAATAATTGTTAAATTCAATATTGAAGTGAGAAAAGTTTTCATGAGCTGGGATTAAGAAACGGGGTCCATGCTAGCATGAATGAATTTGGTGAAGCCTTTCAACCAATATTGAACACTAGTTGTAAGGTGGCACGTTTTATATTTTAGCATTTGGACAAGTTGCCAAAAAAGAAGAGAGATGATAATTGTCCCCATCGCACACTGTTGGGGGTTATCATATAGCTACGGCCAGCAGGGTCTCCCTTTCCATCTTCTTTCCTTTTCCATACAGTCGTTTTCAAGAAAAGCAAATGGAGCGTGGCTGGTCAGTTGCCTTCAATGTGCATCTATACATTAATATCTATCGTAGATTTTCTTCTAATAACGTGGAGCCTACACAAAAATGCTTGGAGAATCAAATGGAATGGAAGTTTTCAGAAGTTATGTTGACCATCCTTCCAAAACTGGATGGGTGTGTTCAATATCAAATTCTCTTCAAGTCCAGCATGGCAAGCTTCCTTTTAAGCAATATGCTTTTCTATCCCAAAAGTCCATTTAAAGCTTACTAGTGGGACTTAGTCAAATATAATATAAAAAATTTCGTTGGTGTAAGCCCACTTGTGAAAACCAACCATCACAGGCCGCTGTTTCGGCCTAAGCCCACACCTTCTTGCAAACCAAAATCAAACAAATGTTAATTTGAAACAATCCAAGTACAAGTGAAAAGGCATATGCATTAACCAATATTTAACATAAAACATTAGTCAAATATGTGCTATCACTACATAATTTTAGATATTATTGATTTGAATGTTACTTACAAATGCGCTCATTATAAAGATTTTTAAATCATGTTTCGAAATTTACGATTGTTCCTTTTAATAATGTTATTTTTAATGTTTGATCCCGCATTTTCTCTTTTAAGAATATTACTCAACATTTATTAGTATACATACACTACACTATCATACAAACTTTAGCTTTTTAAATTCAAAATAGAAAAGGACAAACAAAACCAACACAATCCAATGAACACTCTTAAATTTGAAATTGTTCAAATCCTTCAAAAACAAGGATTAGCCCTTATCGGTTTTTGGAGAGCACACTAAGGTTGTGGGATTTTTAAGTGTTTATATTGGAGACTATCATGTTTAATTTAAACTTAGAGTTTTGTTTTAATTAAATTAATCTGAATTTGAATTAATAATTTAATTAAGTGTTTATAATGTTTAATTTTATTAAAATTGAACTTCACAATAATAAACTTTATAAAAGTAACATATTTTTATTTATGTCTTATTTAGTTGATTAGTGAGAAAAAATTATTTAATATATCTATATAATGTAAAAAAGCACATGTTTATTTTTGAAGAAATAAAAATATTATATTACCATTTTAACATTAGAAAATTAAAATTTCAATATATTAACAACTATTATATGATAATAATAAAAAGTATAAATTAGGAAAGCAAATTAAGATAAAGGGAAAAAACTAAAACTCTGGTGGGTATGCTCGAACTTAGTTTCTTCAGCTTCAAAAGTAATAAAAAGTAGCTTATCAGAACATAAACAATCAGAAATAAAATAAGACGAAAAATCCTAAACAACACATTCTCCATATAATAAAGTTGTCCTATCTAAAGTATATACCGCTTTATTAAATAAAAAATTGCTCTTTAAGCAAAACGTAATCATAAATGAAAGTTCCAAATTTCGACAAGTTGGATTCAATGATAATATCGTCAAAAGACAAATCCTTTAGCTAAGAGAGCTTCCCTTATGGCCATAACTTCCGCATGAAGCAGAGAGTTTTACCTTTAATGAACTCACGAATAATAGCTGCAAGTCGAGTAAAACCATGATCATGCGACACAACAACGTCGACATTGCATTTAACCCAAGGTCGCTGTCAACGTCGAGGAAGGGGAGGGAGATTGGTTGCGTTGAAAAGAAATAATTTTTACAAGTTGAGGAATCACATTCTTTCAACATCTAAGGTTCCAAATACTCCAAACAAAAGGAATAATGCGATGTGGAGGAGGAAAATGATGAACGTCAAAACATAATGAAGGAAATCAACACAAGAGTTAACCCCCACGTTGCTCCAAACAGTAGCAGCATAAAAGAAGATGGTCTGAAGTTTGAATATCCCCACAATATGATAGTTAAACATTCTTGATTTAATCACATCAATTAGACTTTTGTATTCTTATTCTTAATTAACTTTACAATACATCACCACATTCTCATGTTCCAATGAAACCAGGAATTGAAATGTGAGATAGTAATAATATGCATAATTTGCTAATTTAGTGTCTTGACAATTTTTTTTTCTTTTTGAATATGATTTCACTTCAATTCATTGGTGTGAGCGAAGATGTTTCACATTTTTATGTTGGTAAATTAGACCAACAGTCACTCAATTTTGGGGTAGTTGACAGAACAGTCACCTAGGTTTCATTTCAGTCACTCAACTTTGAAAAAATAACAAAACAGTTACTAACGTTATTGAAAAGTGACAAATCAGTCACTTATTAACATTTTCCGTCACAAGTTTAATGAGATAGCTGATGTGACCAGTTAACTTGCCACGTTGGACAAGTAGTCAAAGGGTCAAACAAGAAAAGAAAAGATGATTGGTCAAAATGATTTTTTTTTCTTCTCATCTTTCTCTTCATCTTCTTCTCCCTCAACCTCTTTCTCTTTATGCTTCTTTTATTTTTTCTTGTTCTTCTCTTCTTTCTCTTCATCTTCTTTCTCCCACAACAGAACAATGGCTACAAATTAGGGGCCACAACAACAGTTGCTGAATAACCCCAAGCCACCCGCATCCCTGAAAAACCAAGCACTCAAGCACCATGGAAGCCAGTGGTTCCAATCAAACATGAACAGAGTATAGGATTCAAAGAAAAAGAAAGGACATGCACTCACCTTGTAGACTTGTAGTGGAGTAAAGGCGGAAGTAGACTTGTAGACAGAGGAGAGGCGTATTAGCCCATTGTTTAAGAAGGTCCAGGGAACTTTATAATTAGGAAAATAATATGCATTATGATGAAAATATAATTGTATAGAAAATACAGAAATGGTAGCCAACTATTATAAATAATTAGTCTAATCCATATAGTATTTGATTATGAAGATCAAAGACCCTTCGCCAACGCTTGAGATAAACTTTCTAAAACAATCTCTTTTCCTCGTCTAAAACCAAAAACCACCATAGCCATGGCAGTGATGTCAAAGCAAGATCCATCACCAGTTTTTGTAGAAACGGTACAAGAAATCATGAGACTTTATAGATCACTTCCACCAAGGCCTTCAATTGAAGAGGTTGCAGCAGCCAAATCTGTTCTTAAAATTGTAGAAAATGAAGAAAAATCAAGCTTGAGGAGATCTCAATGGAACGACCACCTGAAGATGTCCCTTATGCGGTGGAGGGCGTTGGCCATGGAGGTGTCAATGCCGTGGAAGCGTAGTCATCTTTGAGTTCCCGGATTTTGACCATTGGGAATTAATGATACAAAGCTCCTTCCATTTTCTCTTATTCTTCTTCTTCTTCTTCGTCTTCTTTTTTGTTTCTTCTCTTATTCTTCTACTGCCCAGGGCTGTTTAGGGTTAAAAAGGACAGTTACAATTACAGCTAACCCACCATTAAATGCCATGTCATTTTTCCGTTACGTCTGTAAGGGAAAATGGTTAAAAGGACTGTTTTGTTATTTTTTCAAAGTTGAGTGACTAAAATGAAACCTAGATGACTGTTTTGTTAGCTACTCGTGAAATTTCAACAGTTAACCCAAGAATCTATGTGGATCCAAGACAATGATTTAAATATTTTATTCCTACTTATTATTTAAAATGATTTCTTTAATTTGTTAAGATATAATTTTATTATTAGGAAGTTGGACTATCTTTTTATCAATAATGTTTAAAATTTAATAATTAATAGTTAATTTTATAATTTTTAACATATTAAAAATCTTATTTGACCAAAACTCCTTTGTAAAATTTGAAATAAATTATGGTTAGGGATGAAAGGCCACAGCCGTAATTACAAAATTTCTTTGTGTTTTAAAATGTTTTATTCTGCACCAAAACAAAAAGCATATGTAAATAAAAACCATAGACTTCAGCTTAGCTTTAAGAAAAGTTTATAATAGAATATGTTTTATATTAAGAATAGAAAATAGAATATGTTTTATATTAAGAATAGAAAAGCCCAACCCAAGAAGTGAGAAATTATATGCATTAACCAATATTAGATCAAATACAAAACCTTTAATATTATTAATGAATTAACTGTTTATTGTTCTAAAACATATAGGGATCCAGCCTTTTCCAAATTTAGATTTTCCTTATTTAAATTTTTTAAGTTTATATTACTTTAGGCTAGAGTTTTCTTTTTGGACTAGAGCTTTTGTGAGTTCGAACCCTTTCGGATTAAGATTTTTTTGAATTCGGGCTCGGATTGAGCCAAACAGGCTCTAACAAATTCAAATAATTTTTAAAATTTTAAATTATAAACATTTTAATTTTAAATGAAATAATTCATTTTACTTTTATATAATGAAAACACAATTCACATTTACCTTATAAATTATATATATATATATAATAGAGTTCTTTTATATAAAATACTTAAATTTCTAAATATACATAAATTTTATTATCATACAATATGCGTATGAAGTGACAAAAATATATTTTATTATTTATTATATTATATTGACAATTGAATAATTTTTATCTTTCTTATTAAATTTAAAAATCTAATACTCATATTGTAAAATACTTATTCCAAAATTCAAATATATTATACTAAGTTTAAACCCAACTAATCTACCCATAATTATCCAAAGTCAAAATAAATTAGTTATAGCCCAAATCTTAAGTCCAAAATAAAAAGAAATGAAACCAATACTTAAAAACAATTTGTAAAAATCAAAACTCAATTTAAAATCTAATTCAATAAAAATAATATTTTATTAAAATATTAAATTTTTAATAATATTTTATGTATTACTTTATAGAATAATATGAACTAAGCATGTAAGAGGATGTGAGTAAATTTCCATGGTATAATGTGTTGGAAATAATGGTTTGCTAGGTAGAGGCTTAATAAGCTATTTTCATAAGTTGAGTATCAACTATTAATGTGTTATGCGACTTCTATGAAATGTGCTATAAATGAAGAAATGGTTGAAATAGTGAAACAAAGTGTATAATGCCCATGTGTAATTAAAATATGACTGAGAGTATTTGTATGGAAAAAATGATATCATAATAAGTTGTGATAAATGGGAAGAAACATAGTGGGAATTTATGAAGTCCCTTAAAGGGATATATGAAAATTTTAATACGGGAAATATTGGATTGACACTCAAGGTGATGTATATCATGGAAACATGATTATACGTGCAAATATCATAATGTAATTTGTGTTTGTGAATAAGATAATTACAATAACTTGCCCTAATAAGCTTTATAGGAATTGAAAACCTACATATGACATGCCATAAAGATTAGTGTATGTTGCTTGAATATGTTTTTGAATAGAGATATGATTTGTTGTCTTTATGATATAGCACTTCAGTGCACTTCAAGCTTTATATATTGGTGTGTTTAGGTTGGAAGCACAATTAGTACAATATATGTAGGTGTGATTGGTTGAAATCTCGAGTACCTGGGTCATATTCCATTAGAGTTTACTAAAGGTGAAACAAATTAAAATTATAATGAGATTTGCCTTCAAATAAAAATGGTATGTACTAAATGCTATAAACTAAATAAGTTGAAAAGAAATTTGAATAATTGAGTACGTGAATAAAGAATATGTCATGATACAATATTTTTGAACAATTGGTTCATAATTAAATGTTGTTAATATGACTCCTATTTTCAGTCAAATTTGAAAAATAATCTTTTAGTTAAACTCTGTTTATTTGTTTCAATCAAACACTGATTAGTTTAGATTATTTTATTATTATTTGACTATGAATTTAGCCTATAAATAGACTCTTTTACAACCTTAGAAATATGACACCCATTAGAGATTAGAACTCATAACACATTTAGAGAACTTTGTGTTTATGTTTTGAGGGTTCTTTGTTTTCGGGTTTTTTGGGTTTAGTCTTTATCTCCATCTTTTGTACTCTTCGTTCTTTTGCCATTATAGTAAAATTATATTTGCCCGTGGATTTTTATCCTCTTTGGAGGTGTTTTTCCACGTTAAATTTGTGTGTTCAATTTCTTAATTTAAAAATTGACAATATGCATGATGGCTTAAATAATATATAAAACATAAAAGAATAATAAAACACATAATAAGATATAATGTATATAATAAATTCATAAAACATGTATATAAATAGATTTTGGGAATAATTATAGCTTGAAATTAATAATGTATGAAAAATTAAATAAATATATAAATTATACATGTAACAAATTTTAAAAATACAATCATGTACGCAAAAGATAAAAAACTATATTTATAAAACACCTAAATCTAGTGATGTATATTTATAAAACTATATTTATAAAGGGAATTTTGAAACAAATGATGTATAACATAATTTTACATGTAACAAATTGATTTGGATTGATGGCACATATAAATAATACATACATAAGGATAATAAAATATGAAAGGGGACACAATAAATAAATTGTATGATTTAAAATATTATTTTTAGAAGAAACGCATTATACGCACAAATAATTTTATAGAAAAATATAAGTACATAAAAGAAATATTAATATGAAATCAATAATGTGGACTATAGTAAAATAATTTAATATGGGTTATATACATGTGAAGACACTTTTTAAATAATTGAATGTTAAAATAACATGGAATAAAAATATGAATTATAAAATTAACTTAATTTTATCATAAACTATACACTTAATGAAACTAAAAATAGTTAAATACAAATTTACTAAAAATTATATGTATAAAAATAACATGGCTTTAATAATGTATGTAGATTAAATACAAATATTAAATATATGCTTAATAATTTATATGACACATAAAATAGTCGAATTCCTAAAAAATAGGATATAAACACTAAAATATGTGGATGAATTCAAAAGAAATAACAAAATAACATGAAATTAATAGCATACATAAACTAAAATGAATAAAACATCAATTATTAAAATGATAGAATAAAAGAGAAAAGATTATAATAATATTTTTTAAAAAAAATCAATTACGAAAACAACATGAAATATCACAAACAATAATCAAGCATGCAAAAAAAATGTATGTGCAGTAAAAGACTTAATTGAAACAAAATTAAAACAAAAGAAACAATCTAAAAATAAGATAATTGTAAAATAGGATCAATGTGCCATGTGCACAAATATGTGAGGACTGGAATTGGAAATACCCCGTGCCCGAAACGCTGTACTGAACCGCAAACCAAAATGAAAAAACACACAAATTCTAAAGCCAAATTTTAAAAAAACAAAGTAAGCAATCAGGACGCAATTGAAGGCTTCGCGCAGAAGGAAGGATCCAGCGCGCAATTTCCCCATTCACACTAAAGGGCGCAGATTCGACTTGCTTGTCGGGCCAACGCGCGGATCTTCAATGTTGTAAACGGTGCCGTTTCCCTTTACAAATAGGTTAAGGTTTGTTCCTTTCTTTTCTTTTCAAATGCCCACTAATTTTAGCAAAAACCAACAACCCTAAAATTAAATATGCTAGGGTTCTTAGCATTCTCCGAATTCCCCATTTTGTTTGGTAATCGACGATGAACCAACAGTGATCAGATTCAACACACGCCCATGAAAAATCGGTAAATCACTCTTTCCTTTTTCTTTTTTTTAAAGAACTTTTCAACTAATATTATTCTTTTTTTTAAAAAATGAAAATTAGAAAAACGAATCCAACATCATTCGACCCTCACCCGTATCTATATGTGATGTTTGGGCTTTCATCGGTGTTGATTCAGGTATCCTCTCTTCACATTTCTATATCGAAATTGCAAACTAATCAAAAGGAACACAAAAATAAATTTGGGAAATCACCTTTTGACAATTTTTCTACTCTCTGGTATTCAATGTGCGTGTGTGCTTGCGTAAAAATACAGAGATGAAATCAACGACTTTTTATAGCCAGATTTTTAGAATAAAAAAATAAAAATAAAAGTTACATTTATTTGCTGTATTCTGTTAGTGGTTCTTCTGGTGTATTCCTGTGCAGACTCGGCCGTACGGAGGAGCGAGGAGACGTGCGAAGGAGGCCGTACGAGGAGCCACTCGTGGGAGCCCCAACTCTCTGGCCTATTCCAGAAGCTTCTGGTGCTCTCATCTGCTGTACTCTTTTTTTGGGTGTTTTGGGCCTCAGGTTTGGGCTATTAGAATTGGGTTTTAGGATTATTTAATTGGGTCAGATTTTATGTAATTGGATTAAGAGATTTTGGGGTGTTTGTTTAATTGGGTTAGAAAATGTATTTGGGCTGCTTTTAATTTAGTTTATTATTTGGGCCTGATGGTGTGTAAAACTTGGACATTATTATGGATATTTGGACTTTAATTTTTTAGTTTATTTTGTGTTTGTTGTTTTTTTTGGTTTTTAGTATAAGCCTGGACAAAAATTGGGCCTTACAGCTGCCCTTCTTTGCTCATTGTCATGTAATGAGAATAGAGCAAAGACTTTAAAAGGACCAATTTTGCCTGTTTTGCTGAATCTTGACTGTAACTTTAGGGAAATAAGACCGGCGGCTCAAATCTGCTCCATCACCGATACATGGAGATAAGATCTGCCATCCTCAACTTACTCCACAACTACTTCGGGAAATAGATCTTCAATGTTCAGTCTGCTTCTTTTCTACCTCAAGAAAATAAGACTTCAATCGCCAATCTGCTCTCTTGCTACCTCAGAGAGATAAAGCTAGCGGCTAAAATCTTCTCCATTACCGATACATGGAGATAAGATTCACCTCTTCCAATCTGCTCCGCTACTACTTAAGGAGATAAAATCTTCAATCTTCAGTCTGCTTTTTTGCTACCTCAGAGAGATAAGACTCAATCTTCAACTTGCTCTCTTGCTACCTTAGAGAGATAAGGCTTGAGGCTTAAATCTGCTCCATTACTGATACATGGAGATAAGATTTGCCTCTTTCGATCTGTTCCGCTACTGCTTAGGGAGATAAGATATTCAATCTTCAATCTACTTTATTGCTACTTCAGAAAGATAAGACTCAATCTTCAACCTACTCTCTTGCTACCTCAGAGAGATATGGCTTGGGGCTTAAATCTGCTCCATTACCGATACATGGAGATAAGATTCACCTCTTTCGATCTACTCCGCTACTACTTAGGGAGATAAGATCTTCAATCTTCAGTCTGCTTTCTTGCTACTTCAGAAAGATAGGACTCAATCTTCAACATGCTATCTTGCTACCTCAAAGAGATGAGGCTAGTGGTAAAATCTGCTCCATTGCATACATGGAGATAAAATTCACCATTTTCGATCTGCTCCACTGTAACTTTAGGGAGATAAGATATTCAATCTTTACCAATATCGCTAAACTGTTCTCTGGGGAACCTATCCTGTAGACTCCATTTTATATGCACATGCTTATGTCAAATAATTAGGATGCTATGATTGAAATGAACCCAATGCTCCTAACTAAATGTGTTATGAATGATATATGCAGAAATGAGGATGATTCCCTTTTAACAGTTTAGGGTATCGTCACTCGTTGTTCATTAATATGCTGTTACTGACGCATTTGCTCAACCATCATCTTGACAGAGTATCCCAAAGAAACAAACCTATCTTGTCTGGCGAGCTTGCCCCACTGTAATTCCAACGTCCCTTCTACTACTTCTTTCGAGATAAAATATTGCAACTCATAGTTGAATTTCCCTTTGTTTAATCCGCTACCTCACTCCTCATGTGCTATAGCCAAATGTATATTTTGATATTTGTATGTATACAAATATCATTTCCCCATTTTTTGAGAATAATTCCCTTTTTATACTGATCATTTCTTCAAAATTGTATCACCAGCGCCATATCTTGTCATTTTGTTCAATCATCATTTGGACAAAAATTCTAAAAAGGCGATTTATTCAAATATATCCTTGAACTTGAGCGTATTCTAAACAATTATTCCACTTCAGATTCTTGCATTATCTAGAAACTCCTAGAGTAATATGCAAAACTTCTATTGTGAAAACATTACTAGTTCATTCATCATTATGTCAATGCAACATGCTTGCAATCAAATCGTAATAATGGACAAGAATGGAATTAAACTTGAGTTCAAAGTAAATCATCAAAAGAACAACAATGGCCATTAATATGGGAATGTATATCTTGAAAAAGAAGGGATAATTCAAAGATAACCCATTTGCTGAAAATGAAGACTAGGTACCCTTGTTATCGCAACCTGAGCTTCTCTGTACGAACTTCTTGAAGACCAATTCAAACTCGACATGTGTTTAAAAGATCAGAAGCACTTTATCAACGCCCCAAGATGCAACATACCCCCTTCATGGTTAATTCAAGTATAGCAAGACCACCGCCTTCTCACTTTGGATCCATATTTGAGCCGCCCTTTTCGGGTTTTTAACTCAAATCCTCTTTGGTCACAAGTCGCCCTTTGCGGGTTTTCACCTTGGCCTCTCCTTTTTCTCTTTTTTTTTTATTATTGAGTCTCAAAGCACCCTTTGCGGGTTTTCACTTTGGCCTTTTTTTTTGAAAGTCTCAAAGCGTCCTTTGCGGTTTTTCACTTTGGTCTTTTTTTTTGAAAGTCTTAAAGCGCCCTTTGCGGGTTTTCACTTTGGTTTTTTTTGAAAGTCTCAAAGCGCTCTTTGCAGGTTTTCACTTTGGTCTTTTTTTTTAAAGTCTCAAAGCGCCCTTTGCGGGTTTTTACTTTGGCTTCCTTCCCTTGTTAAGTGTAGTACTTTTTGATTGAATCTGAGTTCACCGGATTAGACAAATTTCTTCCATCCATTTCGGCCAGGATTAATGCACCCCCAGAGAAAGCTTTCTTCACCACATAAGGCCCTTTCCAATTCGGCATCCATTTTCCTCTGAAATCTTTTTGTATGGGAAGAATCTTCTTCAAAACCAAATCTCCCTCATGAAACTCTCTTAGGCGAACCTTTTTGTCATAAGCTCGCATCATTCTTTTTTGATACATCTGTCCATGTTGGCCTTTAGCCTCTTTTGCTCAATCAAATTCAACTGATCATATCGAAACTGTATCCATTCTACTTCATCTAACTTCAATTCTGACAAAACTTGAAGGGAAGGTATCTCCACTTCAATGGGTAGAACTGTTTCCATTCCATAAACCAATAAGAAATGTGTTGCCCCAGTAGAAGTTCTGACAGATGTTCGATAAGCATAGAGGGCAAATGGCAACTTCTCATGCCAATCTCTGTAAGTTTCGGTCATTTTCCCCACAATCTTCTTGATATTTTTATTGGCTACTTCTACCGCCCCATTCATCTTTGGGCGATATGGTGATGAATTATGATGTCTGATCTTAAACTAACTGCAAACCTCTACTATTGTGCTATTGTTCAAATTCAATGCATTATCAGATATGATCCTCTCAGGCATTTCATAGCGACATATAATTTCTTTCTCTAAGAATCTACTGACTGCTGATTTAGTTATATTGGCTTATGAAGCAACTTCCACCCACTTGGTAAAATAATCAATGATCACAAAAATGAAACGATGCCCATTTGAAGCCTTCGGTGAAATTGGCCCTATGACATCCATGCCCCACATGGAAAACGGCCATGGGGAAGTCATAACATGCAAATGTGAAGGAGGTACATGAATCTTATCACATAAATTTGACATTTATGACATTTCCTGGCATAATTGATACAGTCTCCTTCCATTGTTGACCAATAATACCCAAACCTCATATTTGTTTGGCCATCGTGAACCCATTAGTGTGTGTTCCACAAACACCTTCGTGCACTTCTTCCAAGATTTTCTTGGACTCCATGGCATCCACACATCTCAAAAGTACCCGATCCTTCCTTCTTTTGTACAGGATCTCTCCATCTAAAACATAGTCACAGGCGAGCCTTCTCAACGTTCTTTTGTCATTCTCCGTGGCTTGATTTGGATATTCACGATTTCTCACATATCGCCATATATCCTTATACCAAGGATGATCATCTCTTTCTTCTTCCTCTATATTATAACAATAAGACGGGGCCTCATAAATACTCATCTGAATGGGCTTCACATCTTCTTGTCTGCTTACTTTGATCATGGAAGCCAAAGTAGCCAAAGCATCTGCCATCTGGTTTTCATCGCGTGTGAGATAATTGAAAGTAATATCATCAAACTCTTCAACTAACCCCAACACCAGCCTTCTATAATTGATTAGTTTAGCGTCTCTTGTTTCCCATTCACCTCGAAGTTGGTAAATTATCAGCTCAGAATCTCCATATACTTCCAATGCCTTGATCTTGCGCTCTATAGTTGCCCTGAGCCCCATGATACATGCTTCATATTCTGCCATATTATTCGTACAATCAAAATCCAATTTACATATGAATGGATAATGATCTCCACCCGGGGATACTAGAACTGCCCCAACTCTATTACCCAGAGCATTTGAAGCTCCATCAAAATTCAATTTCCAAAAGTAACCTTTTATAGTGTCTTCTTCAGCAGCTGCCACATACACTGTCTCCTCATTGGGGAAGTCAAAATTCAAGGGCTCATAATCTTCTAGAGCTCGGCTGGCTAGAAAATCTGCTATTGCGCTCCCCTTTACAGCTTTTTGACTTATGTAGATTATGTCAAATTCAGAAAGTAAAATTTGCCACCTAGCCATCCTTCCATTCAAGGCGTTTGACTCCATCATATACTTTAAAGGATCCAACTTTGAGATTATCCAAGTTGTATGATACAACATATATTGCCTCAATCTTCGTGATGTCCAAACCAAAGCGTAACACAATTTTTCAATTGGCGGATATCTCAACTCACACTCAGTGAATTTCTTACTGAGGTAATATATCACCTTTTCCTTTCTTCCTAATTCGTCATGTTGACCAAGCACACATCCCATTAAATTACCAAGCATAGTTAAAAACAATATCAACGGCTTGTCTGAACTTAGGGGTGATAACACTGGAGGACTTGACAAATATTCTTTAACTTTATCAAAAGCCTTTTGACATTCCTCATCCCATTCTCCTGGGTTATGCTTTTTAAGAAGACGAAATATAGGGTCACACTTCTCTGTTAATTGAGAAATAAACCGCGCAATGTAATTTAGTCTTCCGAGGAAACCTCGAACTTCTTTTTGGGTGAGTGGTGGAGACAATTCCTGTATAGCCCGGACTTTGTCTGAATCAATCTCAATTCCCTTCTCACTGACCACAAAGCCTAATAGCTTTCCAGATCTAGCCCCAAAAGTACACTTAGTTGGATTAAGCTTTAACTGAAACCTTCTCAATCTCATAAACAACTTTCTCAATACTTCAATGTGCTCCTTTTCAGTTCGAGACTTGGCTATCATATTGTCAACATACACTTCAATCTCCTTGTGCATCATATCATGGAATAAAGTCACCATAGCTCTCTGATACGTCACTCCAGCATTCTTCAATCAAAATGGCATCACCTTGTAATAGAATGTGCCCCACAAGGTTATAAAAGTAGTCTTTCTCATGTCCTTAGGATGCATCTTGATCTGATTATACCCCGAGAAACCATTCATGAAGGAAAATAATGAGTAACCAGTCGTATTATCCACTAGTGTATCAATGTGAGGCAAAGGGAAGTTGTCCTTTAGGCTTGCCTTCTTTAGATCTCTATAATCCACAAACATTCGCACCTTGCCGTATTTCTTGGGAATAGGCACAACATTGGCTACCTATTCTGAGTACTTGATCACCTGAAGGAATCCCGCATCAAACTGCTTTTTGACTTCCTCCTTGATCTTTAAGACAATATCTGGCCTCATTCGTCGAAGTTTCTGCTGTAGTGGCTTGCAATCTTCTCTTATGGGAAGGCAATGTACCGCAATATCAGGACTTAAACCGGGCATATCCTGGTATGACCATGCAAAAACATCTTTGAATTCCTGAAGTAACTCAACAAAATCTCGCTTTGTCTCTTCAGCTATGCATGTTCCAAATTTTACAACTTTCCCCTCTTCCAAAGTCACCATGTCCACAGTTTCTTTATGAGGAAAAATCTGCTTTTCCTCTTGTTCTACCATCCTTAACAAGTCTGGAGATAAATCACAATCTCTGTCATCTTCAAAGTTCTGAGATTCCTCTAAACACATGTCTTGCTCGAATAGTAATTCTGAGTCAGTAACAGCGTCACTCATGATATTGATATCCCGGGACCTATTATAAGTAAAAAGAAAAAATAGAAAGAAAGAATGAATTTGATTATTATTGTTTTGTATGGTATGTTTATAATGAAATATAAGAGTGATTGAAGAAAGAATCATGATAATTATTTAAATAGAAAGAATAACACAATTGCTTGTGAAAAGAATAACATTTGCTCAAAATGATAGCAAAAAATGTACTTCATTGAAATAATGATGTTTGAACATGAGCCAATTTCACAAAGAAATCCCTATTGTCTCTAGGCTTAAAGCAACAAGTTTGATTTGAACATTACTCTGAGTAAGCTCTAAAAACTACAAGAAGGATCCTCTGCAGTCCAATTGTCTAGAATGCTCCCAAGCTCATATGGACGGATATTTGATGAAATCCCCTCTTCAATTGTCTCTTCAAATATGGAATTGATGTACATATTTCCCAATGCTTCTTCCATGCTTTCTTTCTCCAGCATTTCTTGTACAGGATAAATAATGCCCCCTGATACAAAAGACTTTGAGATATGAAGAATTATCATGGGCTCCCACTTGATTTCCCCACCACTCACTCGTGCTCTTCTTCTTTCTTGCCTTCTTTCTAATTCCTTTTTCTTTTGTCTTGCATCTAGTTTAAACCCCAAACCAAAGCGATCCTTTTTGCCTTTCAGCATTGGAACTGTGATTCTTCCTTGAAGGCATCTTCCAAGTCCCTTTCCTAGTACAGCTCCCCGGCCTACCATCAACTGTAAACCCATCATTGTAGTTTTGGACATTTTTGGCTCCAGAATTCTATTTCCCTTAGTGATGAATATTTCATTCACAAACTCCAAAGACCGAAAAGAACACTCAACGGCTTCCTCACCCGTCTCTACATACGGCGCATCACTGCTTACGGTCGCGATAATATCTTCTTCAGCATTTATTGTTACCAACCGCCCTTCTGGTACCAGCTTCAACTTTTGATGTAATGATGAAGGCACTGCCCCTGCCGAATGTATCCAAGGTCTTCCCAACAAGCAGTTGTAAGAGCGCTTAATATCCATTAATAGAAAATCTATCTCATACGTGGCAGGGCCAATCAACAAGGGTACTTCTATTCTCCCCATGACTCTCCTCTCTATGCCATCAAATGCTCGTACTATGTTCTGACATCCTTTTATATGAGAGTTATCCACAAGTAACTTTTTTAGTGTGGATAAAGGCAACACATTCAATGCTGAACCATTATCTACCAATACCTCTAGCAACGTGTATCCTTTACATCTGGTAGTTATATGCAAAGCTTTGGTAGATCTCATTCCTCCTGGTAGAATCTCATCATCATTGAAAAAGATAAAGTTGTCTGCACTTATGTTGTTAACCAACCGATCCAACTTATTGACGGAAATATCATTGGTTACATATGTCTCATTTAGTACCTTCATCAATGCACTCAGATGCACCTCTGAACTCAGGAGTAAAGCCAATATAGATATGTGGGCTGGCTGTTTACACAACTATTCCACCACACTGTACTCGCTATGTTTCAGAAATTTCAGGAATTCCCTAACTTCTTCTTCTTTCACTGGTTCATTAATAGGCACCCCAAGTTCGACTGTCTTTCCCTTCATTTGTTCAATCGTCAAATCTCTTCCTTTTACGGGCTATGTTTGAGCACTTGTCAAATCATATCGCCTTCTACTGCGTGTGTGAGAACCTATATGTTGGTCCTCCTTTAACAAGCCGACTGAACTCTCTTTTCCTGGAATTGTCACATTACAATCGTAGTTCCACGAGACTCTTTTACTATACTTATAAGAAAAAACCACTGGCTTCTAAATTATGATTTTTGGCGTCACCTGAACTCCGGCTTCATTCTTAGGACGCGAAATAATGACCACAGGATAATTGACTTTTGGGAAACTTGATACAGACTCTGACGCGTATATATATTCCTCCTCTGTAACCTCTTCATAAAACTCTATTTCTTTACTATCCATCAGGCTCTGAATAACCACTCTAAACCCTTCACATTCCTGAATTTTGTGTCCCTCTTTATGATGGAATTCACAATAATTCTCTATCCCATCATCATTTCCTTCTATGTTTGAAGTGACTAACCCCCTTCTTTCCATCTCTTTCCAAACTCGTCTCAAAGGAGTTTTTACTTCTGATACATCCATCTTGATCTTTTTTCTCATACCTCCATCTATTGCATTTACCCCGTTATCAGTATGATTAGGCAGCGGATTCTCAATATTGGGCGCATTATCGAATTTCACAATGCCCATCTAGATAAATCTCTCAACCAGCTTCTTAAAAGTGGTACAATTTTCTATCGAATGACCCACAATTCCTGCATGATACTCACATTGAGTGTTAGCGTCGTACCATTTAGGAAACGGAGGCTGTAATGGCTTTAAGTAAAAAGGTGCCACCACATGTGCATCGAACAAACTCTGATATAACTCTTTGTATGTCATGGGAATTGATGTAAATTGAATCTTCTCATTATTCTGCCTAGTTCCCGACTCCTGTCGTGATGAACCCTGACCGACAGTTACTGCTTTTGGTTGACTTACAGTAATAGACTTTGAATATCCCACGTTCGCATTGTTCACCTCATTCTCTTTTTTCCATGGCACGGACCTTTTAGCACTTTCTCCTGTATCTATCCCTCCATTTCTTATAGCATTCTCAATCATTTCTCCTGTCATGACCATATCCGCAAAGCTCCTCGTCGCACTTGCTAACATATGAGTAATAAACGGAGCCTTTAAGGTGTTAATAAAGAGCATCGTAGTTTCTTTTTCCAAGAGCGGTGGTTGAACTTGAATGGCCATTTCCCTCCACCTCTGCACATACTGCTTAAAACTGTCATTTGGTTTCTTCTCCATGTTTTGCAGAGTAATCCTATCAGGAGTTATGTCTGTCATATGGCTATATTGCTTCATGAACGCCTGTGCTAAACCTCTCCATGAATTAATTCTGTTTTGACTCAACTGATTGTACCATTTAGCAGCTACCCCTACCAAACTATCTTGGAAGAAATGAAACAACAATTGATTGTTATGAACATTCCCTATCATTATTCTGCAAAACATAGTGATATGAGCTCCAGGACAGCTCGTTCCATTATATTTCTCAAATTCTGGCATCCTGAACTTGTATGGCAGCACTAAGTCCGGGACCAAACTTAGATCTTTTGCATCAGTTCCCGAGTGTCTATCAATACATTCCATTGCTCTGACCTTTTCCTCCAGTCATTTACACCATTCTTCTAACTGCTTTTGTGACTCCGCCTTTGCCTTTTCCTCTTTCGCAACCTCATCCAAATCAGGGACCATTGGATTATTAGAGTTGTTACCAGGATTATAACCTGAACCAGCTTGAAAATTCATTGGTACTGAAACCCTGGCCTGAAACTGCTGAGGCCTGATCATAACAGATGGCTTCTGCAAATTAATCTCAGGTTGTGTCTGCACATGTATAGGAGTGAAGCCAGGAGAATATTGAGGGTCTTCATTATTTTCTCCCATATTATTCATAAGACCTTTTCCCTTATCCACTCTTCCTATCAGCAATTGGGATAACTGACTCATCATTTCTCTTTGGGACTCCATCATCTGTTCTTTCATTTCTTGCTGAATCTTAACCAGCTGCTCTTACATCTGTGACTACATTTGTTCTTGCATATCTTTTTGCATTTGTTCTAACTTTTCTAGTCTTTTTTCCATTGACTTAGTCTTTTTCCTCGTACCATAGGGATGCATATTTGGTGTGTTTTTGTTGGTTTCCAGATTACTGAAATAATTTTTAATTAATTAGAATCTTGTTATGACCTTTAATGCATATAATGTAATGTAATGCAAATGCATGAATGCAAAGGATGCATCAATTCTGATTCAATTCCTTTTAGAAAACTTTACTAGAAAATAAAATTCTTTACATAAAACTGAGTTACAAATACGACTTCGCCCTAACACTCAGGGCCTTAATTTTTCTAAGCAATGAAGCTAATTCTTGTCCCCTATCTGACTCCAACTTGTACTTTACACTTAATATGTTTGCTTGTACCGCCAATAACTGCAAGTAATCAGCTACTTCTCGAATTTGTGTTACAGCTTCTCCCATGATGTAATCCCTGCTTCTAACTTGGCCTTGAAAGTGATGAAGCTGATTCTTCTATTGCTCCACATTTTCCTCCAAGAACCCAATCCTCATTTCACAACTTTGCACTGTTGCCTCTAACTCTTCTATTTTCCCTTTCATCTCCTCGATCTTACTTAAGCTTGGTTTCAACTCTGTCACAGAATTGCGATTCCGGTATAAACATAGTGATCTCTCAAGTTCAGCTACTCTGGCTCTTAATTCATCTTTTTCATTCTTACTCTCCAATAGACCTCTCTCCAAGGCCTCATTCCGAGCTTGAGCCTCCTAGAACTTCTTTTCCCATTGAACTGCCTTAGCCCTTTCTTCTCGAACCTCTTGGCACCATTATTCTGAAGTCTTTCATAATCCAGCAGTCCTCATTGAGAAGCGTAGTTTCTTATAATCTGTCTTCAACCTTTCCAAATCTTCCTCAACTTTATTCTTTCTTTTCTGTAACTTTTCTGCTTCTGACTTTTGAATCTCTACATCTAGCTTCAAGTGCATCTTTTCTTCTTCCAACTGCTCGATCTTCTTCCCAAACTCAGAACTTTTCTTCTCAAAGTCTTGTTTTATAATTTTCAACTCTGACGGGGAAATTTGTAACTGTTCCTCCATTGATTGAGTGCTTTCTAAACTTGGTTTAGGAATATTATCATTGACCCTTTTCCTAAACCATCCATTGTATTCAGGTGTTACCATGGAACTAATATCCAACCTCTTCATCCAGTGCGTTTACCTCCAAGCATAAAATAATTCCCGAACCTTCTTCCTATAGTGGTCTCCTTTATATGAGACTTCACACTGAGCCAGCCCGTATGTCGTAGGTATGAACTGCCTCGATTTATATTGCCTTAATGCAAGTAAAGGAGTATATCCAGTAGCTCCCCAAATTCCTAACAATGGCACCCAATTATAATTCCCACATTGATACAAAATTTCATTAGGTACCATCCAGAAAGCTCTCCACTCTACATCATCCTCCTTGAGATTTTGGAGAATTTTCATCCATTTCTCTTCTGAAATATCATCTCTCCTTTGCATAGCCATCTCTTCTTTTAATGGAGAGTAATCTTTGGAGAAGACCCGGTAAGAAACCTTATTCACTTTCCAAAAATGCCCGTGAAACCATACCATCAATAGTTGTGCACATCTAATAAATCGACCTTCACCTGTCCTTCGACACATACTCAAAGATCTAAACATCTCGGCTAGTATTGCAGGTACAGGTGTAACTCCCTTCTGGAGACGATCAAACAAATCAGTAACTGCCTCATCAACATGCCTTAAAGCCTTAGGAAAAATCACCAGTCCATAGATGCTTAAGGCAAAGATATCAACCCTTTTCTTTTCATCCGGATGCATCAAAACCAAATCTCTCAAATTTTCCCAGGGAATACACTTACTATCCCCTTTCTGTTGAATTTGAGCAGTGACCCATGACTCACTCATCCCCGAAATATTCACCAACCTCTTCGCAAAAGTTTGACAATTAGAAACCTTAGTATAAGTTTTTCTGACTTGAGCTTTTGGACTCCTCAACAAAGTAGTATATTCTTCCAAGGTAGGAACCAAATCTACTTCCCCAAAAGTGAAACAATTATAAGCAGAATTCCAAAATTGAGTCATACCTCGGAACAAACGCTTATCCACCTTAACATCGAGCAAGTACGGTATATCACCATAACTCTGGTAGAACAATTGCTTAGTGCCCTTATCCCAACGAATCCATATATCCTTCAACTCCTGCAGCTCATTCTGTGTTACATTGATGCGAGTAAAGTTCTGCAACTCTGATGTATATCCTTCTGTCAGGCTATCCCCTTTCTCTGTTTGTAACTTTCTCTGACCATGTACGGACGGCCGCATTATCCTAAACTTTACTAAGAAATTCATTCTCCATGTTAAACTTTCTAACTTAATAATCGAATACGAACCAACACCTCCTTTAGTAGGCAATGTCATGTAAAACACAATCAAAACAAAACACAAGTTAGTATCAAATATAAGTGATAAAATACAAGTATAACAACAAAGATAATCATAACACACATATGGGCAATGACTAAGGCTTGACGCAGCTCTACCTAAGGATAGCTCTTAAGGTTCACTATATGTAGCTCAGTTCTAGAGTAAAGGTACCCGAACCAACATATTCCTCAATCCTCACCCATTATAGGCTCATATGGATCGAGTTTGGTTTAGGGGAATATATTTCCCTATGACCATGCGGAGATGAAAATCTCACGAAATCATAGGTACGGACGTATCCCGGAAGCAATCCACTAGCCCATACGGAGGTGAAAACCTCACGAAAGCATAGTTTCTTAGTCCCACTTAACAGGTATAACCACAGCGGTCATGCAATGCAATGCCATATTATTCTACCAAACTCGTACTACTACAATCATGCCGAGAAATGCAATTTAAAAGAAACATGATTTTCAAAAACAAATTTTCAACTTTTTGACAAAAAGGACAACAAACAATCAATTTTATAGTCCGACTCTCTTTGTTCAATCCCCAGCGGAGTCGTCAAGCTGTCAAAACCCTTTTTATTTTGAAAACAATGGGGATCAACTTTTGAAAACAAAAATGTGGAGTCGCCACCAATCTCTTGGTTTAGGTGTGATTAGGCTACCTACTAAAATGTTTTGTTCCATTGAAAATAATTTTGGTTTATAAAATCAAAAATCAAATGGGTTCAGGAGTCGGTTACGCATGAGGAAGGGCGAGCACCCTCATTACGCCCAAAAAATTGGTACCATATTGACTCGATGCTATCCTTATATCAAAATTTTTTAAGGGAAAAAAAAACTTTCAGAGCATGGTTCTTCAAAATGTGTAAATAATTTAAGTTAACTGTCAAAATTTCCTCGTCTCAAAGATATGCAGTATCATACCCAGCACGATTGGATACGATCCTTTATACCTTTAAAAATACGATTGATTTTTGACTTTTGAAAACTTGTACACTAAAATTATAAAAGGTTATCCAAATATTTAGTTCACTGAAAAAATCATACCCAGCACGATTGAGCACGATTTCTCGAATTCCCAAATATTGGATATTGCCTTATTTCAAATTTTTGAATAATAAGGAAAATTGAAAATTCGCTCAAACACGTTTATTTGTTTTAAAAAAAAAGGTAGAACACTTAATGTATTTTATCGAAACATTTACATAGAAAAGGATCAATGAACAGGAAATAATATAGTACAATAAGCCACAAATTAATAAATCCAACAATTATGTACAACGATTCTAAGTAAAATATAACCAAATTCTTAATCATGAATGGAGAACAATTGATAAAACAGTGACTAAATAATATACCACAACAACAACCCACAAAACATGTACAAAATAAAGCGGAAATTAGCAAATGATGTGGTATAAGACAATTTTATAATAATTACGAATTAATGAATACATAATATACATACTATATGAGTAGATTGATTTACATAAAAACTAGGAATATAATTATTGAAATAAAACATTTGAATCAAATAATATGCAAAATATTTTAAGCGCAAATTGATTTAAAAATTGACAATATGCATGATGGCTTAAATAATATATAAAACATAAAAGAATAATAAAACACATAATAAGATATAATGTATATGATAAATTCATAAAACATGTATATAAATAGATTTTGGGAATAATTATAGCATGAAATTAATAATGTATGAAAAATTAAATAAATATATAAATTATACATGTAACAAATTCTAAAAATATAATCATGTATGTAAAAGATAAAAAACTATATTTATAAAACACCTAAATCTAGTGATGTATATTTATAAAACTATATTTATAAAGGGAATTTTGAAACAAATGACGTATAACATAATTTTACATGTAACAAATTGATTTGGATTGATGGCACATATAAATAATACATACATAAGGATAATAAAATATGAAAGCGGACACAATAAATAAATTGTATGATTTAAAATATTATTTTTAGAAGAAACGCATTATACGCACAAATAATTTTATAAAAAAATATAAGTACATAAAAGAAATATTAATATGAAATCAATAATGTGGACTATAGTAAAATAATTTAATATGGGTTATATACATGTGAAGACACTTTTTAAATAATTGAATGTTAAAATAACATGGAATAAAAATATGAATTATAAAATTAACTTAATTTTATCATAAACTATACACTTAATGAAACTAAAAAATAGTTAAATACAAATTTACTAAAAAATTATATGTATAAAAATAACATGGCTTTAATAATGTATGTAGATTAAATACAAATATTAAATATATGCTTAATAATTTATATGACACATAAAATAGTCGAATTCCTAAAAAATAGGATATAAACACTAAAATATGTGGATGAATTCAAAAGAAATAACAAAATAACATGAAATTAATAGCATACATAAACTAAAATGAATAAAACATCAATTATTAAAATGATAGAATAAAAGAGGAAAGATTATAATAATATTTTTTTAAAAAAATTAAATTACGAAAACAACATGAAATATCCCAAACAATAATCAAGCATGCAGAAAAAATGTATGTGCAGTAAAAGACTTAATTGAAACAAAATTAAAACAAAAGAAACAATCTACAAATAAGATAATTGTAAAATAGGATCAATGTGCCATGTGCACAAATATGTGAGGACTGGAATTGGAAATACCCCGAGCCCGAAACGCTGTACTGAACCGCAAACCAAAATGAAAAAACACACAAATTCTAGAGCCAAATTTTAAAAAAACAAAGTAAGCAATCAGGACGCAATTGAAGGCTTCGCGCGGAAGGAAGGATCCAGTGCAATTTCCCCATTCACACAAAAAGGCGCAGATTCGACTTGCTTGTCGGGCCAACACGCGGATCTTCAATGTTGTAAATGGTGCCGTTTCCCTTTACAAATAGGTTAAGCTTTGTTCCTTTCTTTTCTTTTCAAATGCCCACTAATTTTAGCAAAAACCAACAGCCCTAAAATTAAATATGCTAGGGTTCTTAGCATTCGCCGAATTCCCCATTTTGTTTGGTAATTGACGATGAACCAACAGTGATCAGATTCAACACACGCCCATGAAAATTCTGTAAATCACTCTTTCCTTTTTCTTTTTTTTTAAAGAACTTTTGAACTAATATTTTTTTTTTAAAAATGAAAATTAAAAAAATGAATCCAACATCGTTCGACCCTCGCCCGTATCTATATGTGATGTTTGGGCTTTCATCGGCGTCGATTCAGGTATCCCCTCTTCACGTTTCTATATCGAAATTGCAAGCTAATCAAAAGAAACACAAAAATAAATTTGGGAAATCACCTTTTGACAATTTTTCTACTCTCTGGTATTCAATGTGCGTGCGTGCTTGCGTAAAAATACAAAGATGAAATCAACGGCTTTTTATAGCCAGATTTTTAGAATAAAAAAATAAAAATAAAAATTACATTTATTTGTTGTATTCTTGTAGTGGTTCTTCTGGTGTATTCCTGTACAGACTCGGCCGTACGAAGGAGCGAGGAGACATGTGAAGGAGGCCGTGCGAGGAGCCACTCGTGGGAGCCCCAACTCTCTGGCCTATTCCAGAAGCTTCTGGTGCTCTCATCTGCTGTACTCTTTTTTTGGTTGTTTTGGGTCTCGGGTTTGGGCTATTAGAATTGGGTTTTATGATTATTTAATTAGGTCGGATTTTATGTAATTGGGTTAAGGGATTTTGGGGTGTTTGTTTAATTGGGTTAGAAAATGTATTTGGGCTACCTTTAATTTAGTTTATTATTTGGGCCTGATGGTGTGTAAAACTTGGACATTATTATGGATATTTGGACTTTAATTTTTTAGTTTATTTTGTGTTTATTGTTTTTTTTTTTTGGTTTTTGGTATAAGCCCGGACAAAAATTAGGCCTTATAGTGATGATTTCTTATTAGTGTCAACAAGCGATAACTCCAAGCTCATGTCTAAGTGGATCCTAGATTTAGGATGTTCTTTCCACATGTGTCCCAATAGAGAATGGTTCTCCACATACAGTTTGGTTAAAGGTGGAGTTGCACGCATGGGAAATGATTCATTTAGTAAGGTAATTGGTATTGGTATTGGTATTGGTATTGTTAAAATTAAGATGCACGATGGGATGATTAGGACACTCTCAGATGTCAAGTATGTAACTGATTTACGAAATAATATCATCTCCTTGAGTATTTTAGACTTGAAAGGATACAAAATTAACATCGAGTCGAGCAGTATTAAAGTATCTCGTGGAACTCTCATTTTGTTAAAAGGAAAAATAACCGACAATCTTTATATTCTGAAAGGTTCTACAATGACCGGTGAAATAGGACGTCCCTCGTCCGTTACGGAGTTGAAGTCAACTTGTTTGGAGCGGAGGCAACTTGGTCATAGGAGGGAAAAAGGTATGACCGTTTCATTGAAGAGAGGTTCTCTTTTGGATGCAGGTTTTGAAAAGTTAGGGCACTGTGTTCGTGAAAATCAGACCAGGGTTAGTTTTGATTTGACAGGGTTACTTTTGATTTGACAGTGTACAAGTCGAAGGCTAGAAGTCATCCAGTTTCTAAGCACAAATTCGACTCAGTTAATTCCCTGCATAGTTCAAGATACGCTCATGGCGAGCTTTGGCAAAGATGACGTTGTGAAAATATGAGTCAAGATGGAGATTTGTTAAATATGACTCTTATTTTCAGTCAAATTTGAAAAATAATCTTTCAATTAAACTTTGTTTACTTGTTTCAATCAAACACTGATTAGTTTAGATTATTTTATTATTATTTGACCTATGAATTTAGCCTATAAATAGGCTCTTTTACAACCTTAGAAATATGACACCTATTAGAGATTAGAACTCATAACACATTTAGAGAATTTTGTGTTTATGTTTTGAGGGTTCTTTGTTTTCGAGTTTTCTGGGTTTAGTCTTTATCTCCATCTTTTGTACTATTCGATCTTTTGCCATTATAGTAAAATTATCTTTGCCTGTGGTTTTTTATCCTCTTTGGAGGGGTTTTTCCACGTTAAATTTGTGTGTTCAATTTCTTAATTTATTCCACTATTTTTCTTGTTCGTTGCTTAATCGGGTCAATCCTAATAGATGTTATTTGGTATAATAAGATAACTGATAATCTTATGCCCTAATAAAGAAATGAAAATGCAATGTTTGATACTTATGAATCAAATAACTATAAATGGAACTTGTGAATGAAATCACTAAAGAATTATGGCTAAAAGAGTATACGTTTGATTAAGTATTTGAATTCTCAATAGAAATCTCGAACATTAATCTTCATAATATGATTGTCTAAGAAATCATAAAAGGGTAAGTTAAGCCATTAAGATTCGATAATAAGAAATGAATTCTTTTGAAATATTAATAATACATGCACAAATGGAGTGTAAATTCCATTCACTGAAGCTGCCAATTTTCTAGAAAATTAGTCAACTTGCTACAACTTTTTGGATGAGATCTAGGTATTTCTAGGTTGAGATGCTCCATAGCGTTTGAAGATCTATCTTTTAGCTCCGAAACAAAGTTTGAATCACTCAATTTCAAGTTTGGGAGCTCAAGTTATGACTGTTCTAGTGAAGACTGGACGAGCAGAATTTCTAGACAAAATTATTACAAAAATTATGAGTTTCAAGATTTTCATTCAAGTTTAAATCATATTGTGTTCAATTTTTAGGCTTTATTTTTATTATATATGACTCAAATATTATATTTATTATTATTTATTTATTCTAAATTTTGTATTTTTTTAAGTATCTTAAGTTATTTAGGAGTTTTATGTTTCTTAATCAACAAGAAAGTTTCGTTTAAAACTACTTCTTATTTAGATCAATTAGAGTTTTTGTATAGTTGAGAGTTTTATATGGATGTACCTAGCTAGCCTATATAAAGGCCTATTCATTATTCATTAGACACACAATTGTTTTATTCATTAATAAAACTTCCAACTCTGGGAGTTAATTTCTTTGTGCAAGATTACTTTATTGTGATTTTTAGAAGCAATTTTCTTCTTGATTTTCTTCTTGATTTTCTTCAAGGAGTTGTGAGAATTCATTCTTCATCCTTCAAATTGCCAAGGATTATTTCTTAGAGGGTTGATTAAAGTCATTAATTGAATTTGTTGGTGTTTATACTTCAAAAGGTTCAATTGGCACTTATTCATCTATCCGCTGGTTTATTTTATCCATCTTACACTTTTTTTATTCTATATTTTCTTTATTTAGTTATTATTTTTAATATTTATTATTTATTCTTAAATTTATTATTTTTCTTTTTTTTGTTCTCCTAAAACTATTTGGTTTCTTCTTTTCTGGTTAGATTCGAACATTTCTTTCTCAAGTCAAACAACATGAATACGATCTTTTTTCGCTCCCCTCCCTTATCAATTAAAATTTGGGATGGGTGAACCTTCTGATAGATATGACTAAGGGGCTAAACATTAATAACGAAAAGAATTAGTATGATTATCCTTATATACTTGCTAAGCTCATCGAGCTGACGTGTTAGTTGTTTTAATGTGTAAGTCTTGGATTTATCAAGAAGATTGAGAATTCAGTTCAGGAGTATCGCATCACCATTTGAACCTAAAGTTATAATTCTTTTGATATTTATTTGATATAAGTGTTTTTGGACTATTTTTTCCTTCAAGGGGTTAGGTTTCAATACCCTTAATAAAAGTATCAGAGCAGGACAAGTCATAGCTAAAAAACTACAGCTTTCAGCTCAAGTGCTGATACAAAGGGTCTATGTATCGAAACTTATGCCTAGGTATCGGTACATAGATAATATGTATTGATACATAGGCCTTAAACTTGGGCCATTGTATCATCTCGTGAATTTTGAGCCTATAAAAGCCCTTTTTGGTCTCAAACACTTTCAATCTCCTACGAAATTATTATAATTGGTTTTAAAATATTTCTAAAGCCCTCTAATGGTTTCAAATTATTTTTTATTATTTTATAAAAATGGTTTAAGGTTTGAAATTTTTAAGGATCCTAAATTTTTGTTCCGTTTGTACTTCAGTGGCATCTTTCATTCATATCGTACGCATAGACATGTAAAAGGTGTTGCATTTACTTTAAATTGAAATATTTTATTTTCTTCATTGAAATATTTTATTTTCTTATTCACTATTGGGCATTATAAATTCATCAGTATTTTGATCATATCTTGGCATTTTGTTTTATTATATTTAGCCAAGTTAATTAGATTAATTGTTCAAATTCAATTTTTTTGTTGCTTTAGTTATTCTTTTATATGCAAATGCATATGCATGTTTATTTAACTTCTTTAATAATCATTTTTTTCATTTTACTATAATGTTTTGCTTATATGATTTATTTTGTTATGGTTGAAGTGTTTATTTTGTCAACCATTCCTATTTATCTTCATATTTTTAGACTTAATTTCATTCTAGTTTTCTTTGGATTTGGCTTCGGTTTAGTATTAGTATTTAGATTCTTTTATTAGAGTTAATTTTGTCTTAATCTGAGCATTTATATTTTTTTCTTATCTAGAATTAATTTTTTTTTAATCCTAGAACTTAGGTTTTCATTAGATTTGATTTGTTTTAAAAGTTAGATTTTAATATTCATTATGTAATAACTTGTTTTTCAGTTGTATCAGAAATAGTGGTTTCGGACCATAAATCCAACGAGTAAGTTCGTATAATTAGTATTCAAATTATACGAGTTAATAATAAATTTATATTGAATTTTGATTTGATGAATTTAAATTGATTGAATTAATGGTTACTATAAGTGGCATAGTTCAAAAGTTAAGTGGTTGTTGAAAATGAGGTATTGGGGCCTCGTTTTCGTAATTTAAGGCCGTAAATATTTTATATTTTTATTAAATATTTAAAGAGTCGTATTATAGGTGAATTGAAGTTTGGTCCGAAAATTTTTACGATTGGTTGGTTAATTAAGATAAAAGGATTAAATTGTAAAATAGGTAAAAGTTAATTGCAACAGATTTAAAATACTAAAGGGACCAAAATGGTGATTAAACCATGGTCAAAAAGTCCAAGCAGTGGTGACATGATTAAATCCACAACTTTTGGGCTATTTGCTCATTTAGTCCTAATTAGTTTAGGGTTAAATTGAAATAAAATTTAATTAGTTTAAAATTTAATATAATTGAAGGGTCAATTGTGCAATTAAACCTTCTTTAGTTGGTTACTATACCATACATTTATATTATGGACAATTTTGGATGTATGAGAGTGATTTTTAAGTGTAAATTAAAGGTTAATTTTGTAAATAAGTAAATAAGTTAATTAAAATGAAAAGATTTCTAAATAAGTCATCATCTTCCTTTCTTTTCTTTTGGGAATCGAATAGCCATGGATATGGTGGAGCAAGCTTTCGGCCAAGCTTGTGGTGCTTTGTTTTTTAGGTAAACCTTACTTGTTTTTAGTAATTTTTATGTTTTTGAGCTTGTATTAGCTCGATCTAGCTAATCCGATGACTAATTTGTAAAACTGTTAAGCTTTGTGAATTATGCCATTGATGTGTTGTGTATATTCTTGAAGTTGTATGATGGATTGCTAAGTTTGTTTGTTAAATATGACTATTTTGTAAAGTAATTTTTGTTAATTTTAATGTTAAAGGACTAAAATGTTAAAGTGATAAAAATGTAAGGACTTGAGTGAAATAACTAAAATTATGGGCTGTAATGAGACCTAATACCATTCAGCAGAATTTGGTTTTAATGAAAATTGGTTAAATTGCAAGTTTTGAACTTAAGGATTAAATTGAATAAAAGTAAAATGTTAGGGATAATTTTTTAAAAATGGCTAAAATAACTAAATTGTATAAAATGAGTTAATTTTGTAGTGGAATTAGTTAATTGAATGAAATTATTATTTTAGATCAAGAACGAATGGAAAATTGAGGAAGAGAAAATTGCATGTACTTTGTCGTTGTTGTAGTTTAGTCTGGTCAGTTCGTTCGGTTTAATTTAAGTACATTTTTAAAGATATTACATAAACCTAATTACATAATGTTGGATTATAATGATGTGTATAAATGAAAATGGAAATAATGAATTGATACAATGTTGATCACTGATTGAGATACTCTGAAATGTTACTGTAAATCAGTCCTGTAAGTTCATACTATAATTTAATGTTTATAAGGATTCTTACGTATTACATGTTTATTATAATTAGATCTAATATTGTACATAACTAATGAATAATTTATAATAATAAATGAATATTGTCAGTACGTGATGTACTTGAATACCAGGCTTTGTGCCGGTGTTATTTATTGGGCTCTATGCCAAGTAGACCTTGTGCCGGTGTTGTCTTCCAGGCCTTGAGCCGGCGATCATTTAGCAGGTACTATGTACCGATGATATAGATCGTAACGATGGCTTGAGATCCTGCTTATGTTGCGGATTCTCCGCGACTTGTGTGAGCAGCATTGTGAATAGGGGATTAATTTTAGGTATTATGTACCGGTGATACAGATCGTAATGATGGCTTGAGATCCGGCATATGTTGCGGATTCTCTGCAGCTTCTATGAGCAGCATCGTGAGCTGAGAATTAATTAGTAGGTACAATGTACTAGTGATACAGTCTGTGACAATGGCTTGGGATCCTGCATGTGTTGCGGATTGTCTACAACTTGTATGAGCAGCATCATGAGCCTGGGATTAATTAGTATGTACTATGTACTGGTGATACAGGCCATAACGATGGCTTGAGATCCTGCATGTGTTACGGATTCTCTACAGCTTGTGTGAACAGCATCGTGAGCCGGTTAAAGTTTTAAAGTTAACTTAAATAAGCGATACCCTTTAGATTACGTGAAATGAGATATTATTAGAACGATGACTTGGTTTATAATCATTTATCATGTGGCATTTTTATTTATATGAATTATATAAGTATAAGTGCTTTCAAAAAGTTGAAATGGTAGTAATATGAAATATGATTTGAATTATTGTACTGGGCAATACTTAACTAATATTAGATGTGATTGACAGGAATTCTGATAATAACCTTGTGATAAGAACTTGTGATAAGAACTTTGTTCTTTAATCTTGTTATTTGATTTGTTGTCATTAAATTTGGTAAGAACGAACTTACTAAGCTTTACGGAAGCTTACTCATTTTATTTGTCTTATTTTTCTTGTACATACGTTTTGTAGATCAAGAGATCGAATTAGCTCGTAGAATCACACTATCTGGGGATCATTTGGTAGCTTTTGAATACATCTTGACTTATATGGCATGTAATAGGAGAAATTGATTATATTTGTAATGGTTAATAAGTACTTATTGGAATTGATGTTAATGTGCATATGATAATGTGGTATAAGTAGCTAAGTGAGGTGCATACTTGATTTTATGGTATAGCATTTTGAGATAGAAAATAAGTTATTTGAATGTGCTTATCGCTTGTATATTTAGGTAAGGAAATGAATTGTAAAAGTACTTGCAAATGTGGTGTCTTGGATGACACATTGGTTAGACCTTGGGCAATTAAAGATTTGAACTTAGACCCAGAAATAGCCAAGAAAGAAATATTATTTCAACTCTAAGAGTTGGAAGAATTATGTTTCATGGCTTATGAAAACACTAAACTATATAAAGAAATGAGCAAACTTTAGCATGATGCTAAAATAAGAAAATGAGAATATTTTTCTCGAACAAAAAGTCCTCTTATTTAATTCGAGGCTAAAATTATTTACTGGCAAGTTGAAACCAATATGGACTGGCCCATACACTATAAATCACATCACATCTCATGGGGCAATGAAACTTTTTGGGAATGGAGGACAACCTTTTCTCGTAAATGGATAGAGAGTAAAACATTATTTTGGGGGAACAGCGAAAGTAATCGACACGTAAGCCTTACAATGCAAAACTTTATGGAGTCAATGTGGAAGTGAAGAAATCATGGGGAATAAATGGGAAACGAATGGAGAAAGTGTATCAACTAAAGATCTTGAGGCAAAAAAAAGCACGATAGAAACTGTCTTCCGTGTCATGACAGAAGCCTTGCATGTCATGACAGAAGCCTTGCATGTCACGACACTGAACAAAATTCAGCATAGATAAACTGTCCTTGACGTCGCAACAACAAAAGGGGGTGTCACGATACCCCTGGGTTACCTACAGTCCGAATTTACTAACTTCTAACATGTTTATAGTAGAATTTTTGTAGATTTAAAATTCTTTAAACTCCTTACTGATCATGAATAATACACTTAACACAACTTTAACTCTCATTCTTATAATCATCTTCTTTTAAGGATTAATAGGCCACACAATCTCTTCTTCCTTTCCCAACATTGCGAAAATAGCAAGATTTCTCTATCACTATTTAAAAAGCTCAATAATCCCAAGAACGAAATACTATAGCATATTCAGGTTTGAGTAATTAAAATTTCTTGTATAACATCATGAATACATCAGTTGAATTCCAAGAAAACAACATAGACAAATGTTTACAATAGTTGCGGCCCTATACATTCATTCAAGAGCAGGGGTTTGACCAGATAATGAGAAACTGTAAAGGAGTGTGGGAAATTACAACAGAAAGTGAATGGAATAACCTCTGCCTGCCACCTGAAGAGTCAACAATAATACCTATTATGCAGGAATTTGATCTCACATTAAAAGAAGAGAAGCGATAAAGACCATACTATGAGCTGCGAACATATGTCAAAGTCAAAAGGGTCAATGTTCTGGTAACTAAAAGAAGTGTTTGTCAATTTTATGACACTCCTTATTATTACCGTGATTAATTGCACAAGACAGATCTCAAAGAATTTAAAAATGTAGACATGAAAGAGGTTTTGAGATTTTTAACAGAAGGGAAAGAAATATGGACATATCGAACAGGAATAGAGATATCTAAGACATTCAATCTGTAACAGCTCAATTTTTCAATGATGTCGAAAATAGTGGTTTGAGGCCACCAAATCCGGCGAGTAAGTTTGTAAATATTATTTTTAGTATTTACGAGTCAAATATCATTTTAAAAAGGTTTTTGAATTGGTAATTTATGTTTTATAATGATTTATTAGGTCAAGTGGTTTTAGAAAGTGAGGGATTGGGACCTCGTTTCTATAAACCAAGTTGTAAATATTTATAAAAATATTTACGGAGTGTCATTAAGATGGTATTGAAATTTTTTTGAAAAAATTTAACGTTTCGATAGTTAATTAATTAAAAAGGACTAAATTGAAAAAGGTGCAAAATTTGTTAACTATAATTTTAAGTGATTTAATGGCTTAATTAATAAATAATGAAGGACTTACGAAATAAATAAACCAAAATTAAAAAGATGAGGCAGCATATGAAAAGAAAATAATAAAATAAAAGTATTCAATGGCAAAATGGTAATTTTGATGAAATTAAAATAAAACAAATTGGATTTGGATAGTTTTCTAAACATTTCTTCTTCAATTTTTGGCCTAAAAAGCCATAGGAGAGAGAGCTTAAACTAGTTTTTTATACTTTTGCTTCATGTGAGTTTAATTCTTAACTGTTTCTCGTAATTTTTATGTTTTTGAGATTGTTACAATTAGGTCCAACTAAACCGTACCTTTGTTTTTGATTTTATTAAAACTTTTGGAAGTTTTCATTGATAAATATTAGATGTTTTTTTTTATGAATAACATGAATTTAAATCTTTGATTATGTTGTATAATGATTTTATAAAGTGGTTTTGTTAAATATTGATTTTATGATTAAATTGTGAAAAAGTTAAAATATTAGGGTTTGATAGTGAATTTTGGGTTTATTAAGGGCTGTATGAGGGCCTAGAATATTTGGATAGATTATTGATTGAGAAAATTAATTAATTTGATAGATAAACTAATTAAGGAATTAAATTGCAAAAATTGTAAAAGTTTGGGCTAATTGTGTAAATTCAAAAATAAAAGGGGATTAATTGTGAAATGAATTGGAAATGGAATATATGCTAATAAATGAATAATATTATATTTTAGATCAAGATCCCGTAAATACTCATGAAAAAGGAAAAATAGTGGAATAGTCCCTGAACTTCTATAATTACTACAATTCAATCCAGGTAAGTTTGTATGATTAAAAATTTAACATGTGTATAAATTGATGAATGGTATTATGTATTTATTCTATTGGTGGAAATGAATTGTTGTTGGAATTATAATATTGAACTGGATATTCGGTTTTATTGTTGGAATTGTAATACTGAATTGGATATTCTGTTTGAATTGAATGCGGGATTTGAGTACATTAGTAATTTGGTGTATGATGGTATTGGTGGGAGATATCAGCATTTTACCCAAGTAAACCAGGGTTCCGCATTTGTTGCGAACTCTTGTGTTTTACTTTCTGTTTGGCATAATTGGGTGGATCAGCTCTTACGAGCTTCTGTTCAACTTTCGAACTTCTGTTGACTTATTCGGGAGAACAAGCTCTTATGAGCTTTTGTTAACGATGTACTCTTATCCTTAAATCATTCTTCGAATGGAAAAATTTCAGTAAGGTGATTTATTTAATGAATTTGAAAGACATGTTATTTATTTTGTATTGATTTGAATACGGATGTATTTATCAATTGAAGTTGTGACTGACAGGAAGTTGACATGAATAATTTTATTTATTTGACTTGTTATAATAGGTTCGACAAGATTCTTATTTAACCCGCTGAACTTACTAAGTTTATTAAGCTTATTTGTATTGTTTAATGTCTTTATATATTTTCAGAAGGTTGAACGATCGGACCAGCACTCAAGTCACACTATCCAACTTATCTCAGTAGTTTTTGAAACGTTCAATACAGTTTATATAACATGTATAGGCTTTCGTACGGACTTAGTCAAAGTTTAGCTTATGAAAATATTATGAATAATATTTTGTTTATATAACCAACTTACATATTGGTATGAAATTAAGGTATGATTATGATGTTAGTATAAGTGATATATGTACGTGTTTAATTAAGTTATAGTGAACTTTAGTAACTTGGTTAGATAATCTAATTAGGTAAGGTTGGATACTTCGTTGACATTTTTCTAAGTTGTCATTTGAGGTGCCTAAGGGTAAACCAACTTAGTGATAAAGAAAAGGTAAGCACTCAAATAAGTTTTTCAAGAGTTGAAGATATTGGTAAGATAATTTAGTAAAAATGAGACACTTGTTAGGATTCAATAAGGCTATAGGTTATATAAATAGATAATCTAAATAGGATAAAGAGGCCATTCTTCACTCTTCTAATATTACTGTTTAAAGGGGCATGAAGGGAGATTTCTTCATGCTAAGACTAAAATCTTGGATGTCACCAGCGAATTCTCCATGACAAGGTAAGGTTTATAAACCTCCCTGTTAAGAAAACATATATCTGTAAGAGTACTTGGAGAAGATAGGACCCATACGAGTTTATAACTCAAAGAAAGGTTAGGGGTTAATAGATGAGTCTTAATGGCATTCCTCTATTCCATTAAGTAGTGGTTGCTGCGATACAAAGTTGGCTGATGGAACTATAGTTTAAGCTCCTACTCACAACCACCTAGTGAGTCTCTAGACTGGCTCTTACATGTATGTTGTAGTCTAGATATTTATGTGCTAATTGAGTAAGGTATGATACTATGCCTTTGATAAGAAAAGAAGTATATGCATGTAAAGTATGTCTGAAAGCATGATTGTGTTTATCATGAGTAAGTCACTACATGAATGATCTATGCATGAAGTTTAAGGGAATGTGTTACATGTCTGTAAGCATGAATGCGGCTGTTATGAAAAAGTCTGAAAGGAATAAGAGTCTGCATGAAGTATCTGAGTTTGTCTTTGGAGTCATCTAAAGGGGTTCGTCGAGACTATAAACATGAATATCTAATAAGGATAAGTCCATAGCCATGGCACTCTAAAGACCATATAATGTAAGACCATATAGTGTAAGACCTTGGTTGGGCCACGACATCATATGGGATATATAAAGGACAGTTGGGTGAGTATCAATGATGAGGGGAAAACCACACGATAGTGAGTTTAGGCAAATCCTTATCGACAAAATTATCAATTTCTGTATAAGTGAGCATTGGTGGTTATCTCTAAATTGACACCTTTATGGCGATCCCTGTTATATGGAAGCCTTTGTGGCTATCTCTGTTAAAAGGAATGCTCTATGGCTATCTTTGGAACGAATGCCTCCGCAGCGTAATCTAAAGAACTATTCTCGTGATGACCATTTGAAGACAATGCCTATGAGCGGACTCTAAATGAATGATGAACATAAGATTCTGAGACTTGGCAAATGTGGATGAGTTTGAAAAGAAACTCCAGTATAGAAAGTCATGGTGGAGTCTGTACAATTGATTGGGTCAAAGTTATGAATGAGAAACCAATGACGAGATTCCCGAATAAGGGCTTAGGTAAAATAGGGTTTTCTCGTTAAGTTCTATCGAACTTGCCCCTCTATGTTTTATGTTTCAAGTAAAAGAAGTGCTAGGAAGGACGATGCCAAAGCTATGCCAAAGGAGTGGCGAAGTGGGCATCCATACATACAGAGCGGGGGTTGCTCAGGCGTGTTAAGCTCGATAGAAATGTTTTTTGTACAAGTCTAGAACATTGGTTTGTAAGCTTTATAGAGTGAATAGACCGCATTGGTCAATAAATAAAGTCAGCAATAGTACTTAGAGGTTGAGTAAGGGAGAAACATTGCAAGCCAATTTGATGTGTAATTATATTTGTAAGTTATGTACACGTTGCTCGCCAAGACGTAACTTTGTTGGGTAGTATTATTAATAAGGTGTATTTCTTTGTAAAGTTTCATGTTGTAAGTATGTTCAAGTGTGTAATAGTAATGTAACACCCAAGATCTAGATCCGGTGAATCAGGTCAGATTGAAAGCGTTACACTTACCAAACAAGAATATCCCAATATCAACCATTAAAATACAATACCACAGCAGGGTATCAAATGACCAAATATGCACATCTAAATATCTTCAAAAATTACCATTCCATCTACCAAGCTATTAACCATTCAAAACCAATCCAAACATTATATCATCACAAACCAAACCATGATCAACCATATCATTAACCTCAAACACATAACTTATATACAAGTACACAACATACCACTTATAATTAACACTTATATACAATTACAAGTTATTCCTATTACATGACACATAACCACAATAAAATGTTTTCAAAGTCTAACAAAATGAAGTTGGATAGCATGATATTCAACTTGACCTGATCGCTCGATTCCGCAAATCAAAATCTACAAGGAAATAGGAAAAACGATGCGATTAAGCATCATTAGAGCTTTGTAATTTCATAAGTTGAAATTATAAAACTTACCGTATAATATAGCTTAACATTTAACAAAATCATTAGTAAACATTAACCGTGTCAACCACAATCATTCAACAGGTGAGTTTTATATACACGAGTAGCATAACCAATGCAACCATACGAGATCACTCAATACCAAGTCACGGTATGATATCGTAAATCATGTAAATATTTATATAAATCATCATCAAATCATTGTAACCTACTACCAAGTACATATCATTATCATGTCATTTAATCATTAGATTTCAGCCCGACGAACTATATAAACAGATACAGATACACGATTATATGCCAAAATGCTCAACTGAGCTAATCTAACCAAGAACACGCCTGGGCACCACGTACCTAGCCTGTAGCCTAACATCCCGCCAGAAATATGCCTGGGCACCAAGTGCCAAGTCCATAGGCTTTGTATTTTCCCTAAAAAACGTGCCATAATCACTGTAATATAATGTGATAATCCGCAACAAATGCTAGATTCTGGTATATTTAACATATAATATCAAGTCCAATATCGTCAACTCCTCACATATCAATCTCGTACAACGCAAAATAACCTATTGGCATGTCAATGATATCCTATCTTATGTTCATCCAGGCTTGATATAAGTAACTGCATAACGGTTTTCAAATATATAAATATATATTAAACATACCACAATTTAGAAACTAATATAAAATTTCAAATTAATACCAAATTAAACCATATGAACTTACTGAGGCTAATCAGTAAAGATAACAATATCAGGGACTAATTAGAAATTTTCTCTTTTCCCCAATTATCTACTGGTTCTTGATCTATAAGGTAATTTTATTCAAATATCAATCCTCAAATATATTATAACATCTAATTTGATACATGTGAAATTTCTTTTATCATTTTTTGCAATTTCCCTAAAAATTTGCATTTTATTCAATTTAGTTTCTAAAACCGAAACAAGCTTATTTTTGCAATTATACCATAAATTCGTGGTGCCATGAGATTCGTTTATTTTTGTTTGATTTTTGTTTTAACACTATTCGGTTCTTACAATATTAATGTTATTTGAGTGTCCATTGATACTATTTTCATAATGTTATAAAGTGGGTGAATGTATAAGCTATGTTGTCTAAATGTTTAGTTATTGGTGAATTAATGAAGCTTGTTTGTTCTCAGAACTTTCATAAGCTAGATTTTAAACCTGGTTTTATTTTCAAAGCATGATTTATGTGAATGTAAGCGATTATTCAATATTTAATTGAATTTTGGAGTTTAAAGGTCAAGAAATTGAAGATAAATATGTGACAACTAGTCGGTATGACTATAAATGCGATATGAAATAATTATGCTCTTATCGTATAATTTAACATATTAAACTGCTTACAAACGTTTGATTTTTATTTTATTTTATTTATGTCCTAACATAATTTATTTCATGTTATAATATTAGTTATAGAAATTCCATTAAGTTAATTACTTAGCGTTCGGTTTGTTCTCTGTGTCCATGTTATATTCAAGATCCTAAATTTCGTCTTCAACATCTAGAGAAGATCCTAAACTCGGCAAAGTTTGTATATTCCATTTTTATTCTAAGTTGGCATATGCCTAGTTGAGTCTAATTTGGTTTGTTCTTAATTTCGTATCATATGATAAATGTTTGGTTCATGTTTAACCTTGGATTAGTTCTTTGAGCTTTTGTGAACGCGTATAAATCACGTAAATGGTTGATTATTGTGATTAATGTTTGTTTGATTGAATTAACTCTTACGGTGGCTTAAAGTTGAAATAAATTGATAGTAGTCGCTCTAGTAACGAATGTGACATCCTATTGCTTGGACTCGTCGATTGAATTAGGTGTAGGGTGTTACAGTGATAATTACTAGAAATTGTAGCTCTCGAGGGAACGATATTCGTGCTTACCATAGTTATACTATTAATTGATTGGTGCATTTGCCTTAGTTAATTTATTAGTTAGTTTAGTGGAAATCATTGTTTTATTGCCATTTTTCTACTATATTGTTACTATTTCATTGTTATTGTTTGGATATTATATAACTCTTGTTTTATTATCAATTTTTCTACTGTTTTAGACATTTGCTTGCTAAGTTGCATCTATCTTAGTGTTGTTTAAGTATAAATAAATTTTTTAATGTATTTTCAATTTTGTTAGGAAACAGTTTGTTAGCTCGAAAGATCAAGTCAAAATCACCAAGAAGTGGGTGAATTGGCCTTTCAGAAAATAGTGGAAGCAACTAATGAATGAGCAACAAAGAACACAACGATTTATAATAGTTTGGCCCAAATTACCTACTCTGCTACCTTAGCTTTCCACGACTAAGGATTTTCCTAAATTCACTAATTTGTTTCAACCTTTGAGAACAAGGTTTAACCTTACAATCTACCTTAAGATTTCTACCAAAAATCTTAAGATTACAACTCTCTTAAGGTTTCTACCCAAACCTTAAGACTCAACCCTATCAAAGATTAAATACAAATAGCAAACTAAGAAGTAATCCTTATAAGATCAGAATGTTTGTCTTAAGCACAAATAAACAAGAATACACTTGAGCTAAAGAATAACAATGAAGGCTCACAAGTATGTACAAGAAAAGTATGAAATAATTAAGCACTAAGGTTGTTTTGATTGATCTTTAAGCTTGATGATCTCTCTACCTCTTGTAGGACATTTGGAAGATGATATTTATACCCTCTAATTCATTTCCAACTGTTGTGGTTGTTGGAAACATGAATAGATCCATTGGGGATAAAAATATTATATCATTAAATTCATCTACAATAAAAGATATCAATACTTTTTCTACAAGTATCGATACTATTAGCATTTAATGCCTAATTCAATGACCGTTAAAATTAGTTTACAACAATACCAAAGGCAATTTATCTATACCTGGTAAAAGGTATCGATACTTTTTGTAAAGGTATTGATACTTTTTGTGAAGGTATTGATACTTTTTGTGATTGTTTGAAAAACCATAAAAACAAAATGCAAATTTGGTACTGATGTTAAAATGGGTATTGATATCTTGAAAACTATAGATACTTGGCCAAAAGTGATACTTTTTGGCCTGGAGCAATATTGACTTGTTTTAAAACAATTTTAACATGATTGAAAATGTTTAACTCAATTAAAACCATTTTAACTTGATTTTATCATTTTGCCAATTTTGTTCAACTTTAACTTTTATTCAAAAACACTTTAATTGGTTATATCAAAACATATTATCAAATAACCCTTAGTTTAACACATTTATTTAATATTTTTAGTGTATTTGATGTATTATATTTTTAAATTTTTTATATAAAAAATTTAATAAAGGCAACCCAAACTCAGGTTTAGCATATTTTTAACCAGACCGGATTTGAACAAAATTTTAAACTCATTTTTTAAGTTGAGTCGAAGCCTAAAAAGCGGGCATAAAATTTTATTAGAACTCGACCCATGATTAGTTCTAATTGTTATCAAAGCAGTCAGCAATCTACGAGTGGATGTATCTTTTTTTGTTTTGGTATTGGTGGTACAAACTAGTATCGATGTCCTTAAGTGTGCTGTTTTGGATCTACTAGTACTTTTTAAATATTTTTCATATATTTAAATAGATAAAAATTTATTTTAATTATATATATATGAAAGTATTAATTTTAAAGTTATTAAATATGTCAATAACTTAATTAAACAATTATATTTTTAAATGTAATTTATAAAAAAATAAAAAATTTAAAATTAAAATTTAGTACAAATTAATATGCATAGGTACAAACTAAATGTATCAATACAATCAATAATATTCAAAATCTACATCAGAATTAAACTAAAATTTATTATTACTAGAATAAAATGTTTGTACCGATACAGGTGGTAGAGGAATACAACTAACTTCATAGTCCTTATGTCACGGACTTAGAGTTTTCCCACGCGATCCATGCGGCCTTAGGCAATTTCTCTGCTCAAAACGCCTAAGTCAGCCTAACTTGTAACAAAAAAAGATTCAGCAGCAAAAACGCCCAAGTCAACTTCACTCGCAACAATAAAGGATTCAATAGAATTCCCTTAAGATTTTCACGAAGAACAACAGAAGAACGAAGTAAGAACGACCTTGAAAGATGAACAAAAGCAAGAACGCTTGAGAGAAAAGTTTGAGTGAATACTCTCAAAATTCTTATTAATCACTCAATGAATATACAATGAGCAAAGAGGTCTCTATTTATAGTTGAGCCTCACAGTATATCAATAGCTATAATTAAAAGCTGAATACAATTAGAACTCTAAGCTTACATAACCAGCTATATACAAATAGAACTCTCAGATTCCATAATTATATCTTCTAGAACACTTCCCATTTCTATCAGGCTCTTGAGATGGGCTTTTAATCTCTCCAATCACCAGGCCAGTTTGGTTGGGCCAGTTTGGTTGGGCTAAATGACCTCCCTCGAACACGATGGATCGCACCAGTTTGTCATGGTTGCGAGCACCGACGCGCAACCCATGACATTCTCCCCCACTTGTTCTAGCGACGCCCTCGTCGCATTCTCCTTATGGAACTGGTCAATCTTCCCTTGGAACTGCCACAATGCCTCAGCAGGTTCCCAACTTGCTTCGCTATCAGGAAGTCCCTTCCATCGAACTAAGTACTCATGCTGTGGTCGGTGGTACTTTCGTCTAATTACCCGATCTGCCTCAATGTTTTCTACTTCACGATCATACGAGACTTTTACCCCCATCGGTGCTCGTTCGGACTTGCCTCGATTCGGATCTTCTTGATCCTCATGAAACAGCTTAAGCATGCTTACATGGAAGACTGGGTGTACTTTAAGTTTTGGTGGCAACTCCAACTTGTAGGCCACCTTGCCCACTCTCTTCACAACCTTAAACGGCCCTTCATACCTTCGCACAAGACCCTTGTGCAAACCAGTATATCGTAAAATCAAGTGTAGTTTAGCAAGGACTGAGTCACCCACTTGAAATTGTACATCCCTTCGGTTCTGATCGGCCCACTTCTTGCTACGCTTACTTGCCTTGTGTAAACAAGCTCTAGCCAAGTCATTCTTCTCTTGCCAATCTTTTGCGAATCTATAGGCTGCCGGATTTGGTCCTGTGTAATGGGTCACAACAGCGTTGGGTGTGAGTGGCTGTTGACCCGTCACTATTTCAAATGGACTTTGATTCGTGGTCCCACTTTGCTGCAAGTTATATGAAAATTGGGCCACATCCAGCAACTTTGGCCAATCCCTTTGTGTGGCACTCACATAGTGCCGAAGATACGTCTCCAACAGTGTATTTACTCGTTCAGTTTGCCCATCGGTTTGTGGATGCATGTTCGTGGAGAAGTTCAAATCTGAGCCCATTGACTTGAACAACTCCGTCCAGAACCGACCAGTAAATCGACCATCTCGATCGCTGATAATAGATAGTGGCACTCCCCAATATTTTACCACGTGTCTGAGGAATAACCGAGCTGCTTCCTCAGCAGGGCACTCTTTGGTCGCCGGAATAAAAGTCGCATACTTTGAAAACCTGTCCACCACAACAAGAATACTAGCAAACCCATCAGACTTAGGCAAACCAATGATAAAATCCATGGATAAACTCTCCCATGGCCTTTCTGGGATTGGCAGAGGTTGAAGCAAGCCGGCTGGAGTCTTTAACTCAACCTTGTCTTGTTGGCACACTAGACAAGTTTTCACATAGGTTTCCACATCAGCACCCATGTGAGGCCAATAATAGCGATCCTCCAAAAGGGCCAAAGTACGATGCATCCCTGGATGGCCTGCCCATTTCGAGTCATGACATTCCTTCATGACTTCCTTACGGAGTTTCCCATAATGGGGCACATAGAGGCGGTGTCCATGAGTGTATACTAGCTCCCCATCAAGCCAAAATCTTCTTGTTTTTCCCTCCTTGGCAAGCTCAATCAAATTTTTGGCCGTAGGATCATGGGACAATCCCTCTCGAATGCGTTCCAACAAAGAGCCATCAGGTTGACTGATTGCTGTGAATTCCATCTTTCGACTAAGTGCATCAGCAACATTGTTGGCACTTCCTGGTTTATATTCCATTGTGAAATCAAACTCTGCTAGTAAAACCTGCCAACGAGCCTGCTTGGGAGACAACTTTTTCTGGGTTAGAAAGTAACTATTGGCAACATTGTCGGTAAGGACCACGAACCTGGAACCCAATAAATAATGTCTCCATGTGCGCAAGCAGTGTACTACCGCAGTCATCTCTTTCTCTTGGACCGTATATCTACGTTCCGTCTCGTTAAGCTTTCGACTCTCGAAAGCAATTGGGTGTCCATCTTGCATCAGTACTCCCCCAATAGCATAATTTGATGCATCTGTACGTACCTCGTAAGGCTTCGTAAAATCCGGCAAGACAAGTACGGCTCCCTCGTCATTTCTTGCTTCAATTGGTTGAAGGCCTTCTCACATTCTGGATTCCAATCCCATACCTTCCCCTTCTTCAACATGTCCGTCAAGGGAGTGGTAATTTTGGAGTAGCCTTCGACAAAGCGGCGATAGTAATTTGCCAATCCAAGGAAAGATCTCAACTCTGTTACCTTGGTTGGAGGCTCCCACTCTGAAATGGCTCGAATCTTATTTTTATCCATTCGGATCTTACCGCCTCCCACAATGTGGCCTAAGAATGACACCTCTTGTTGGGCAAATGAGCATTTCTCCTCCTTGACGAACAGCTCATTTTCCCTCAAAGTCTGGAACACCTCCCTCAAGTGTCTTACGTGCTCTTCAAGCGACTTGCTATAGACCACAATATCGTCAAGGTAAACAACCACAAAACGATCAAGAAAGGGTTGAAGTGCCTTATTCATTAGGGTGCAGAATGTAGCTGGGGCATTCGTGAGTCCGAAAGGCATCACAAGGAACTCAAACGAACCGTACCGTGTCACACAAGCTGTCTTTGGTTCGTCCCCCTCGACTATCCGAACTTGATGATACCCCGATCTCAAATCTAACTTGGTAAACCATCTTGCACTACCAAGCTGGTCGAACAAATCTGCGATAAGAGGAATAGGATACCTATTCTTCACGGTGATCTTGTTTAGAGCTCGATAATCGATGCACATTCTTAAGGACCCATCGTGCTTCTTTTGGAACAACACTGGCGCACCATATGGGGATTTAGATGGTCTAATGAATCCCGCATCCAAAAGTTCCTTCAATTGTTTCCGCAACTCTTCTAATTCTGGCGGAGACATACGATAGGGGGCCCTTGCTGGCGGCACCACATTGGATACTAACTCGATTTTGTGGTCCACCTCCCTCTTGGGTGGCAAACTTTTTGGCAACTGAGCAGGCATTACATCTCGAAATGATTGTAGCAATTGTCCCACTTCTTTCGGGGTCTCACTAACAGACTCAGCGGTCTCTTCGATCTTCAAGGTGGCTAAATATGAGACTTCATTTCTCCATACACCTTTAGCAAACTGAATTACTGATAGTGTTTTTCCCTCAAAGCTTCTCTTCCTTGTCACTTTCACCATGCATTGATGTTTCGCATCTGAAATCACCATGTAATTGCTCGAAGGGGCAATAAGAGCTTTAACCTGATCAAGGAAGCTTAGTCCCACCACAAAATCACAGTCATCAAGTGGTATTACCTTAATGGATACCTTCCCTGACCAATTGCCGAGCTGAAGATCCACTCCCTTTGCAACCCCCTTGATTGGAATACTTTTCGAGTTCACTGTTTTGATCCAACCCCGTTCATTATCTATCTTGAGGCCTAGTTTACAAGCAGCCTCCTCAGACATGAATAAATCAGAAGCGCCTGTGTCGACGAGCGCATTCAATTTTCTGCCGGCCACAATGATGTCTACAAACATCAAACCATGGCTCATTCTATCTTTGACACCCCCTAGTATCGATCCAAGGTTGTTATCCTCCACATCGGACTCCCCCTTTGCTTCCATAGCCTTGAGAGCGGCCTTCTTTGGACAGTCCTTGATCATATGTGGACCCTCACAGTGGAAGCACCTTATAGGCCCACTCTTTCTCTTGTCCCAAGGTTTCTTACCATCGCCGTTCCTACTGGGCCTTTCTTTATCTCCCCCACTATTACTCTTTAATCTGGGTTTAGAAGAATTGGAATTGTCTTTCCTCCCACCAAATTCAGCAAGTGATTCTGCTACTGACATAGCCTTTGTGAGCTCTTGAACTCCTCGGCGCTGCAACTCTTGCTTCGCCCACGGTTTTAATCCGTCCATAAAGGAAAAGAATGCCTCTTTCTCCCCCATATCTGAGATTTGGAGCATAAGCTCGCTAAACTCCTGTACATACTCCCTCACTTCTTTTGACATGTTTCAACGGTGGCTTCGAACCTTAGCTCTGATACCAACTGTCACGGACTTAGAGTTTTCCCACGCGATCCGTGCGGCCTTAGGCAATTTCTCTGCTCAAAACGCCTAAGTCAGCCTAACTTGTAACAAAAAAAGATTCAGCAGCAAAAACGCCCAAGTCAACTTCACTCGCAACAATAAAGGATTCAATAGAATTCCCTTAAGATTTTCACGAAGAACAACAGAAGAACGAAGTAAGAACGACCTTGAAAGATGAACAAAAGCAAGAACGCTTGAGAGAAAAGTTTGAGTGAATACTCTCAAAATTCTTATTAATCACTCAATGAATATACAATGAGCAAAGAGGTCTCTATTTATAGTTGAGCCTCACAATATATCAATAGCTATAATTAAAAGCTGAATACAATTAGAACTCTAAGCTTACATAACCAGCTATATACAAATAGAACTCTCAGATTCCATAATTATATCTTCTAGAACACTTCCCATTTCTATCAGGCTCTTGAGATGGGCTTTTAATCTCTCCAATCACCGGGCCAGTTTGGTTGGGCCAGTTTGGTTGGGCTAAATGACCTCCCTCGAACACGATGGATCGCACCAGTTTGTCATGGTTGCGAGCACCGACGCGCAACCCATGACACTTACACCTACTGATTATAATTTTTTATACAAATTTTAAATTATTTATAACACTTTTAAATTCTATATTATGTAAGTTACTGCTCAGTCGGCAAGCCCTTCTATAATTGAGCATTGCCTATGATATTATATAGCTTCTGAAATAAGAAAATAGACGAAAAAGAAAAAAAAAACACAATTAATAGGTGTAAGTTGACGAGGCTTTCCTAAGATTCGAGTACACATGGAAGGAAATTGGACCACAATGTCCACACACAAAAATAATAATTTTTTGAATTAAACGAAATAATAATAACAATAATAATAATAAATTAGAATAGGATAAAATAATAGTTAAAGCATTTTTTCTTGGAACAAAAAGAAAAAGAAGGTTGCATGCCTGCCTTTCTAATCATCTTTGCCCACTAAATTCTCCTATTAAATGACATGAAGAGAATGAAAAATAGAATAGAATAAATGTAAGGGTGGGTTGAAATGTGATGTGATGTGATGTGATGTTGAAAATGGCAAAACATGAGTGAAGAAGTGGGTAATGCAATGCAAGTTGGCAACTTGTGGTCAAATAAAGATTTTCATGTCACAGTTATAAGATTAAGAATACACACATAGTACAAATTCAACTAAAATAAGTTTAATGTAATGTAACGTAAGCTGGTCCGACCCCTAAAAACTAAAAAGCTAATATGAGAAGGTGCCATAATTCTTTCATTTATCCTCTCATTTACTAGTCTGTATAATACTAATTTAATGCCTATTGTTGGCCTTGTTTCTTTCCAATCATTTATCTTTATTTTATATGTATAATTTGGTTTTAATGGGGCATGAGCATGGGAGCCTACAACAAAGTTTTTTATCAACCTTTGCCCATATTCCATAATGCCATTCATATATAATTATAATTGGTTAGATCCAGATGTGTATCTCATTTTATTTTATTTTTTGCGCCAAGGAAAAGGTGGAGAAGAAAAGAAACGGAGAGGGACAAACAGTCGTATATTATTGTTGATATATTTTTCTGAGTCAATCAAGGTTTCATACAAGTTTTTCACCCGGGTTGAGGGCAAATTAAACAGTAGTTGATATTGTCGAGAGTCCTTTAAGGTTGTTCTTGTGGTTTGGGAGAATTATTTTTATGAGTTTGACCAACTTTGATAAGTATTTTGGAGAGTTTTATATGTTTTGATGTGGACTCTTTTAGAGATAAGTATCTTATTTAACAGAGAGAACATTTGAGTCATGATAGGTCTCTCACACGTGTATTTAGATATGATAAGAGATTTGTTATATTATTGAATCCCTGAGTGAGAATTGATTTAATTTAATATTTGTGTACCTATTGAACATGCAAGAGATAAGTTTTAATGAAAGACCTAACCTAAATCATGTAACCGTAGTGGCTATATATAGTCTAAGAAGATAAGTCCTTAAATTATATGTTAGATAAACCCTCTTTATTCTCTTAGGGAAGGGGGTAAATTTGGGTAAAGTCATCACATATAACACAACATTTATATCTTAACTTGAATTCAAAGAGTTGAATTTTAACCAATAATCCCGCCGCCGTGCTCAAAATTTTTAAGCAATCCAATGTATCATATTAATGGAAAATGAAGCTTTTGTATATATTTATATATATAATAACGTATTTTCTTTTTCCATTAAAAAAAGCATTACATATTTTTAATGTATTTAAAGTTTGAGACGCACAATCTAATAAATAGGGTATGAAACAAAAATATAAAAAGCAATTTGATGGACAATAAAAGTGTAAATTGAATATATGGGCAAAAGAAGTGGAGTTTAAATGTATAGAAAAAAATAAAAAAAAAAGTAGGAAAAAAGAGGAGCATGAGAATTAATTCCATTGATTAGAATGTAATGAAGTTGCTTTTCGTCAACCAAAAAGGAAGAGGTTCTTAGAGAACAAGTGGCTAAAACCCATGGAAGATGGTGACTTCTTCTTTGAGGATCCAACAAATGTAGTGGGCAACAGATCCTATTTAGATATTGACACCATGACATCCCAACTCACCTTTGGGATCTGCTTTCCCTCCCACTCCCCTTTTTGGAGAATTTTGGCTATTTAATATACCTTCCTTCTTATGTTTTCCTTTTCCTTTCACAAAATATGTTTGTGGTTTAGAGATTAGAAAGAATTAAGTCCTAAACTTTTATACTATTCCAATTTTAAAATTTTAACCTGCAATAAATTCGTTAAGTTTATACAATATTTATTATTGAACTTATAATATATAATTTATGTTGGATGTTAGAATATTAATTTTTTGATATATATATATATAGATTTTATTATATATTAGAATTCATTTATTTCCTTTGCATTTCAAATTTTGATTTTTAATCTCCATATTACTCAGGTTTTGACTCAATATCTAGCAATTAAATTCGTTAGGTCAAATTCTACTATTAATCCTATAGAATTTGTAAGTTATAGTTGAAATTTCAACCGCTGTTAAATCCATTAACTAAAATAATGTAACTTTTTTATAAGCATAATGTGAAAATAACAAATTAAGATGTTAGAATAAATTTCAAAATTGGAATACAAGTGCAAGGATGAATTGGGGAAAACATGAAATTCCCATAGAATCGAAGAGAGGATGGATGCAATGATTTAGAACAAGTAACAAAGTGAGAATGGATGAATTAGCTGGCAGTCATCAAATGTTTGAAAAGATTAAAGACCCTGCAAACTGGCAATCACAATCAAGAAAGCAAAATTCATAGCGAAAAAAAGGAAGTAGTACACCCACATACGAAAAAATAGGGTAAAAAGGCTTTTAACAGTGAAAATGTTTTCCCACCAACATAACTATAAAAAGAAGAAGATAAGAAAGTGAAAAGCTTTTTAAATAAAGTTAATACCATCATTAAGAACTTGACATTTAAGTGAAGTGAGCATTTTTCTTTTATATGATTCTGCTTCTGCTGACATTGAAGAAAAGGGTAATAGTTGTTGCCCTGCTAATGTAATAGTTTTATATCTTCAAACGCTTTCATTGTGTTTGATTCAATGCCTAAAAGTAGGGTATAACAGATTTGGCAATTTTTCAGTGCTGCCAGCAATCTGGGGATATTTGCAGTCCAATTTTTATTATTTAGAGAAGAAAATGTTGGGTTTTCAACTAAACCCCTCTGCAATTTCTTTTTTATTTTTCAGCAACGCTATATAACATATTTATAATAAATACATTAACCCTTTTAGTGATTCACCCTGAAAATACAAAAAGATTTCCCCAAGAAAAAAAATTTAACCTAAACAGAAAGAGAGCTGAAAATTAGAAAAATGATAAAAAGCGAGTGGCAAACTGGAAAGGCAACCAGTTCAGAAGCCAACATTGACAGAAATTAAAGATAAGGGTTTCGTACTAGGGAGGGACCAGACTGAGTTGGGATTCTTCTTAGACTCATTGAGTCGACTCATTAAAAATAAATAAATTTTACTGGCTTATGGCGGTGGTTTTGTTGGTGAGCTTCCAAGCTGAAGTTGTAATGAGTGGGCGGTTGTGCCATCCCAGCATCAAACACCCGTTGTTCTCTTCCACCCCATACCCATCTCCGCCTGCAAAAAGGGCCAACAACATACTAGCTTGCTTGAACGCGTTCGAACCCAAATGAACCGGTGAAAACCCCGCCGTACTCAACCGGTTTCTCCACTGAGTCAGCGACTCGTGCCTCTCGATTCGGTCCACCCCTTCACAGGCCACCACATTGCATATCTGTTTCCCCAAATACACCTCCGACATAACCTTATCCTGACTGCTCACCGACCCCTCCAACGAATCAAAAAGCGTCGAGTAAAAATGTAATGACTCAGTGAACCGGTCTAAGAAAACAGGACCGTTGTGGTTCGCTTCTTGCTCAACGATGGTAACAAGTTCAGGCTTCATTTGTTTCACCACAGAAAAGACTTTGTCGATGGCACCAGGCCGAGCCAACAATTTATGTAACTCGAAAACCGAGTTAACGGCCACGGCTTCAACTTCACTCGGCCTGAGATCAAGCATTGAAGCATCCAAATCGGCCAACGAATTAGCCACGAACCCACGATACTCGAACTCCACGTGAATCTTTTTGGCAAACTGAGCCAACTTACAACCAACTTCCTGCAAGTGATCTGAGTTGTCGTGGCTAGGAGGTCCGAACCCAGTTAACCTAAAAGCTGGCGGACCACCAACTCTTAACGCTAAAGCTTGCATCAAAGCAGGCCATTGCATGCCTTGGTTCATTGAGAAATCGATAACATGGACTCTTTTTTTGCCCTCAAAAGCTTCGAGAATAGCTTGGTTAGCGGTGAAATGAGCGAACTTGAGATAGGGGCAAGTCTCGTAAAAGTGCATGTGAAGAACATCTGAAAAAGAGTGGTCGAGTGGGTTTTGAGGATAAAATCTGTAAATCCTTCGGGCTAATGCTTCCGCAAAATAAGTAGCCACTTTTCTCATAGCCCCAGCTTGAGAAATCGCTAGGAACCCAATTTGTTTAACTAAAGCTTCAGCTAGATTAAGATTGTTTTGCTGGACAGCTTCCGCACATGCCATCAAAGCATGGACAAGCCGGATTCCATTTTCTTGCGAGTCAACCAGGACCACGGGACGAGTTGAAGCAGTCGGAATTCCATAGGAAGCAGCAGCGGGAGGAGGAGGAGGGGGGAAGATATCCGAGGGCGAGGGCGGCCCGGATGTGGATTTGAAGCGTTTTTCAGATTTAACGTTGGTGGGTGTGGAAGAAGATGAGGAATCGTGGGTTTGGGGTTGGGTTTTTTGAGAATAAATAGCCTTACCAGGAATGGCTTTGAGATCGTAATCGGAGCAGGAAGCTTCCTCAAAGATTTGTTGACCAGATTTCTGATGTTTCCGATTGATGTTGTCGAAATCCAACGTCGTCAAAGTTGAGGACTCAGCGGGGACAAGAAACGAATCATCCAACGCCGCCGCCGCCGTCCCAGCAGCGCCAAAAGGATCAAAAGTGGAGGGAGGGTTAAGTTCAGAGAGCATGCTCTCGAGCCAAGTCGACAGATCGGAAGGATTATAATGAACAGTTTCAGAAGCAAGGTGAGAAATCCCATCATCTTGAACATTACACATAACCTCCTCCAACTGCTCAAGCTTTTGAGCCACTTCAGCCATGTCTGAAGTTTTGACCTTGTAACCCAAAACCGCCAAAAGCTCATCCATCCCACAGTCTTGTTGGGCGGATTCTTCGTCCCAAACCTTGGCCTTTCCGGTTGAAGGAGCGCCGCGGAGAGAAGAGGGGTCTGGGTTGGGTTGGAGATGATTGTGGTCTCGCTTCATGATTGTGATAAATTTCTCCTGTGTAAAATTGTGGGTTGAGAGGGGGGTGGAGGGGAGGTATCTATGGATTTGTGTGGTGATGCTCAAAAACCAAAGAAAAAAGATGAATGGGTGAAGAATCTGAGCATTGGGGATTGGGGGGTTTTGCTTGGTTTTTCCCTACTACTCCCACTTCATCATCAGAGCAATTACATAAAAAAGAAAAAAAGAAAAAAAGATTTTAAATAAATATATGTTGAAAGAAGAAAAAAAAAGGAATCAAAACCCAAAATTAAATTAAATTTAAAGAAAAACGCTCGTGATGGGCGCGACCTCCAATGAACCCACAGAGGCTAACTACAGCTCAAACGAATAAGAGGGAAATATACATTTTTACACTCCCTTTTCCAAATTATTTATTATTTTTACAAAATGCAGTACAACTATTGTGGGACCTGTTTACTTGTCATCCCCACTTCAATTTATTTTCTTTTTACCTTTTATAGTTAAAACTTTTTCAGAGTTGAATTAATATTATTTTACAGCTAAATTTCTGTTTGGTTACTAGGTTTAACCCATCTTATTATTTCAGAATTAAAAGGTCATAATTACAATTCGCAGCTTAGGACCAGCTTAGTAGCGTAACCTTCTAATTTAATTAAAGTACTGCTATTAGAATAAGTGAAGAGTTGAATTCTTATAAAGTATAACTACCTTTATTAAAATTCACCTTACCTATTATCTTTGTGTTACATTTCTAAATTAACAGTTCGGATCTGAATATATTTTGAACCAAAATATATGTTTAGGCTAAAGGTAAATTTTATATTTTGTAAATTATGTGATTTTAATATATTTTAATTTTTAGAGGAAAAAATAGAGAGTTTTACTCCGACCATTAATTTTTGTTATAATTATTTCTGGAATTGTAATTCAGATTGTACTTGTAACTTTAAAAAAAAAATCAAAGAGAGTTTGGTTAATGAAATATAACATTACTTGTGATAAATTATTAGAATACAAGATTACTTAACAAATTTCAAGCATATTGTATTATATTATTTGGTTTATTTGGTTAGAATATAATTTAGACATGTTTTAGCCTCAGTTCGGATATATTTTATTTATTAGTCCAATCATGTTTTGTAATAGTTAATTTCTTTTATAATTCTTTTTGTTATTATATTTGGAATTACAACTATAATTGTACTTATAACTTTAAAGAAAATATTTAAAAGTGTCCGGTTCACAAAATATAAAATTACCTTTAATAATAGAATTATCAAAATATAAGGTATGCTTTATTGCCATGTTTGTTAAATATGAATGGAATACAATATATATATATATATTGGGGGCGTTTTACTCAAATATGCCATTTAAATAATATAATTACGGAAATGAGTCATTTTTTGCGTTATTTACCGGATTAGGCCGTTTCCCACTAAAACGCTTCCACGTAAGCGCGATTTTGGAGTACGGTCAGCAAAGCGCTCCCCAAGGGGAGCGTTTTGACCGTTGGCTTCCAACTGTCCAAAAAAAAACTTATAAACCCCCCCCCCCAAATCATTTTTTCACACAAATCTCTCAAATTTCTATAATTCTCTCAAAATTCATTTCCCTTTAATTATTTTTCACACAATTCTCTCATGATTCTCAACATTCTTTCAATATTCCCTTCAAAAATCTATCAAATTTCATTGAAATTTTCCCAAAATTCTATCAATTTCTTTGTTTAAAATTTTTTTGAATTTAATTTTTTTAAATTAAAAAAATTCGATCGTGTTAAAAATGGCTGGAGAATTAATCCGTCTTGATAATAAGCACATTTCCGTTGATCAAATGACAATGGTAAGTGATAATTTTAAATTTTCAATACTATTCGATATTATTTTAATTTATGCAAATTTAATTAAATTTGCAATACTATTTGATATTTTATTCATTTATGTAATTATAATTACAATTTCAATACTGCTTGATTTTTTTTCATTTATGATGTTTGCATTAATTAATTTATGCAATTTTAATTAATTTTTGTTTTATAAATTTTTATAATAGTCTGTAGATCGGGTGTTGCAATGCTACATCCGTAATATGTTTGGTCCTCCATCGCCATTGATCGAGAATTACTTGCGAAAAGCGGGATTTTGGCACGTGGCCACGATATGCCGAGGGTGCAAGTTGGACCCGAAACTAATCAGTGCATTGATAGAGAGGTGGAGACCTGAGATGCACACTTTTCATCTTCCATGCGGAGAGTGTACTATCACTCTGGAAGACGTGCATTTGCAATTGGGATTGCCGATGGATGGGTACGCAGTCACTGGGTCCGCATCATCTACTGATTGGGGAGCCATATGCTACGAGCTTTTGGGTGCTATACCGAATAAAATTAACGGAGGTCGAATCGAGATGGGATGGTTACGAGACACATTCCCGGAGCCGGATAATGATGCGACTGAACTCGAAAGAATACGATATGCTCGGGCATATATTCTTGAGATAATTGGAGGTTACTGGATGCCGGACTTGTCAAGAAACCTCATACATCTAAGATGACTGCTGAAACTCGTAGATTTTAGAGCAGCCGGTGAATTGAGTTGGGGGTCTGCCGCGTTGGCAACATTGTACAAGGAAATGTACGGGGCGACGCGACCGAACAAAGCCAAAATAGGAGGTTGCCTATCACTACTGCAATCATGGGCAATATTTCGCTTTCCATTTTTACGTCCTCGAGTCGACCACCTATATACATTTCCACTCATAACGAGGTAAGTTTTATATTAGATTTTACAATTATTACGTAGATTTAGAATATAATTTTATGCTAAAAATTTATTTAATTAGGTGGAATCATTCGGCGAGTTATGTCGGAATACTTACCTCTCTCGAAGATATACGACTTCTATTAGACCAACGATCGAAAGCAAAAGTAAGTATTAAATAAAATATATATACATAATAAAATAGTCGTTTCGTATTTAGTATTTTGTATTTAGTATTATGTATATAAGTAATATTTTTATCATGTTCATATAGTTTCAATGGACACCATACGAGGATCCGGCAATTCGGGCAGTAATTCCGGATGAATTCTTTCAAAATCCAAATGTTTGGCATGTGAAGGTCCCATTGGTGAACTATGCTACCGTGGAGATGCACCAGCTAGATAGAGTATTGCGACAATTTGGATTCCGACAACTGATTCCCGTGGCACCCGAAGTGTTTGATGACGAGCACAAAGTCGATTTACGGTAACTGCATACGAATTGGCCTAGATTCTGGTCACACTATATCTAAATATGGGAAAATCGGTATGATTATATACCTACTCGGGAACCGATCATCGTTCCAGAGTTAGCGTGTGTAGCAGAATACATGCCATGGTTTAGGATCCATGACAAGCCATATTTATTGTCGGAAGAGGAGAGGGGACGACAAATTCGTGCCCAAAGGGAACGACGGGGCCCTTTAAATCCAAGAAGAATGGACGACGACGCAGGCCCATCAACAGCACCCACACAATCATCAGGCCCAACAATTCAGCGGACAACACCCACATCACAGCCTTCTCAGATTATGCCAGGTGCGTATCCTAGCCCTTATATGTATCTTAACCCTTATATGTTTCCTTTTCCTAGTCCTATGGTAGGTTGGAATCTATGGCCCAGATCATTTCCGTTCTCGATTACTCTGAGTCAACCTCCGATCTATAGGCCACCGTCATATGAGGGATCGCACAAGGCACCATCGGAGAGCTCTTCTTTCTACCAATCTCCATCACCTTATGGGATTCAAACACCTTCGCCATGGGTGACGCAAACACTTCCGCAATCATTATTCTATCAAGGTGGGTCATCCTCCTAACAACCACAACCAGATCCCTTGTCGGAGGAACCACAACCCTCGCTGGAACCTGATCGAAGAAGGAATCCAGCACGGACCCTTCGACGACCCCCATGTGGCACTGATTCTAACCGCCACGGACATTGATTTTTTTAATATATTTGTACAAACTTTTTATATTGTTTCATTTAATAAAAATAAAAGTTCTTTTGAATAAGACAACTGTAATACAACATAGTTTCATTTAGTAAAATATAAATAATACAACATAGCTTTTTATGATAACTATCAACTATTTCGATTTGGACATGATCTACTTGTATGGCCTGGGTTCTTACACCATCTGCACAACTTCTGATTATTGGTTATTTCTCGATATCTATATTGGTACGTATTCTAGTCGAGCAAGGTCGACCCTTTGGTTTGCGACGCAATTCTCTATCCGGTAGCAGCTTAAACGGAGCAAGCAATACATGTGGCCAGTTATGTTCATCTGGAACAGGTGGGAATACGTGTTTCCATACGTTGTACATGGTTTTTAATTTGTACACTTTGTCGACGTAGCTCATGGGATCTAGACGAAGATTTTGGCAAGCTGCAATTACATGAGTGCATGGATAACGAAGTGCGTCAAACCTCCCACAGTCGCAAATCCTATTTCTCAAGTGTACACGATATTGCCTGCCAATAATACCTTCGTGCAATCTGTCAAACTCCGTCACACGAAACCATAAGTTGTTTCGGTCATGACAGACTGTGTGCATAGTGTTCGTCCGCGCCTTCGCCTTGTTAATTTCTTGCAATACCTTTGCGTACCATACACGACCTTCTTGCATTTGGCCTTTATAACTCGCTGCTCGCTTCGAAAATAGTGCCGCTAAATGAAAATATGTCTCTATAACAACCGATGTTATCGATAAATAACATGTTCCTTTTAGAACAGAATTTATGCATTTAGCCAGGTTTGAGGTCATATGACCATATCGTAGGCCGCTGTCGTATGCTTGTGTCCACTGTTCAAAAGGTATGTTATAGAGGTAGTTTGCGCTTTCTTCATTAATTGAATGTAAAACTGCCAACATCTCATGAAAACGGTCATTACTTATCTCATACCCTGCCAATATAAGTTGATAGCGAAAATTACATACCACTCTTCCATTTAAAATAAATTCAATATTGCAAACGAAATTACATTAATAGATATTAAATACGTATGTTGGTCACTTGTCTTTTTTACTTATAAATCGAACTTGCCTGTAATAGTTGGACGCAATGTACCTTAGGCAATACCAATGGTGTGTGTGATGCCATAGGCTTTCCTGTTGCTCAATTGCGACTAGTATTCCGGTGCCTCGATCCGATATAACGCAGATATTAGGTTGGGGGTAGACATGGCTCCTTAACCTATAAAGAAAGAACTCTCAGTTATCAGCTGACTCTCCTGGTGTTATTGCAAACGCAAGTGAAAGGATTCTCCCACTGTCATCCTGTGTCATAACTAGCAATAGCCGATGGGTATATCTACCGTACATAAAGGTACTGTCAATTTGTACCAATGGCTTGCAATATAAAAATACGTCTTGACATTGCTTAAAGGTCCAGAACAGACACTAAAATACTAGGCATCCACGGAGCAATCTGTCATTGTAGTACGCAGGTTCAGTTTCAAGGTTTGTTACGCAACCTAGGACATATCTCTCCAGCACCTGACACCACTGCCACACTTCATTATATGAAGCGTCCCACTCACTATGAATCTTTTCCAACGCTTTCTGCTTAGCTATCCAAGCCTTACGGTAAGAGGGTGTGTACCTCAACTGGCTACGAATATTGGCAATTAAGACCAGCACTGAAGTTTTGGGATCGGCCTTCACCGTCGGTAGTATTAAGGTAGCCAACATATCTGAATTCATCTTGGGATGATCTTCCGAAATACCTATCAACGAAGTACGTTAAAAAATACAACAGTACGTAATAACAGTACCATTAAAAAATCTAAACGGTTAATGATATTGTACCGGCAACACATGTATGTGGACCTTTGTACTTTTTTATCTCCCACAAGCCTGTCTTTTTCCTCAACGAGGCCATGATTTTCCATGAACATGTACCGTCTTGCACTGCACACTTGGCCTCAAACTTATTGGATTTAGATTTAACCACGTTGTAGTTAACCCCGTTCATGATGCTATGTTGTTTTAATGCACCAAGAAAACTATCATTATTGGAAAACTCCTTACCAACTTCTAATTCACCTAAATCCAATGAGGAACTTGTATGGTCACGCCTTCTGTGTGGTAGATCTGGAAACTCCAACGCATCATCTTCAGATAGATCAACATTATACATGTGGGATGGAGGCGAGTATGCCCTGAATCGTGGATCATCATCATCATCATCTGAACCCCCTTCAACATCTTCAGGTATGGTTAGAACAGGCTCTGGTTCAGAAAATAATGCAACTTCTGCACCATCGAGGCTGGCCTCTCGAGGTGGATCCGCATCGGACTCATTATCTGACCCATCATCATGTGCAACGTAAAAGGTCCTCTTGCCGGTGGACTTCGTAGGAAGTACATCATCCCTCCTTATGGACGTTTCACAACGTCTCCAATCAGATGTGGATTGCCAACCACTAGAAGTTGATGTCATTCCCCAGTACGTATTTCCAGCATCAAACATCAACCCACTGAGGTGCATGTTCCATCCACTAACGAAGTGTCGTGCAGGGGTTGAGTATTCCATACTGCTACTAAACATGGGCACTTCCATGTTTTGCCACATACTAACAGAGTGTCAGGTAGAGGTCGTGTATTCTTCTCAACCAGCGGTAAATGTTGAAGCTGCAAATGTATCATTTGGCGATGAAAATTGTACATATAATTCAAGATAGAGTGATCCACTAGCGAGATGAGTCTGCACCATTGCCTCCAAGCTACGAGCGCCTTTGATGTCGAATGAGTCATATGTCACAGGATCAACTGAAGCACAAAATCGATATTTAATAGACAAAACTTTCATTGGCGTCGTTCCGAAGATTTTGCGCCTAATTCTTTTACGAAGTTCTGTCAAATCTATGTTCTGGTTAAAAACCAGTCTCGCTGTGTTCTTCGATAAAAAAACAACACCGTTCTCAGTGTTACAGACCTCATCATCATAGTAAATAACAACACTAATACGTTCACTCATCTTCAATTTATTTTCTTCTTAGCCTCTCTATTTTTTTTTTTGTAAGTTATGCAACCTGAGAATAAAATTTGGCTAATTTATAGCCTCATTTTTCTACGAACTACTGCAGCAAAAGAGCGTCCACGTGGGAGCTTTTTCCAGAAATTTTGCTGACAGTGCATCCTGCTTGAAGTGTTTTTGGCACTATTTGTTCAGAAACGTCTACTCAGAATTATTTTTCTACGAACTATTGTAGCAAAAGAGTATCTACGTGGGAGCTTTTTCCAGAAATTTTGCTAACAGTACATCCTGCTTGAAGCGTTTTCGGCACTATTTGTTCAGAAACGTCTACTCAGAATTATTTTTCTACGAACTACTGTAGCAAAAGAGCGTCCACGTGGGAGCTTTTTCCAGAAATTTTGCTGACAGTGCATCCTGCTTGAAGCGTTTTCCGACACTATTTTTCCAGAAACGTCTGGTCAGAATTATTCTTGCAGAAACCTTAAACCTTAAAACCTATGACAAAAAAAATTATATTGCTTATATGTTTTTTCTAATACCCTAAACACAAATTTATTTTAAAAAAACTAAACCCTAATCCCTAATTTAATGAATTAACCCTAATACACTCTAATTTAGTATTTAAAATTAATAGTTAATTTAATGAATTAACCTTAAAACCCTAAATCCTAATTCAATTAATTTTTTTTGAAACCTTAAACTTAGCATAGCGCCAGTATATATATATGCTGCAATCATATTATCTTTGAGAATTTTTTTTCTTGTATGTATCAATTAACCTTAAATTTAATCAATTAACCCTAAACCCTAAACCACTCCATAATTTAATCAATTAACCCTAATACCCTAAACTCTAATTTAATTTTTAGTATTTAATATTAATAGTTAATTTATACCTCAATTCAATTAATTTTTTTTAAAACCCTAAACCTTAAATCCTTTACAAAACCCTAACCCTAAACCATAAAAACTCTAATCCTAAATCAATTAAATAATAAAACTCTAACCCTAAAAAAAGGCAAAACGCTCCCCTAGGGGAGCGTTGTGTCCACATCAGCAAAGTGCGCCCTCAAGGACGCGTTTTTTGCTGATATGGACAAAGCGCTCGCTCAGGAGAGTGTTTTGCTGACACGTACTTCGAAATCTCATTTACGTGGACGCGTTTTCGAAGAAAACGGCCTAATTAGATAAATAACGCAAAAAAACAGCCCATTTTCGTAATTAAATTATTTAAATGGCATATTTGGGTAAAACGCCCATATTTTTTTGTTTGATAGAGCAGTTTAATGCAAGCATATAAAAAAAATACATTTTACTAAATTATTATTTTTATTTATCGTGTACTACACAAAAATCGAAGCTTAAATTATTTTATTTTATTAATAAATGAATGCAAATCTCTAGTGAATTAATTTCTTTTGAGAAATCTATAGATTAATTTCATATTTCTTTCTCAAATAAATAAACTAAAACTGTGACTCAACAATCTTTTAATCAAAGTGACAAGAAAACAAAAACAAAAAATTATCAAAAAAAAATTATTTGTTATGGTTTAAGGGTAAATTTGACCAATATGATAAAATTATTATAAAAATAATATTTCAAGCAGAATGTAAAATAAAATAAATTCAATATTAATTTTCCTCGATTTATAATATAATTAATTAAAATGTTACTAGAAGAATATGTAAAAAATAAAAGAAATGGAATCATAATTTATATTATTATTTTATTTTGATTTTAGTAACATGAGTCAAAAATCATTAAAAATAGAGATAAATTTGTAAAATTTATGATATTATAAAATTGAGTGTAAGATTACTCAAGGAATGTGTGATATTAAAATTATCCATATATTTTCAAATGTTAACATTATTAATAATATCATATTATTGACTTAAAAGTAATCTTTCTTCGTCTAAACATCCAAATAAAATTACCAATACCAATAATCTAAAATTTCATCAACCAAATAACCTTAATCTCATGCTAACTGAGTTTGAGGTTTGATGCCATGCGAAACACCCTTGTTGTAATAAAAAGACATAAGTTAATTAAATAATTCAGATCATCAAAATGTAAGAAAAGGGAACTCAACATAAATTAAAGAAACTAAATAAACACCAACTTCTCCAAGCTCAATCATTCAAAATTGGTATTTGTGTGAGGGACTCCCAAGCATTCAAATCTTCATGTTGATATTGAAAACTCTTCAACACAAAATCTTGCACATGGATGTTCATCTTTTTGCTCAGGTTACTTGGATTTTAATCTTTTAATGGGATATTAAAGAAAATAAAAACTTGAATTTTTGTCTTAATCCCTTGTGCTTGCATCAACCACTCTACTTGAAATGTTTTAAATTTCACACAACTTGTTCATATTTGTAAATAACTAATTTGACTTCTTTTATAACTTTTGAAAGTTTTAGTATTACAAGATAGTACAATTAGAAGCACAGAACATGATACAAATTATATCTAACCAGCTAAAATGATATGTAGAATCAACCAATACAGTACACAACGGGCCAAGATTAGAATAAAACCCACATAAGGCAAAATTGCATGGTGGAGAGATACCCACACATTACAAATGTAGATGGTGGGACTTGAACATGAGCTTTCAAGGTTTGAAGCCTCAACCTCTGCCAATAGTGTCAATGCCTCATTAGCACCTAAGTTGATTTAGACCAACTATTTTTTTTAAATATGTTATTTTTATTATTTAGTAATTATATATGCATTTCATTTAATTCGAAGTGAATCGAGTCTAAATAAATAACAAACTTAAAATTTTTTTTGAACCAAATTTGATATCTTTTAAGTTTTTTTTAATACCATTCCTATACTACATATAAATCCTTTAACCCTAAAATAGAAGAATATATATTTAAGTATACTCAAACCCACATCTTCTTTATTGTTGCAACAATAAGAATTTCAATTAAATTAGGGCAATACAACAATAAATTATAAAGATATTAACTAATGTAACAATAAAATTATATTTTAATTCTTATAAATATTTATAATTTAATTCCGAACGGAATTCTAACTTTTCCATGGTATTCTTATAATTAAGAAAAAAGAAAAGAAAAAGGGAACAGCAACCTTATTATGAACAACCTTAAGCAGGAAGAAGGAACATGTGTTTCTATTCTTGCATTCTGTGTGTTAGTAGTACAATATTGTAGCAAACTACTGTGGAAATAGTTGGTCAACAAAATTCAGGATTAGCACTGCCTCAGCTGATCATGCACAACTTGTGCCTTAAGACTTGATTTTTTTGTTCTTTGTTTTTCTTTTGTTCAATGGTTAATTCAGTTGACCGCCTTTCTTATTTATCCAAATCCCCCAAGTTACTTTCAAACAGATCCGATGGAGTAATTATGCGGCTGCCCTCCCTTCCTACTTTTTTAAAATATTAATATTTTTTTCAGGAAATAAAAACACACGTTTTGGTTGGTTCATGCATGATGGCCGCATCGCGGGGGATATGCTGCCAACTTGTTTAACCAAATTATTAATACTAAATACCATTTTATTTGCCTTTCATTATATCAATACATAAATCATCCCCCAATCGAAATGTACTTGTAAGAAGATAAAATTAAAATGTTGAACACCGTTTTGTATCTTAGGAGTTTTAATCCCTCATATAACATTTTAGTTTTTCTTATATAATTAAAAAAATTTATCAAACGTCGTATGTTAACATGATAGTTAGAATATTCATCATACTAAATATAATCTAAATTAGTTTTTCTAATCACGTTGTTATTAAAATTTTATTTTCCTCTAATAATTTACCAAAAATATTTTATTTATATAAGCAAATTGTTAAGTTAAATAGATAAATTACATATAAAATGGTAAAAAAAAAATACTAGTTAAAAAGAAATCTTCCTTCAACAAAAAAAGAAAATATAATAACGGCGTGGACCGACGAATAGGTTGACATGAATAATCAAATGTCAGTTATGGGTGGCCCACATGAGGGAGACTACTCGACAAAAACGGCCCCGCCGTCAGCGTCAGACGGCCTCGCACTCCATCCGTAACGCCGTTAAATGAGATGTATCAATCTCCGTCGTGTTAGTAACGGTCCTTTTGGCTTGTAAAGTTGTAATTCTAAAGATAGATAGAGGGCACTATTTTTCTTTTCTTTTTTCTAAATAAAAAAAAGAAGAAAATTTACTTGGCTTAGCTCTGAAATCTGAATACTGTAGTTTTACAGAGGAAAAAAATAAAGGGGAGGGGTCTTTGAACAGAACACTGACAATAGCATGGCACAACGTGGTTCTTACACGTGTGAAAACAACATGTTGATGGGGGAATCAGTACTTGGTCTACTATTCCTGCTTGGTGGGCCCCACCTACCATGTGATCCTTACACGTGTTAAGATTCCACCCTGGAGTGGGGTTCATCCTTGCTGGAGGCCCTTCAATTCCTTTCATTGTCCGGAGGAGGTTCGCCGACGTCAGTTGCACTGACACCTGTTTTCCCATTATTTTTTATAATTAAAATCAAAATTGCCTTTTCCTTTTAACTTTATATTTTACTGGGTAAAATTTTTATTTAAAAAATATTTTCGATTTCAGGCAAAAAAACTGACGTCCAAGAAATAAAACTTTGGTGAAGCTAATTTTGTGTTTGGTGTTTAAGTAAGAATCAAAACAGAAAACGGCACCCAAATAGTAAAAAGCCGTCTGCGAGTAAGACCTTAATATTGAGAAATAAATTATTAAGGGATTCGATTTTCTTAGCCAACTTATAGGTGTAGCCTTCCACGATCTTCCCAGCTTTCCTTAATCTTAATTATACATAAATTAATCTGTGTAACCCAATTGTTTAAACCTAACTTAACATCAATAATTTATATTTATATACATATGTGTCATGATATAAAAACTTTAGCTGTCAATCTCGTTGCATGATGTGTGTTTTTGAGTAAACTATTAGATGATGATTGTATTACAATTTAATTAGTTGTATAATAATTATCTTGATTAATTATTTTAAGTTTTTTTAATTTACAAATTGTGTATTTACTGTGTAAGTTTTTGTTTTGGTCACTTAATTAAATAATTATAATTTGGTTATCAAATTATTCAAAATTTTTTTATTTAAGTAATTGAGTTGTTGTGTTTTGCAACAAGCTTTGAGTGACGGTTCAATGATCGATATGGAGGATCAGTATCCATCGGTGACTAGAAAAATATAACTTAGATTTAAGTTGATCTGATGATTAGTATCTAAGATCAGAAATCAGAGAAAAAAATATTTAAAATTTTTAATAGTAAATTCATCACACTTTAAGTTTTTTTTTTATAAAAGATTGAATTGTAAAATTGATATATATAGCATACAAATGCATAATTTTGAACAACTTCTACGAAGAGTTTTGACTTTAGCACGGGACATATTCAATGAAATCTCATTCCTTCTTTCTCCCCATTAAACATTTATTTAATTTTGGCAAATTAATTCTGATTTTAAAAGTTGAAAAAGTATTAAATACTAGGTTTGAAAATTTTAGCTAATGTGATATAAAATTAAATTTATTTTTATTTAATTTATAATTAATTTATAATATTTTTATAATATAAATAAATTATATAAAAAGAGTAAAAATAGTTTAAAAAACTATATAAATACTTTTAAAAAGAATTTAAAAATTGATAACCGAGCTAATGAAATTTAATTTGGTTTAATTTTTCTAAAGAAAATCCTAAAGAAAAGGTCTTGCGTAGTTGAAGTTTCATGTTCAACTTTCATTGTATGTAGGTCGTTTCTAGATTTATTCTAATTCAAGTTCTATCATTTGTGGATGTGGATTATGTTTATATGTATTTTGATTCTTGGTTCAATTTTCATTGTAATAATTGATTATGCTTATAGTTATTTAGGTTGCATTAATTGTATTTGTAATTGTAACTTCCTCTTTTAAATTTGAAATATAAATATTTAATTATTTTAATAGATTATTTTTTTTAAAATAACGTTATAAATTAAATAAAAAAATATCTAACACATGTGTATAGATAAAAGTTTTTGAAATTATTGGAATTTAAAGAGTTTTTGGTATGAAATCTTATGTGCTGGTTTGATGGCTAAAGTGTTTACTGCTTCAAATGTTACTTTGGTTTAAGTCGCGTTACAGTTAGAGCTTTGCCATCCTCTTTTAATTCACTAAAAAAAAGTTTTTACCATGATAAGAAGTTATCACTTTTCAAGAATTTTAATTAGTTATACAATGTGGTATCACGAGTTAAAATATATATATATTCTTTTGCTATAAATATTTTTTTCACCAATATCAAAATTTAACATTAATATAGCTTCAAGCCATAAATGAAATATATGAATACACTAGATTTTATACATACAATGTAATGGGATTTTTTTTTTGCAAATTGTAAATTTTCACAATCTTGAATTAATATGTAATATATTTTTCAAATATATTTATGCAACGAATTCGATCAAAACGTGAGAAAATCATACATTGTAAATTAACTCAAATATTTGTTAATAATAAAGATTACTAGAAATGTTATTATTAAATATTTAATTAAAATATTTTTAATAATATTTTCTTTGAAAATAATAAAATACATTAATATTTCAATTAAATATTTTGTAAAGTAACATTACATTATTAGGAAAGCATTGAATGTACCAAAAGTATAAGTAATTTTCCTAATATATTAATCAATATATTTCAATATATATATCAAATTTTGTAAAGTAATTTTCTCTTAAATACATTACCATCACTCACATTCTAAAGAATCAAATTGCATTGGAATTAAAACATGGGAAAGCACCAAAAACCCTCTTATTAATTAACAATTCTAGTTTGGTCCATTAAAGAATAATGAAATAAAAATTGGTGAAAATAAAATAAAAAGGTAATTGGCATTAGATTTGTTTTTGATAAAGGGTAAAAATAGAGATTATTTAAGAACTTATTCTACCAATTTTCACACACTATCATTAAGTCACTTTGTCACATCTTAATGAAGTATACATGACTTTACAATCACTCTCTCTATATAGTAGAGCCTCCTTCTAATGGACCTACGCCAAAGTTCTTATTCTCTATAAAAATATCTTTATCACAAGAAGATGGGGATATTAGAGGCTTACTAAAGCTTTTTCAAATCTTTTCCAAGAACCTTTTGAAACCTTTTAGCCTAAAGGATCTCTACACTTTCCATAGTAAGAATCGCCCCCATACAAGCAGCTTTCCACACTCTTTATGGTTTGAACAAACATAACAAACCATCTCGACTTTTGTGTTCTAACAATTGACGTCATTTGTAAGAACAAAGCAAAATATCATGTTTCTTCCCTGAGTGAATCCATGGCTCAATCCCTTTAAACTCTTTTGTCTTTCTCCATTTTTGTGTCTCTTGAAGCTTTTAACATTGTAAAACCTTTTGAAGTTTTTTTCTTTCAATTTTTGAATTTTTGGGAGTTTTCAAATTTGGGGAATAACAAGGATTTTCCTTCAAATAAATACTCTTTGAACCCCTTAAGAAGAGTTTGGTGGCCCTTCGCTGGCACCTGAAGAGGTCACCTGGCCCTTCGCTGGCACCTGAAGAGGTCACCTTGCTTATAGCACCCAATGGTGGCCTTATAACACCTTATACTCGACCGGTCAACAGGTCTGGGTATCGAATGTCACCAACAATCTGAATATCTAACTACTTTTAAGACTCATTTCATACTAAAAATAATTTTACCACGTACTTAGACAACTCAACTTCTCCAATAACTAACTACTTTTAAGACTCCTTTCATACTAAAAATAATTTTTTACAGCTTTGGTTCCTTAAATAAACATGACAGTTATTTCCAAGTTTTAAATTAATGGTCAATTACAAACACAATCATTTTAGATCCTAAGGCATGGCCTCTAAGGATGCCCTTTTATATACATGAGTCATTTTTCACGCCCATCTCTTAACTCTAACGGAGACTGGCTTTGCCCCTCTACTTGATTTCCAAGTCTTTATTTACCTTGCATTCAAGTAGTAATTTCTGTAAGTTCAAAGGAACTTAATGAGGTCTATTCATTCAACTTTATGAAAGACTACTTAAATTTTAAGAAAAAGAGATTTTGTAAATGAATTAAACTCTCTAGATTTTGTAAGGGAAATTGGTGAACTTAGTTGGCATAGCTAATACCTCAATCTTTTTAAGCCGGTTGATGGTGGTATAATCTTTGGTCTAGTTATAATTATGATCTATCTAGATGTATTTTCATAAGGGTCTTACCCCCCACTATTTGTTGTTTCAAATTTCATTGTATCCTTCCTGATGTGCTTTAATATTGTCCCCTATTTTCTATTTTTGACCGGCGAAAACTATCTATGGTTATGCAAGTTATCACCCTAACTGCGAGTCCTTAACTTAATTATTTTTCTTGATACCTTCTTTTATGGTACCTATCTATAATGTGTTACTGAATAACACCCTCTTTTCCTTAATGGGCTCGTGCCCCTAATGTAACCCATAGCACATATTCTTTTAGTCCATTCATTTAAGATACTTCAATAGACAGGTGTAACACCCCTTACCCGTATCCTATGCCGGGACAGGGTACGAGGCGTTACTGGGATTAAACACATGCATACAAACATTTTCAGGTCATAAAATTTTGCTCAAATTTAAAACTTTCAAACTTCCTCTTAACATACCTAATATGGACCTATGAGGCCTAAAACACGCTTTAGAAACGGTTCAAGAATAAACTAAACACTTTAGAAAACTTTGAAAAATTTCAATGCAAATAGGGGTACACCCCGTGTAGAAGGGCGACACGCCCGTATGTTCTCTTAACATGGCCATGTTGAAGGTCCGTGTAGCTCACACGGCCTAAACCTATCGGGACACACCCGTGTCCCTATCCCGTGTAGATTTATTTCTCAATTCGAACCTACAAAGGTTTTCATATAGCCTGGCACACGCCTGTGTCCATGGCCCGTGTCGCTCACACAGCCATGACACGCCTGTGTCTTAGCCCGTGTATTAAAACCTTGACATTCTATTTCTGACGTCATCAACCATTTAGGGGCACACAGCCAAGGCACGCGCCCATGTACTAGGCTGTGTGGTGAATTTAATTTTGCATTTAAGGTGCAGACTTCACACGACCTGGGCACATGCCCATGTACTATGGCCATGTCCTCCATATATTTGAGACACACGGCCGTGTCTCTGCCCGTGTGGTTACTACTGGGCATTTTGTTTTGCCAAATTTAGGTGCAGGGGACACACGGCCTGACTACATGCCCATGGGGCAGATCGTGTATCACACACGGCCTAGACACACGCCCGTGTGTCTGCCCATATGGACAAAAACAAGGTTATTTACCAAGCCTTTTTGCCACCTTTACTTGCACCAACCTACACAACATTAAACATCTTCAATCCAAGCATAAACACTTAACCAAAATAGCCACAACCAAACATCCACACATCGATTCTAAGCTAGTTTCTATCACATACAACATCTCCTACTTACCAATACAAGCCATGCAATAAACATATCCATGGAAATCCTCATCAAATGCATTTAACAGTAATAAATATTAGCCATCATCCATAGCCTTATACAAAATGAATCAACCTTCATGACAAGCCAACATATTTGGCTAAAACAATATGACACTTAACAAAAAGACCAAGTCCCTATACATGCCATACTTAAAATGATAAATCGAACTATACCAAATATTCTGATTGATAGTGTGATCGAGCCTCCGACGTCCTTTGATCCTCGAGTTAGCTTGGTGATGCTATAAGAAAATGGAAAGGAAAGGGAGTAAGCATAAAGCTTAGTAAGTTGCATGCAAATAAGTAACAATATCAACCATGCATCTTTAAACACATAGCATATTATAAACCAGCACAACATTCTTGATTTAACAATGGTAGATTTACTACATATTTACACATCACAAGTATAAGCCAAAGATTTCAAGATCGTCCCTATAATAATTCTCATAGATAGAACTTACTCAATTTCATCCTTACTATTAAGGCATCATAACTAAGCTCATATCTCATGAGTTTCGAGTAAGAACCTATACCACTCACAACATGATTATATCCTTTCATATCCTTATCATAAGCTTAAAATAACTCATGGAACCATTTGGAATACTAAAAGATACCTGATAAGCCTCACATAAGAGGGTAAATTGCCTATGCCATGTCCTAGACATGGTCTTACACTGGCTCACATGTCGAGGCCGATGCCATGTCCCAAACATGGTCTTATACTAGCTCTCATATCAATGCCGTTTCCATGTCCCAGACATGGTCTTATACTGGCTCTCATAATGTGGCTGATGCCATGTCCTAGACTTGGTTTTACACTAGCACATATATCAACGCTGATGCCATGTCCCAAACATGGTCTTACATTGGCTCTCATAATGTGCCCAATGCCATGTCCAAGATATGGTATTACATTAGCACACATATCAACGCCGATGAAATGTCCCAGACATGGTCCTACATTGGCTCTCATAATGTGGCTGATGCCATGTCCCAGACATGGTCTTACACTAGTACACATATCACCAAATTGTCATGGCTCGGATATCCAATCTATTCCTAAGGTTCAACTAGGAGTTTTTACTATATTAAGTCTCTTTGGACATATTTGTAACATTAATTAAACAACTCATTCAACATCGATTATTAATTGCATAATATATTTACATACGAACTTACCTCGGTATACAAAATATGGGCGACTAGTTTAATTTAGTCCACTAGCTTGGTTTTCCCTCGGTTTAAGTTTGGATTCCTTATTTCTTGATCTATAATGACAAAATTTATTTATTCAATCATCACATTAATCAGGACATTCAAAAATTCCTACTTTGGAAAAATGACCGTTTTGCCCTTAGACTTTCACAAAGTTACTATTTTGCCCCTAGGCTCATCAAATGATTTTAATCAAATTTTCTCCTTTAACAAGCCTAGCCGAACCTTTATTACTCTTATAGCAACTCAAAATTTTCAATTATTTCACACATTTACGACCTATTTTATAAACTTCACAAAATGGTCCTTTTAGGTGTTTTTACGAAAACCCCTTTCACTAAAGTTGTTTATTTAACAACCATGATTCATTTTCTTCCATAAATACTCAACAAACATCACAAATCCTCTCATTGTAAATCTCTAGACTATCAACCATTTTGCAAAATAGTCCCCTTATTAGCTAGATTAAGCTATAAGGGTTCCAAAAACACAAAAATCAACAAAAATGACCATCAAAATCACTTACTTGCAAGGGATAGAAGTTGCTGAAATTTTGAGCTCTCAAAACCCCCCTCTTTGCTAAAATTTTCGGTGGAGGAGAAAGGAAAATGAAAAAGATGATAGCTAGCCGTTTAGGTTAATTTTTTATTATCAATTAAGTCACCTAACATTTGACCATTCCATGAATTAAGGCTCCATGTCCAGCCACTAATAAATTTGTGGTCTATTTACTCACTAAGGACCTCTGATTTAATGTTTCATAGCCATTTAACACTTTCAACTAGTAAAACAAATCTTTTAAACTTTATACGATTTAGTCATTTTTCGAAATTAAGCAAGCAACCGCTAAAATTAGTTAACCAAAATTTTCATGCACTCATATAATAATGCTTTAACACATAAAATAATATTAAAAATAATTTCTCTGGCCTCAGATTAGTGGTTTTGAAACCACTATTCCGACTAGCCCCAAAATCTGGGTTTTACAATAAGTAGTTTCTAACGAACTATCTTTTACTCTGGTATCTCGACAGTTTCCACCCTAGTAGGTCTACAAGATCTTTCCAGTGCTTCATAGCCCTGATGGACTTTTTCTTCTTACTATTTTCTTTCAGACTTTATTGATCATTCATCATTGAGTTAACATTTCTTCCCATAAATGTAACACCCCTTACTCGTATTCAAAGCTGGAACAGTGTTTGAGGTGTTACCGGACTCAAACACAAGAAATCATACTATTTCGGGTCATGAAAATCCATGCAAATTAAAACCATTAAAAAACAATCATATCATCCCTATTACGGGCCTACGAGGCCAAAAACATGTGTTCGGAGTTGTTTGGGACTAAACCGAGAACTTTAAAAACTATTACGGGCCTACGATGTAACACCCTGAACCCGAAACCGACACCGGAGTCGAACACGAGGTGTTAACTGACTTTAACCCCTTATAAAATTTATTTTCTAGACACTGCCCAATCTGTGTACTAGTCGTTTTAAAAATCATATCTTGAGTTTCGTAACTCGAAAATCAGTTTCGTAATTTTTCCCAGAAACTAGACTCATGTGCCCATCTATGTATTTTTTTCTAGAATTTTTGGTCGGGCCAATTAGTACAGTTTATTATTCAAAGTCTCCCATGTTGCAGGGGTCGACTACACTG